>NW_020175821.1:2851262-2890343 GCF_003031525.2 Neophocaena asiaeorientalis asiaeorientalis
TTTTTTTTTTTTTTTTTTTTGGCAGCGTTGGGTCTTCATTGCTGCACGCAGGCTCTCTCTACTTATGGCGAGTTGGAGCTACTCTTCATTGCGGCGCATGAGCTTCTCATTGGGTGGCTTCTTTTGCTGTGGAGCACGGGCTCTAGGCACGCAGGCTCAGTAATTGTGGCTCGCGGGCTCTAGAGCGCAGGCTCAGTAGTTGTGGTGCACGGGTTTAGTTGCTCTGCGTCATGTGGGATCTACCCAGATCAGGGCTCAAACCCGTGTCCCCTGCTCTGGCAGGCAGATTCTTAACCACTACGCCACCAGGGAAGCCCAAAACTAGCATTTTTTTAAAAGTTTGTTTCTAAAATTTTTGTTATCTAGATCTCCTGTGGGTTTGTTTCTTTTATCTATATTTCATGTTGGTTTTCAGTTATGTGGTCTAGTCTTTCCATAGCTGATTTTTTTGTTTTGTTTTGTTTTTGTTTTAATGCCAGACATTGTATAGGAAAAATTGTAGAGATAATTGTGGGCTCTGGATACTGTTTTCTTCTTCCTGAGAGAGGATTAATGTGTGTTTGGGGTTTTGTTGTGGATTTTTTTGCCTATAGTAGTTTTTTTTCTGGGGCAATAATAATCCAAAGCCCCCTTAATCTAGTCAGGAATTGAGATGATTTGAAACCAGGATTCAGTACCTGATAAAGCAAGTGTATGTATAGTTTACCTTTACTACAGGTGTGTATCTATCTTTTTCTTTTTTTTTTTTTTGTGGTACACGGGCCTCTCACTGTTGTGGCCTCTCCCGTTGCAGAGCACAGGCTCCGGATGCGCAGGCTCAGCGGCCATGGCTCACGGGCCCAGCCGCTCTGTGGCATGTGGGATCTTCCCGGACCGGGGCACGAACCTGCGTCCCCTGCATTGGCAGGCGGACTCTCAACCACTGTGCCACCAGGGAACCCTGTGTATCTATCTTTTGATTCCCAACTTAAGGCCAGGGAGGTGGGTGGTTATCAGAATCCCTCCTCCTTGAACTACAGTTTTTGTTTTGTGGTCCTGTGTCTCTTTAAAAAAAAAATACAAACAAAAACAAAAAACAACTTTTCTGTTTCTCAGCCTCTCAACTAGAACTTTGGGAAGGATCAGCACCCACAGGGGCAACATGTTCCAGATGCCAGGCTTTCCTCTCTTTTCTACATCTGGGCTGTATAATTCTCCACTGGCTCAGTAGCCCTCTGAAGCCTTCAAACAAATGTTTTGTATCTGTGTTTTAACATGGTCAGTAGGAGGAGTGCTAGTCCAGCACCTAGTGCGGCAGTGACAGAAGAGGAGCTCTTATGTTCATTCTATTAGGTTTTTAAAAAATCATTCTGAATAACGTATTTGTGATGATACTTTTAAGATTATCACTAGGAAATAATCTGTATATTGGTCCTTTTTCCAGGTGCTACCATATTGGGGAAATCCTCATGATAGAAAAGTTATCAGGAGGTTCTGGAGTCAGGTAATTTTCAGCTTACTGTACACGCATGCACACACACATATACATGTTCACACATATGCGCAGTCATTATTTCTCCAGTTTATTTGAGTAATTTCACTTACATAAAATCTTCTTATATGTTTCTGGACACTAGGCAAGTGTACTTTTTTTCTTTTACAATGCTTTTCCTGTTATAGACAATCAGCTGGACTTGAAGTCCAGGATTAAGTAAGAACTTTTTTCTTTAATAAGCTGAAGACTAGTTTTTAACAAGGTTTGTGGTTAAGGTAACTACCTTAAAAACAGTTATGCTTTTAATTCACTGCACATCTCCTACATTGGAGAAGTATATCTTTAGAGCTATCTTAAACTTCTTGGCCTTAGAAAATGAATTCTATTCCTCATTGTCTTATTATGACTTATTAGGTATCTCTTTTCACCCTTGCCCTCTTATGTTTACAGAAGACCCTCTACACTCAGGATGCCCCCTTCCATGTGGTTATCACCAGTTACCAGCTGGTGGTGCAGGATGTAAAGTATTTCCAGCGAGTCAAGTGGCAGTACATGGTATTGGATGAGGCTCAGGCGCTCAAGAGTAGTTCCAGGTAACATGAGTAGTAGAAATAAAGCCTGTGGACTGAGGATATATGGATACATAGATATGTGTGTCTCATATACACACACATGTGAATGAAGATCAGAGAGATTTGAAAACATGGTATATGGCTTATATATGGTCTTATGGTCTCTGCATAAGCCATATATCTGACCAGAAGGCATAAATTCTCTTCAGCATTTTCATGGAATATACATATTAATGTTTAGAGTATAAAGATTTTCCTCAGCTTTTTTTCTCCCTATTCAGTAATTATGGCATTTTAACCGATTTTTGTTCTTCAAGGAAATTTTCTGTGGAGGAAGGGGTGTCTGCTCATTGCTTCAGGGATTATTTTAGACAGGAGATCGTAGTAGGAAGTAGAATGTTACATTATGTGGATTGTAGCTTCTACTGTTTTATTAAGGTTATCCTAGTCCCTGAATGGTTATTAGATGCCCAAGAACCCTTTTATTGGAAGTTACATGTTTAAAATGTTCTAATACCTTTAAGTTCCCAAACTGAATAGTAAATGAGTGCTTGGCTAGAAAGTGTTCAGTGGTATTAGACCTTGGGTTTGATGGATTTTTATTAACTCTTGGTGAGCCCATAGGGCTTTCTTAGAAGTCCACGTTAACTGGCAGGATGGTATTTTCCGTGGAACTTTCCATCCTCTAACGAGCATTATTTCATATTTTACTCTTTTGAAGTAGGGCATGCTTGTGGCCAGGAGCAGTAGACTCACGTTGCATTTTCTTCTCACACCCTTTCTCTTTCTCCATTGCTCCCTCCAAACTCACACTGGAAGCGCATAGAGTAATAATTTTAAAACCTACTACTGTAGATAATACTTTATAATTATATGGTCTGTATCAACAAAACTGACCAAAGGTAGTAGAGGACTTTTATCAAGCCAGAAAGGATCCTACTCTGCTATTCGAGGGCTTTTTTTAATATATACCCTAATACCACGTTTTCAGTATAGAGTCAGTTCCTTTGAAATTTCCTGTCGTCAGCTTTGTTGAGTAATATTTTTCAATTGTGTTCATGGTAGAGTATTGATACTTGATTTTGAGTGTTTGTTATTTTTTTGAAAAGCATTTTTAGAAATAAGGGGTCTCAATAGGGTGAATATTTACTGCTAACTTGGAATTTGTAATTCATCTTACTGGACAGTGTTCGTTGGAAGATACTCTTGCAGTTTCAGTGTCGGAATCGGCTTTTGCTAACTGGGACCCCCATTCAGAACACCATGGCAGAGGTAGGCACTAGTAAAGACCTCAGTTTTATGTCTGCATTAAACAGAGTGGCTCCAACACAGAATAAAATTCTTTACCCATGCCTACCTGGAGTGTTACGGCTTTGTATAAATTACAATCCCCACATAAAAGGAAGAATTTGACCATGGCTTGCCCTATGTGGTTTTTTTTGGGGGGGGCATCATTACTATTTTCTCATTCTCTGGCAAAAGGCAAATAAATTTCTTTATTCCTTCGTTTCTTATATAATCATGATCACATTAAGAATGCTACTCATCTAATGCAGAGATATTTTTATACTAGAATAAAAAGGTAATATTCTTTGACACTGAGAGGAGCTAAAATTCTTTGTTTGGGGAAGATAATTTTATCTTCTAGAATAGGGGTCAGAAAACTTTCTGTAAAGAGCCAGATAATAAATATTTAGACTTTATAGGCCGTATAGTCACTGCACAGCTACTCAACCTTCTATTGTAATGTGAAAGCAGCTATATATATATAGATATAAATGAATAGGTGTGACTATGTTCCAATAAAGCTTGATTTACAAAAATAGATGGCAGACCAGACTTGGCACCACAAGGCGTAATTTGCTGACCCCTGATCTAGAGTTATTATTAGCAAGTTATGCTGCCTCAGACTGTGTTCAGTTGTGGAATGGATCTTTATATAAGATCTTTAAAACTATCTCACTGCACAAGCTGAGCCGGACTTGCACTTTCAGACTTTCAGTGGGAAATTAATTGAAAAATAGTTTTTTGCTATAGTACCTTATAGAATTAGAGTTGGTCGATGAGGCAGTGTGCTTACACACTCATTCTCTCTCACTTACTCACACATACACATGCTCCTAGACACAGATACACAGACCTGCAACTTCACTCTTTCTCTCTCCAAACTCTCATCATGTCTTCACATACTATTGTTTTGTTGCTCTATAGTTACTTTGCTTTTTGTTTGTTTCCAGCTCTGGGCTCTGCTGCATTTCATTATGCCAACATTATTTGATTCACATGAGGAATTTAATGAATGGTTTTCCAAGGACATTGAGAGCCACGCTGAAAACAAATCTGCCATAGATGAGAGTGAGTACTTTTATGAACTTTCATTCTTTCTACCTATTAGTGTAGGCAACTACATAATTCTGTATTTTCTTGTATATGAAGAATTTTTCTTCTGGTATGCATAGAAGGATCTGAGAGAAAAGTTTTTTCTCTTTTAAAATAATTATGTGCTTTGTACATATTTAAAAGAGTCCAAAAAGGACTAACTCAAGTGATGCTCCTGTAGTGTTGACTAATCAAGGCAGAACAGGCAAAATTCACATTTTGGATTGCGAAATCCTCATTTTCCACGTAGATCCTGAAAAATTTTATATTCTTTGTGGAATGGGGTAAGACTTTTTGCCTGTGATAAAACCAGAAAATATTACAAGGATAATTTTAGTTATTTTCTCTATATATTAGGATTTGTTTCTCCTGTAAACATTTTTTAACCTCGTTTATCAATTTCTTTTTACCTCTTGACTAATATTTTAAGAGAGTTATGAGGTATTTATTACATAACATGAAGTGCCACCTACTAGCTATTAGAAAAGTCTTTAAGTAATTTCTTATACTACATGTTGTTAATTTGCTGATATACATTGAAAAAATGATTTTTGGGGAACACTGGGAGTCCCAGATAGCTTGCATTAGACCTGTCTGAGAACCCTATTATTGATAGAATGTTCCTAAAACACTCTAAAGGTGAATTCAAATAAAAATAAAGCCATCCTTACTGGTTTGAGTAAATGAGAGCAAAATGCATTTGCACAATTGACTCCAGGAAGGTGTTGTGGAAAGTTCAGATCCCTTGGCTTCCTCCTTGCGATTGTTTGTCTTCTTTTGGAAAATCATTGAGCCAAAAGGTGTTAGAATGGTTTAGTGAAGGGTGGTCATGATATTTCTTTTGTTTGTGTTAAATTGATATAATGTATTATTTGTCGGTGGGGCTCCTGGCATTTCAGATCAACTCTCTCGCTTACACATGATCTTGAAGCCATTTATGCTGAGGAGAATCAAGAAAGATGTGGAAAATGAATTGTCTGACAAGGTAAGGAAAGAAGACCTTGTGAGTTTATGCCTTAATAGGCACCAACCTAGGGTTCCAGGGTGAAAAGAAATTCCTTGGTAGATGTTTAGTTGAAGGGTAATTAGTTTGATTGATAGGAGACCTTTAAACTTGAGAGGGTCAAAGAAGACTTAAAATGAGTCAAATAATGAAGGCAAGTAATAGTTTTTTCTTCTTCTTGTTTTATACTTTTTATTACAGAGAGTTTGAAACATTACAAAAGTAGAAAAAAGAGTATAATGAACTTCATATAGCTTAAATGATCAACTCATGACAATTTTTCACCCCTCTACATTCTGAAGCAGATCCCAGATGTCTTTTGTTTCATTTATAAATATTTTCATGGGTGTCTCTAAAAGATTTGGTGTTTTTTAAAATACATATTCACATATCATTATCACCTCTGCTAAAAAAAGGCAGTTATTTCATTGTAGTATCACATACCCAGTCAGTGCTCAGATATTCCCAGTTGTCTTTGTGTATGCTTTTTTCTTTCTCTCTCTTTGAAAAAGTATTCGGCTTTTGAAACCAGAATCCAAGCAAGGTCCACACATAGTATTTGGGTGCTATGTCTCTTAAGCATCTTTTAGTCCCACCCTACTTTTTCTCCCCTTGGAATTCTTTGTTGAAGAAACCGAGTTGCTCGTCCTGTAGAATTATCCCACATACTGGATTTTGCTGGTTGCATCATTGTGGTGTTGTCTAACATGTTCCCCTGTCTCCTGTATTTCTGCAGACTGAGAGATAGATTTAGAAGTTTAATGTGCTTTGGGTTGTAATATTTTTTCTCATAAAAAGTCAGTAATTTTGGTTTATAAATAATGTTTTTTGGATCTTACCAGACTTCTGTAGTTTTCTATTATCTCTTGTGAATCCTCCCCATATTTTCCTTCCTTCTTTTTTCACCCAGTTCCCAGTCCTTTGGGGTATGTTCCCATCTCCCATAGATTGCACCTGTTCCTCACAGTTCTGCTGTCTATATAAAAAGCATCTTTCCAGGTTCTTGATAATATCAGGTGATTCTCTCTGTCACTGCCAGAAGGCTGGATCATTTTGAAATTAGTAACTCTCTTACAAGATTGTGGTGGAGATGTACACCTTCAAAGAGAGGAATAGAAGTGTACCTTTGTTTTATTCCTTTTAAAAAATCTTTATGGCTGCTTTGTGAAACTGGCTGATTTTAACTGAATAGCAGTTCACACAGATGTGTACCTGATAGAAAGAAAGTACTTTATAAAAAAAATGGATCCTTGAGGCTTTTATATCAGAAACAGCTTAAAAACAATAGCAATATTATAATGTCTGTTATTTAGTGGTCATTAGGGAGGTGATCAAAAGAGGTATGGTTCTTAACCACTGTGCAGAGTATAAATTTCTTAAACATCAGTAATGTTTCTAATCTGTTATTAAATAGTATTTATAATATAATAAATAATAGTATTTATAGTATAGTTCAATAGTATTTATAGTATAGTTCAATAGTATAGTTCAGTAGTATTATTGAACTCTTACTGTCTGCCAGCAACTGGTCCGTAGAGATGCAGCTTCCAGGTTCTGTTCAGATTTCCAAGGGGGATGAATACATAAATAGCTAGTACTGTATCATAAGATATGCAATGATTATCTATGTGAAATATAATGGGAACATAGGTAAGGGAGTAGTTCTATTAGGGAAGGTTAGAGAAGGTATCAGAGCAGAGATGACATGTGAGCTAGATCTGGAATAATGAGTTGGCATTTACTAGGAAAACATGGTAGGAAGGGGTGCTAAGCAACAAGAGTGAACAAAGGTAGAGCAATATTCAAATAGGCAGCATGTTTGGCAAACATTATTCAGACTGTTGTAGCTAATATATATAGGAGGACTTGATGAGATTGGGATAATATGCTGAGTTAGATTATGGGAGGCCTCTGCCTACAGGAGAATTTTTAATATTTTACTATAGGCAGTAACTTACATTGAAGGTTTTTCAGCAGTTGAGTACCTTATAAGAATTGTATGGAAAGTTTCTTGGAACCAGGAGAGACTAGAGGCAGGAAGCTCCCACAGTAATAGCAGTATAGATTAGATATGATGAGATCCTGTATTAAAGCAATGGGAATGGTCAGAAAAGGTGGTTAGAGGTAGATTTCCAGGTTGAGTTGAGGGTCTTAGGAAATGATAGAACATGGGGTATGAGAGAGAAAAAATCAGAGGTGACTGAAGTTTCTGTTTGGGCAACTGAGTGATAATGCTGTTAATAAATTAAGTAAATTGTGAAAGAGAATTTTTTTCTGATATGTCACAAATGTAGTTGCTGCAGACTCTGAGTGATACTATTATGGTAGGTAGTTGGAAATATTGGGCTGGGGATGTTGGGAAATATATTTTTGCAAGTCACTGTGATGGATGGTAGTTGGGGTTATTAGAAATGGAAGAGGTCGCCCAGGGACAGCATGTAGAGTGAGTGACAAGGGAAGAGGGTCAAAGAAGGCACATTTTTCTGGATAATTAGCCATATCACAGGTTTATAGAGATACTGAGTTTCTAGAAATATGTATATTGTTTTTTCCAATCATAATCTGCCTTGCATGAGTTTCCAACTTTATGCTGATACTGAGTTTTCTTACAGACTCTTTTCAAAATATAAATGTCCTTATTGATTTTTAGATTGAGATTCTAATGTATTGCCAACTGACCAGCCGACAGAAGCTGCTATATCAGGCACTAAAGAACAAAATTTCTATTGAGGATTTATTGCAGTCTTCTATGGGCTCTACCCAGCAAGCACAGACAACCACCAGCAGCCTCATGAATCTGGTCATGCAGTTTAGGAAGGTAAGAGCTTAGGTCAGCTGCCTTGGAGTTGTCTTTATTATTAACCCACTTCAAGAAAAAAGGCTCTATCTTGCCTTGATGCCAAATAAACAAAGGCAGTTAAAAAAGGATGAAAATGGGAAAGTATATATTCATAAGGGTAAACATGTAGGGTTTGGGATTCCTCCAACGTTTCATAGAGTGATGTCTGCACATGACAATATTGTCTTATCATTTCCTTTCCTGTTAGGTGTGTAATCACCCAGAGTTATTTGAACGACAAGAAACTTGGTCTCCATTTCATATTTCCCTAAAGCCATACCAGATTTCAAAGTTTATCTACCGTCATGGACAGATCAGGGTCTTCAACCATTCTCGAGACAGGTGAGCAAATATTAATATCTGTTTGCTCTAAGAGTGTTTTTGTATAATTTGGGGTTTTGTGGCTTAGATAAATTTAATTGAGAGTGAGTTTCACAACGAGGTATTTAAGCAATGGGTGGACCACTGTTTGTTGAGGGATCTTGTGATAGGATCTGTGCACTATCAGGAGTTTAACTGGCACTTCCAGTTGCCTTTCTGAGTGAGGAATGTGCACCTGTGTGCAAATATGTACCTGTACCAAGAGAGATCAGCAGATGTCTCTGCCTCAGTACTGAAATTGCTTTGCGACGGTTTATACACTTGGAATAGCACTTGTGGAAGAACTGATTGGATTTCAAATTAATCAAATTTATCTTCTTCCCAGAATCAGCAGTCACAGATTTGGTAAAAGTGAAGTGATTGTTAATGGTAATATGCTAGAAACCATTTCCATTCAGAAAATGGCTGTGTATGTACATTCTGCACCTCCGAGTGAGGGTGGCCCTGGCTTCTGGATTTTGTAACAAGCTCCCAAAGGATTCTTGTGCACACCTGCACTTGAGAACCATAGATTTAGAACGCTCCTTCTGTAGAGAGACAATATAAACAGTACTTTCAAAAGAATCATCAACAACATCTAGCCTGATACTATTGAAATTGAGACACATTTCTTGGGTTTAATTTTAGGAATTCTTTGTCTGTGATAGCTCCAGGCTAGTACTTAACTAGATGGGCAGGGGGAAACAACCAGAGTTGTAGTGATTTTTGTTTAATATAGTATATAGCAACTTGCAGTGCTAGAATTGTGCTTCTCTGAAATAAAATGAGACCACTTTGAACTTGTATTATAATCTACTACCTTTATTAAGTACTTAGTACTTTCTGACATATATGTTATGATTTTGTCTGGCAACAAACTTCTCAGAAGTAGAAACAGTTTCAAACCTTAAATGATTCTTTTAGTTTGGAACCTCCAGTTTAGTTAAGTTCCTGATATTTATATTTGGGTTTGGATTTATTTTATTTACTTACTTTACAGGTGGTTAAGGGTTCTTCTTTCTCCATTTGCACCGGACTATGTCCAGCAGTCTCTGTTTCACAGAAAAGGTAGGTGTTTTGATCTTTGAGAAGGGAAGAATGCCAAGGATTTATCAGGATGCTCTTTGTTTTGCTAAGTTGGAACTAGTAGTGGCTTTGCGTGAATTCTAGGCCTTTATTTATAAAGTCTTGATAAGATTTAAGTAAATTAGTTGTCTTCATCTATAGATGCTAGGCTTTTTGGCTATAACAGGAAGCAATAAAAATTTTTTTGGATTAATTGTTTTCCATTTTGATTGACCTTCCATCTTTATTTTACACCTGCCTCTTAAGAATTTCTTACAACCTCTGAATAGAGGTGTGATAGAGACAATGCAGGACTCTTGTTAGTGTGGGACTCTTAGGTCCCTCCTCCTTAGTTTAAGGAAAGGAAGCTGCTCAACTTTGAGCATTGTCCAGAGTATTAAGGCAGAGGTTCAGAAACACCTCTGTGTTTTCCTTTTCTTTTTTTTTCCTGGCATGATAAAAAGAGGAAGGCAGTTAGCCAAGAATCCAAAACCCCAGAGGTAACTGATGAGCCAACTCCACTCTGGCCCATATATGCCATATCTCATAGGTCTGCCTTTTCTACTTATGATTGTAATACAAAAATATGACATACTGTCTAATATCAAAGTGGCTGTATTGGAACCTTTAAAATAGTTTTTGATTCTTAAGTCAAAATTCAGCAGTTCAGCAGGCTTTAGTTGAGTATTGCCTCTTGGTTTTCTGTTGGGTTTAACTTTGTCCTTTGATATTCCAGGTGTTAATGAAGAAAGCTGTTTCTCTTTCCTTCGCTTTATTGATGTATCTCCAGCTGAAATGGCAAACCTCATGCTTCAGGGACTTTTGGCCAGGTGAGAAGTTTGCTCATTGTTTGAGAGAGCAGTTGGGAATAAACAGGGGCGAAGGTCGAATACTGTGAAATTAAATATTTACTATTATATCATCTTACAGAGCCTCTCATTCTTTTTGTATTGTTAAGAATTAAAATTTTTATAAGGAAATCATACTTTTGATCCTTTAATAATTGCATGATGCTTCGTGATATACCTTAAATAAAAACTATTTAGGCTCTTCTCCCAAATGCTACCAGAAGGTCTTCAATTCTTCTTAATTTCTAGGTAGACTACTTTGTTTTATTTGTTTCTACAGGGCAAATGATGACTGATGATTCCTTTAGTTAGTAGTGATTGCAGCATAGCCTGCCTTACATATTCAGGGAAGCTTAGTTCTCTTTTCTTATTCTTTGGAATAATGGCTGTTACTTAATTTATTACTTTGTATCTGTGTAAAAAATAGTGACCTCATTAGGAGAGGCTGTCTCCTTAGTATAAGGATGTTTTTATTACAGTTTTTGTGATAGAGTTGAATATTCCTTAATTCTGAGAGGAGCTTTACAGAGGATTTTCGTTTTCATAGTAGCAAACCAATTCATGCCAAAGATAGAATTTATAGAACAAAAGTATGAACTGGCTTTATCTGAAAGTAGGAAAGAGCTGTGTCTAAAATGTTCAAGATTTACAAAAGAGACATGTTAATGAGAGACAAGGTTCCTCACTGCTATGAACTACCCTCAGCCCTCCATGGAGCATTGAATAAGCATGTCTGCTGTGGTTTGTTTCAGATGGTTAGCTCTTTTCCTGTCTCTGAAAGCCTCCTACAGGCTCCATCAGCTGCGCTCCTGGGGAGAGCCAGAAGGGGAGAGCCGGCAGAAATATCTGAGAAACAAGGATTTCCTTCTTGGGGTTAATTTTCCACTCTCCTTTCCCAACCTTTCCAGCTGCCCTTTGTTAAAGGTAAGCAATTGTTTCAGCATCAGTTATCTGTGTAGTACTCCCTTCCCTTTTCTTTGAATCAATAAAAGTAATAAAGTAAATGAAGACCTGAGGGAGTCAAAAAGTTCCCAGAGGAGTGGGAGCAGTGTAGTGTTATAGCTTATTACATATCACTTAATAGACATTTTATGTGTGTGTGTGTATATATATATATATATATATATTTAATATATGTTTTGTATATGACTTTACTGTGAAATACACAGATCTTAAGTGTACAACTCTTTGAATTTGTACATGTGTATATACTTGTGTAACAACTGCCTAGATGAAGGTATAGAATATTTCCAGCACCCAGAAGTCTCCCTCATACTTCTTCCCATTTCAGACCTCTAGTTCAGAACAAATCAACAAATATAGGTAATCACTATTCTACTGCTATCATCCTAGATTATTTTACCCTGTTTTTGAACTTAATGTAAATGGAATGATCCAGTGTGTACTCTTTTGTGTCTGGCTCCTTTCCCTCAATTATTATGTCTGTAAGATTCATCCATGTTGCACTGTAGCATTCTTTTTTAATGCTATGAAGTGTTCCATTGTCTGTTTCTAATCACAATTTATTATTGTACCATTTTTATTTATTTATTTGGCTGCATCAGGTCTTAGTTGCGGCATGCAACTAAATGGGATTGCTGTATCATCACGTATACGTATGTTTAGATTTAGTTCCCACTGCCAAACATTTTTCCAAAATGGTTTTTCAAAGTTAAACTCCCACCAGCAATGTGAGAGATTTATTCTTGTAAATCTTGCCTACCCCTGGTATTGTTGGCCCATTTTTTTTGAATTTGTGGTTTTCAGTTGCATTTCCATGGAAAGTAATGATGCTGAGCACTTTTTCATATAACTGTTTGCCATTGTATAGTAGGTAAGGGGAAAAGGGATAGGAAATAAGTGATAGGTGATAGGTGCAGATACAGATCATGTGAGGCCTCATAAGTTAATGCTAAGGATTTGGGTTTTATTCTGAATGAAATGGGTGTAACACTGGAGAGTTTTAGTAAGAGACTTGTATGTTTATATGTTGTAGTTCTTCAACTAGATTAAAAGTTTAGAAGGTAGAACTTTTTCTTTGTATCCTCTAGAAAATTTAATGTGTCATCAGTCATACAGCTATTGAATGTAGGATGTTCTTTGGCTGCATCTGGTTATTTGCCCCCTGTATACTGAAGAACCCGTATGATTTCCTTTTCTTCTGTTTTCCCAGTTGGTTTCTCAAGCATTGCTCCATATACTTTTTTGGACTCTGAAGATAAGATTGTTAATGCAGAAGGAGAATAGAATTGGGTTCCAGCCTGTTTGGAATAATATAGTCAGTTGTGGCAAGGTGACTTCCTACTAGTGAATACTGATATGTCTAATGAAGAGTTGCTTAACCTCTGTAGACCAATTTCCTTACATTTGGTACTCTATATTACTACAGTTAAAATTGTTTTACTAGTTTTATTTTTGGTACAGAGCACACCATTCTCCCAGGGGTTTTTTATGCTCTATTATGTAGATACCTGCATCTTACTTAACACTGAAAGATATGCATCACTTATTTGTAGTCTTCTGCTTTATGAAAATACAATAGTGTGTTCAGAGCACCTGTTCAGTGAGGTCCTTATATCAGTTAATTTCCTGAGAAATTTAGATGTGGACAATATGCTTTATGTGAAACTGGTTTTTCCAAAGTTAGATTCACTTCCATGTCCTCTTCTTTACTTTTATTTTGTGTTATAGATAGACCTTTGCTCTTGTAGTGGCTTAGAATGTACACTGAGTTACTGAGCCACAGGTAGCTGAAAGCTAATCATGTATGTGTAGAGATGCTGTTCTGCTTTTGGTCTCACCATCCTTATCTCCAAAATACATATATTGAAATACCAATGTATCTTGCCAGAGTTGGTTGATATATCTGTTCTAAGAAATATTTGCTTTCAACTAAGCAGAATAATCTTTACATGATGTCTAGCCTTAAAGGTTAGACTGGGTTCTGAATGAAGAATCATTTTGTTGAAGCTCCATGTGTAACAATAAAAATATAATAAAGCCCATTATATCTGTGGCTTTTGAAGTCTGACCATGACTCACAAGAATATTTTATACCACCTGTAGTTATGTAGCTATATCAGATATTACATACATATATAAATATTACACATCCATAAATTTTTAAGACAGAATATTCACAAAACAGTATTTACCCTCCTTCAGTGCACAGAGTTTTTTCCTTTTGTTTTTCTTAATGTTAGTTTGGAAGCTACTAAAAAATGATTTCATGACCCTACTACTCACAGTTTGAAAAATACAGCATTCAGTGACTGCATGATATTAGAATAGCAAGGGGACTAGGTAAAGAAAGTCACCATATAGAAAGATTCTGGATCATTCTTTTTAATAGTAAGAAAGGAAAGAAACTGACATTTTGGGACTTAAGGAAG
Source organism: Neophocaena asiaeorientalis asiaeorientalis (assembly GCF_003031525.2). NCBI lineage: Eukaryota > Metazoa > Chordata > Mammalia > Artiodactyla > Phocoenidae > Neophocaena > Neophocaena asiaeorientalis. The sequence goes on from NW_020175821.1 coordinate 2,865,195, forward strand.
GTCTCACTTCCTGAATATGAAAGAGACCACCAGAAGTCACTCTGAGATCAATATGCACATTTCATTGCAGAGTTACCCTGACATGTAGTTAGTGATCAAGGTCCATCTCTGTCTTAGTATATTTTGGCATGTACCTGTTATATCCCTCCTATTCAGAGATAATATAAATAAAGTTAAGTAATTTTGAAAAAACCCAATTCAGACTTGAGCAAAGTAGTTTATTATGAGAACTGTCCCCCAAGAATGGCTTTGTTAGAATATGCCTTTTACCACTGTTGTACTGTTTCTCACACTGGTTTCTCCAAACAGTCATTCTTTCTGTCTTCCTCCCTCCCTCCCTTCCATTTATGGCTGCTTTGGGTCTTCTTGCTCCTCATGGTCTTTCTCTAGTTGCGGTGAGCGGGGGCTACTCTTCATTGCGGTGCATGGGTTTCTCTTTGCGGTGGCTTCTCTTGTTGCGGAGCACGGGCTCTAGGCTTGTGCGCTTCAGTAGTTGTGGCATGCGGGCTCAGTAGTTGTGGCTCGCGAGCTGTAGAACACAGCCTCAGTAGTTGTGGCACACGGGCTTAGCTGCTTCGCGGCATGCCCTGGTAGGCTTATTCTTAACCACTGCACTACCAGGGAAGTCCCGAATTGAGTTTTTCTTATTCAAGAAGTATTTTAGAGAATATTACATTGTCTGTTTTGCAAAGAAGGATAGAGAAGGAAATTTTGAACGCCTAATCCTTTACAACAGATTTCCAAAATTCCTTTGTTAAGAGTATAAAGTAAAAGCTAAAACTTAAGATGCATGGTATTTTAGCATACATACACACATCAGAAACACACTTCCAGATTTCATAGTCTGCTGTAATCCTGCCAGTTTACAGTTTTTCACAAAAATATGATTGACAAAAATGAGTCTTTTTTCAAAGGTAACTCTTCAGGTATGGACAGCAGTGGTGAGACTTAAATGTAATAATTATCTGTCTTGCTGATGTTTGGATTTGTCGGTTGGATTTAGATACAGGGTCTTGGATTCTTTTTGTTTGTTGCTTTGTGTGGGATAAATTCATCATGTATGTGCTTTGTGCCTTTTCCTGACATGACTTGTTTGTTGTCATTGAGATCTACAAAAATACTTCTGGCATTATTAATACAATTTACAGATCATCTGGAAGATTCCTTTGCTTATACAGGGATGCTACTGTGGAATCAGAGAGAAAATTTTTTATTTTCACAGAAAACAAACTTAAAATTGTGCTTACTAGTTTTAGGAAATGTCCTGAAAATATGACTTGAGAGGTATTTGCTATCATTCATATGGTGAATTAGAACCTCAGGAAGACAAAGAAAAGTCTTGAAAGATTAGAAAAGGACTGACATATAAATGTGGGTCCATCTTTAAAGCTTGAAGAGGTAGGAGGAAAACTTGGAAATGATAACCAGTAACCCTAATCAATTATTAGAGAGTTAAAATTTTTTTCTAATGAAATTAATTAATAACCGTTTGAATTCATGAGTCTAAGAAGCAGCTAAGTTGATTCTGAAAATATGACCATTTGCTTTCCTTTAGTAAACAACAGGCCAAGGAAATTAGAGAGACAGAGAGAAATAATAGGTGTAATATATTAAAAAAATATAAACCTTTTTCTTATTGCCTTGGCTATTCTTCTAGAGATACTAACATACATATAGGAAAGTGCACAAATCATAAGTGTACATACAGCTTGATAACTTCACAAAACACTGTCAGAACTCTACCTCAGAGGCCCCTTTGTGCCCACTTCCGTTCATTGTTCCTCTTCAGTGTCCTCCCCGTAAGAGTTACTATAGGCAAAATGTTTGGGTGGCTTATAGTTTTTATTATTACAGATAGTGCTGCTGTGAACATTACTGCACACACCTTTTAATGAAAATTCATATGTATTTTGTGGGGTATATATATCTAGTAGTCAAATTGCTGGGTCATAGGGTATGCATATGGTCATCTATAATAGGTTATGCCAGACAGTTTTCCAAAGCAGTTGTGCCCATTTTCATTCCCATTAACAGTGTATAAGAGGTTCTAGTTGCTCCATGTCCTTGCCAGAATGTGACATTGTTTTGTCTGTTCATTTTAGTCCTTCTATGTAGTAGTATCTCACTGTGGCTTTAAATTATATTTCCCTTATGAATAATGATATTGAGTACCTTTTCTAATGCTCATTGGCCATTTGGATAACCTCCTTTATGAAGTGCTTATTTGAGACCCTTGCTTATTTTTCTGTTAGTCTGTTTGTATTTTTCGTGGTGTTTTGTAGTTCTTTATGTATTGCAGATGTCTTCTACTCTGTAGCTTACTTTATCACTCTAAATATTGTCTTCTGTTGAATCGTTAGCATTTTTTGTGTCCTGTTGAAGAAATCTTTGCCTTTACCAAGGTCATAAAGATAATTGTTTTTCTCCAAAGTTTGTTTTGATTTACCATTCGGACCTACAAGAAACTGGGTTTTCAGTCTGTGTTATGGGTTGTCATTTTTTTACTTACAGATATCCATATCCTTTTGACCCAACTTCATTTGTTGAAAAGACCATCCTTGTTGCACTGCAGCATCACTTTTGTCAAACAGGTGGCTGTATATGTGTGGGTCTGTTTCTAGACCCTGTTCTGTTCCATTAGTCCATTTGTCTATCCTTGACCAGTACCACTTTATCTTAATAACTATAGCTTCATAATAAGGCTTGATAACTTGTAGCACCGGTCCTCTAGCTTTGTTTTTCTTCAATATTGCCTTCACTGTTCTTGGCCTTTTGCATTTTCATGTAAATTTTGAATCATCTTATCTATCTTAGTTTAAACTCTTTTCAGCAATGCCAGTAGCCCCATGTATTTTGATTATGTCTCCTATTATTATAACATTCTTTATCCATTTTGCCAATACCTATGCATTATTTCTTTTAAAATGATACATAAATAATAGCATATTAATATTATTTACATTGTGATGCTTGCGTGTAATTTCTCTGGAGACCACTGATCCGGGCAGTTAAAAGAAGGCTAATTGAGTAAGGAATGTTAATAGAGGGGAGGACACACTATTTACTGGAGAAAGTACTATTTTTTTCCATATACTCTTCACTCTTTCTCTCCTGCTGTTTTCACTTGTTTGATCCCAAGGGCCAATGGGATTGAGTGAATGGGTCCATTAATTTGTATGTATATCAGAAGAGCTTATTGATTGAATGAATCTGCAGTGGTTGAATGTGATCTTGGCTTAAGAGTTGGGGTTTTTCTAATGTTCTTTCATAATAGCCTCCTCCCAGTGTCAGTCTACTCCCACAGAGAAAAAGCACTTGTAATTAATGTTGTTTACAAACCTGTCACGCATCAGTGCCTATTGTGGGCAAGGTGTGTTAACAGTCATGGTCTCTTATTTTCTGGTTTGAAAACTCATTCATGTATATAGTAAAAAGACATGCACAAAGTTAAAAGGACTTTAAAAATAGAAATGATTCAAGATCAGAGATGAAAGAAAACATAATTAGCTGCCAAAATAATGGTAGATGATTAGTGGTAAAGTTCAGGATAGGAGATCACTTTAGATTAAAATGGACAAAAAACTCTTTTATAGAAATGGTATTGTTTAAGCTGGATCTTGAGTGGTAGGGACCCTGGGTAGAAGGAAGAATTTTCCAAGTTGAAGATTTGAGCCAAAATACAGAGCAGTAGTGAGAAAAAAGGCCAGAAAGGTAAGTCACCTTTTCTCCCAAGGAATCTTTGAATGCCAGTCTATTGGGGTTTAGATACTAAACCAGGAGTTTCAGCCCTTTTTTGGCTTACCTTCTTCAATAGATGCTACTGTTGTAATCCTGGGGGAATAAAGTTTTGGTGGCTACTGTCAAGCCATGGGAAGGAATAATCGGGTAGTTGGTTTTAGGAAGGCTGTTAAATCATTCAAGTCATTACAGCACATCAGTGGGGATCTCTGCCATTGGTACTTGATGACTAATCTCAAGAGTGTGATAACAAGAAAGATTGGATGTGGGAATCCATGTTAAGGAGGGTATTAAACTAAAGTTCCAAGTATCAGGTACAAAGGACCCAACAGAAATAGTTGTAACCAAAAGATGGTGAAGAAAGGGTGAATGGACTCTGATTTGGATATGGATGAGCATTGGCAGTGAAGGAATAACTTCCAAAACCCAGAGTTCAAGAGAGGATTCAGAGGGAGTGCTGAATTCTATATCAAGTTTAAAGTGAACACTTAGGAATGAATTAGGAGCTCTTTGATGTTACGAGTGCAGATATAACAGAGAAGGCCCAGGTGCAGGGATTTACAAGGAGAAGGATTCTGGTTAGGAAATAGATAATGAAGTGTGACAGTTAAAAAGAATAGGAAGACATTTCAGGAGGGACAGTTGGTTTTAACTAAAAGCTGAGTTTGTAAGAGAGAGGAGACTCAGATTTGAAGCCGAAAAAAGAAGAAAAGGCAGCTAAGAGGGAAATCAAACATGCAAGAAAGATGATTGATAGGGGATGCAAAAGTGGTTAACTACCCTTTTTGTATGGTAGAAAACCAGTGAATACAGGTAGGAGCTCTATAATTAATAGAAAGATACTTCTCTAATATAAAGAATATTTTACAATGTCCAGAAAGACTGAAACCAAACTTAACATGAAAAAAAAAAGTGCTGTTAAACAGTTCTGTCATTTTTGGACTTCCCTGGTGGTCCAGTGGTTTAAGGCTCCACACTTCCAGTGCAGGGGGCACAGGTTCAGTCCCTGGTCAGGGAACTAAGATCCCACGTGCTGCGTGTCAGGGCCAAAAAACCCCCACAATTCTGTCATTTTTTTTCTTTCTTTTTTTTCTTCATTTCTTTTTTCCCCCCAAGTGTGAGAACAGAATTTAGATGTTTGGACATAGTCCCTCTTGTCTTTGTGGTCGGGTTATTTTAGGCACTTTGCACTTACAAGGTTAAACAAATGTTTTACTGAATGACTTAGTAAGTCTTGGTGCATTGTATTAGTGTTGTTTTTCCCTTTGGAACTTTGTGTTTTGTTATCTGAGGGAATGTCCTCCACCCTAAAATTAGAAGTATAGTCTTCCTCTATTTAAAATAGAATTTTGTGAAGAGTTCTAACTTTTCCTTGGAGGTTGGGAAATATGGGTGGCATTGCTAATTTGTCTGATCATGCATTGAGTTCATTGCACATTAGTTATTTTTGCCCTGCATTTGAGCTGAGAACTAGAGGCATTTCTTGGGAGCGAGAAATATACCAGCAGAAAGAAGCTACTTTTTAGACATCTTCAAAGAGGGTATCAATTGTGGATATTAGCCCCTGTAGTAGTTACCTATACCTATATAACAAATTGCCCGCAAATCTAGCAGCTTAAAACAATGAACATTTTTAACATCTCATCGTTTATGTTGGTTAAGAACTCGGGAGCAGCTTAGGTAGGTGATTCCGACTCAGAAAATCTTATGAAGTTGCAGTCAGGATATCAGCTAGGGTTGCAGTTACCTGAAAGATTGACTGGTGCCATAGTTTCTGCTTCCAGGTTAGCTCACTTATATGCCTGGTTAAGTTGGTGCTGGCTGTTGGCTGGAGGACTCTGTTCCTCGATGTGTGGACTTTTCCATGGGGCTGCTTCAGTGTCCTCATGGCATGGCAGCTGGCTTCCCCCAGAGTGAGTGATTCAAGAGAGAGAGCAAGGAGGAGCCTCAATGCCTTTTGTATTAGTTACTTCATTACCACGTTTGTTTTGGTATTCCCTGTTCTGAGATTTTGGCTTAGGCAACAGATGGGTTCTGACTGTGACGCTATGAAAGTTCATAAATTGGAAGGGATGCTGGTATCACCTCTCCTTGTTCTCCATGTTACCTGTCTGTTCACAGTTTTATTAGCTACTGCAAATGCAGTATAATATGTGCCATTCATCTTCAACTGGAATTCATTGCTCATAAGCCCTAACTCCTTGTGAGCACATTTTTTTTCATTGCAAGCTCTGTTTTTTTCTGTATCTTGAATTTTCATTTGATTTGCCAACTTAGTTCTGATTATGTAACTTTGATTATTTGTAAACATAATGGTGAAGAGATGCTGTTTCTCCAAATCCTTGTTTTGCTTTCTTTTGTGATACTGTGGAGTAGAGTAGCCTTGTTTAATACGTAAAGTAAACACAAATTTATGTTTCAGTGTTTTGATGGGAGAACATGAATCCAGCTTCCATGTTCAAGATCAGTCTTAAAAGTAAAGTTGGGGATTATTCTTAAGCAGACAAACCTGAGAGAAGAGACAAGGGGAAATGCTAAAATTGGAAGCGAGTGCCAGGTCTCTTGTACTATTCAAAAATAATTTTGAGTAAAATTCCTTTGGAGCTACCAGATTAACTTTGAATTAATTTTTCCATATTCACCTTTATCCTCTTATTGCAGAAAACCCTTCATCCTGTTCTCTTCTGTGCCTTCATTTGTTTTATGAAAAGTAGCTGTGCCTTCATTTGTTTTATGAAAAGTAGTAGGTATTGTTCCAGCAGCCTGTCTCCTAAATACAGCTTCCTATCATCAGATCAAGGTGAAGGCTTTGTTCTTATTCCTCTGAGGAGATAGTTAATGAATGTTGACTTACCTACATGTTGTCATCTTGTTCGTGGTAAGCTATCTTAAATCACATACTACCTGAGTTATATTCAGCAGTCTAACCCAATCCTCTCATCTTCCTTGCCACCCATGGACGTGAATGAATGTGAACAGTGAGAAGCTCTTCCCCTCACTGAGTGTGCCTATAAAACTCTTCTTCTTACCCTGCGGTGAATATTACCCTGCAGTGAATATTAAATTTGAATTCTGTGTTACAGAGTTCAAGGAAGTACCATTCTCATAATGCTGGCTTTGGGATGGTACAAAAACATCAAGGAACTAGGAACTAGGCTAAGGACGCGGATCAAATGACACTTAGGGTACTTTGAACGAAGTTTAGGGCCTTTTAAAGTCTCTTACTTGACGTGAATGCTTTTCTGATTTCTTGTGATGCTTGTAGAACAAAAGCCAGCCTGATTCTGTGTTGTCCTAACCTCATTGTTCTCTACCCTGCTTTACTGGTGATGAGTTCAAGAAGGAATAGCATTTAGTTAAAAAATTTTATGAATTCATTCTCACACATCTCCCTCCCCACTGTAGGCTCTGACTAGAGCTCCTTTCTTGTACAGTTTTACAAGGGTTAGAGTGCAAGTCTCACACATATGAATTTTTTTCTTTTTAATCTTATTTTGCTCAGAAGAATAAAGACAAAAACCAGAATCTGTAGGAAATACACCATTTAGCCATCTTTTGGGGAGGCAGAACAGATTTTATACTGTATCCAGTTAAATACTATGTTAAAAATGATAATTGGCGGAAACAGTACCAGCATTAACTTCATTTCCTGTCCCAGTCTTAGTGAAACTGTTGTCATGGTTATGGTCTGCTTAGGCATTGTACGTGTTGAAAGCTTTATATACTCTACGACTCTAGTGAGCCAACTAACTCATAGAAATTGAGGGAATTTCAGATTTTGCAATTTAAAATATACAGGACTTTCCAGGTGGTCCAGTGGTTAGGACTCTGCGCTCCCAGTGCAGGGGGCCCAATTTCGATCCCTGGTCAGGGAACTAGATTCTGCATGCCTCAACTAAAAAGGATCCCGCAGGCCGTAACTAAGACACAGCACAGTCAAAAAAAAAAAAAAAGATTTAAAAATATATATACAAAAGAATCTAAATATAAAGTTATTTTGAAAAGAGTGGTGTGTGTTTTAAGTTTTAAACACTATACTCTATTAAATGCTTAGAGAGCTTAGAATGGCTATTGATGAAGAATCCCCCAAACAGGAAGTTTCCAAAAACTCTTCCACTGGAGGTTAATTTGCAACTGCAGTATCTGTATCATCATTTCCTGAGATCATGAGAGCTGCCAGTACCCCTTGTGGAAAGCTCTGGGAAGCCATTGTTTTCAGAGTTTTTCTGTATTTTATTTCCCCCTTTTTGTTTGGTTACTTAGAATATCTGTGAAAATAGAATCCATGCAATCTTGGCAATTGATCTATAAACATTACACCCTTTCATTTTAAGTGAGACCTTTTCTCTATATCTGAGTTTGACGTGTTCTTTAAGAGCAAAAACAGAAAATTAATTTCTAAGTAATGAAGACCTAACGTTAGCATAAGTATTCTTTTTAATTTTAAATAAGGCAATGGAAAGCAAAGAATGGCCCCTTGTTAAGTGGACAAGTATGTATCTGAGGGGAAAACATCTGTGTGTTCTCTGTGCTCCACTGTGGCAGGTAGTGTACAGCTGAGGGGCCTATCATACTGCCCTGTTATTTTTCACTTGAGACTTGCATGGTGCCAAAAGACTCTACAAAAGCCTTCCTTTGCTGCTGTGTGTATATTGCAGTACTGGCAGCAAGACACACAGTTGCCAGTGCCTACAGGGTAGTAAGATACTCAAGAACAGGAGGAGGAGACAACAGAAGAGCAAAAACTGTAACCACATTATTACCAAGTCACATCTCTCATTGTGTGACATTGTTTCTTTTTTTCTAATTTGTTTTAGGCCAAAGTAGACTAAAGAAGTAATGAATCTTCTTTTCTGCACCCTCCCCCCTGCCCCCTGCATCCTACACAGTGGTGCCTAAGGTGTCCTTTGTGTTCTTCTCTATTAAGCATTAAAATTTTCTGTATCTAGCAGTACCTAGCAGTTCATGTCATTATGTGAAGGGAATGTGGATAGTATGGTACCAAGGACCACCTGTGCTAAGGAAGATTTGATGGAACCAGTGTTAAGAGAAAATGATCTAGAAAAATATAGATTGAGTGAAGTGTACTGGGGGTAGTCAGGGTTTCTCTAAAGCTAAGGCTTGTGTATGTTGAGCTAGTGAATCACTTTTAAAATCGAATCAGCTACAAATCACCTTGATTTAGTGACTGCCAATGAGAAGTCTGTCTTAACCTAGCTGATATAAGACAAGTGAACATGTTCTAATTTAGGAATGACCACCCCGGAAATAAAATTATCATTAGACTTTTTCCAGAAAGGTACCACAAGCAAAATATTGTGTTAAAATGACTCCCTATCGTGATTGTTGTATCCCTTATTAATAACTACAATGTTGGAGAGAAAATAATTGAAGGAAATGGTCATTCTTTCATCTCTTATCTGTTGGATTTTGCCATTTAAGAATACTGAAAATGAGGTTGACTTTAAGAGATCCCTCCCTGAGACATTGTTTAGATATTGCTCTTTAGGAGTATAAGAAATAGGAGTATAAGAAGCTCCTTTTACAAAGATAAAGTGATAACGGATACTGCTCTTTAGAAGTTAGTAAAGAATTCAGAAGTCTCTAGGCCAGCCACTGCTGCTATCTCAGCCACCCGGGTGGCAGTGGACACCCCAGCTAGCAGCCCTGAACTACGACAGATACGAGCAGCGGTTGCTAGGCTTGTGTCATCTCTTCACCCTCAGGAGGGGAAAGAAGAGCTATTACTAATAATCAGAAGTGAACTTTCAGAAAACAAGAAAATTGGCTACATTTTTTTTTTTTTTTTACTTTCATCTATGTATCAGCAACAGGATTTTTTTAGTAATGATCCTAGCTCATCAGTATTCAGTACTGGAAGAACAGGGTGACACCTGGTCTATTAATCTTCATAATGATCCTCACACTAGGCATTCAGGTGATAATGGAGATAAACGTGTCGAGAGGTGGATAAATCTCAGTGCAGATGCTACTCAACATAAAGATGAGAACACGGATATTGTTGAAAAACGATATCAGAAGATTAATGTTCTTTTGTGGTTAATGATGGGACCTAAACATCTGGAGAAAAATGTCAAACATATCAAAGCTACATGAGTCCAGCATTGTACTGAAGTGTTGTAAAGACTTCCATACAGTGTGATTAGAAATCACTGAAGACGTCCTAACTCTGCGGGAAACATTTAAAGCCTTTCAGTTTTTTCATGCCCATTATTTAGAAGGTGCTGATTGCTTCATGAAAGCAGATTATGATACACCTGTCCTACTAGACAACTTGAGATGGCTTCTTTCAAACTGTGATCCTGAAGAACCCATGTACTTCAGGAGGAAATATATACTAAACAAAGAAGCTTTGAGGAGATTTGGTACTGGACACTTTCGGTATTGGAATTATAACTGTTACTCTCCTGCAGAGGGTCCTGGTTACTGTTCCTCTTGCAGTTTTTGTATTATCTTCATTCATATGATTATTTAGGTTACCAGCCTGCCTTGAGAAACCAGTAAGACAAATAAATGAAATAATCGAGAATGGAGATCCAAAGATAAAATGTCTAATATTGAACTGAATAAAGAACTGCACCTGCAATATATTGATACAACACTGTAATCCCACTGACAAATTCTTTGTATGTGAACATTCCATACTTGAAAATCTTTCATATGAATGGCTGCAAACTGAAGCTTTAACATGAGCTTTAAGTCTGTTAAAATGAATTGATACAGTAATGTAAGTTTTTAATTTTTTAAATGGTAGTTAGGTTAGAGGAACTAAAGAGAGATTGTTTCCTGTTCCTGACCAATTTTATTGATGTCTCCAAATAAATAGAACTTCTAACCTTGCTAGAACTGTACTGCACTGTTGTACACACATGAAATACTAAACAGATCTGCCTAAAAGAAAAATTTAGGAGGAAATATTATTGGTCATCTTTTTTAACTCAAGACAAATGGGTTTGTATCCACAGTTTAACAAATGAACCAAACTTCCCCTGACATACACAAAATGCTGTTTTGTCTAATGAAAATTTTGCTGTAACTATTTATAATAAACAGAATCTCTTCCAGAAAAAGGCAGAATTAGAGATGACATTTACCTAAGGTACATTAATAAAAGCACAGTTTGAAATTAGAATGAACCTTGATTATATGTGATATTTTTTCTGTTTTGCTTACATTAAATAATTGTCAGTAGCACTAATTTGCATTTTTGTTTTGTAGTCTCTGGTTTTCAGCAGCCACTGTAAAGCAGTGAGTGGCTACTCAGACCAGGTCATCCATCAGCGGAGATCAGCTACCTCCTCGCTTCGTTGCTGCCTGCTCACTGAGCTGCCATCTTTTTTGTGTGTGGCCAGTCCACGAGTAAGTGCCGCAGGAGGGAAGAGATAAAATAGATGGTGTTTGAAGAAATAAACCAGTTTTCAAGGGATCCATTTCTTAACCAGAACTGTTTTAAGCTATTTGGACCTTGAGAAACATATAAATGCTCGGTATTTAGAAAGGGCATCTGTGGTCCTGGCTTTCCCAAGACAGCACTCCTCACTTTGAATGGTGTTGGTTTGAGAACAGTTGTATGGTAATAGAAGTGACTTCTTTCCCTGATGTTGCTTCCGTGTAGTTCCTCTCATTTAGCCTGGGGCTCTAAACTACCATGGGAGCAAGCCATCTGTTACTAGGTAGGTTATCACCCAATAGCAGGGACAGGAACAGTGGAATATTTGAATAGAAGAGGGAGCCATTTGTCACCTGTTTTGAGGTTTTTGAGGGTTTTTCAGAGGAGGGGGCCTGATTGGGAGGGAGATTTGATCTGGCCTTATCGCCTCAGTACAGTCTCCAAATAACAAAGGGAAATATAACACTCCAGCATCAAGAAATTTCTTAGATGGTATTCTCTAGCTTTCTTCAGCAGCTCTGCCTGGACTGTGGTTCACAAGTATGTTCCCTCTGAAAAGTGACTATTGGGCCATATCCACCAGTCAGTGGTAGTAGTCTTGTTCGCAGATTGGGAGTAGTTTCTATTGTGGTTTCAACTTTGAACAGCTGTTAGATCCTTCCTGATACCCTGTTTATCAAAACAGCGCACTCTGGTGATTGCCGACAGTGTCGCTGCAAAGGCTCCCCTTGGCACACTGTGGCTGTTTACTTCGCTTACATCTTCCACTCTTCATGTCTTTCTGATCAGAGCCAGACAGAAATTCTCTTACAACCATGAAGCAGTACATGAAGGGGGAGAGGCAGAGTAGAGATGTGGCCAGACTGCAATTAGAGCAAAAACAAGTTTGTCTTTCCAGCTTGTTTCCATTTGCTCTAAGGGCAACTTTCATTTAGCCAGGAGACTCTAAGAGGTTGACTTTTCTTACCCTTCTGTGTTTTTATCTTGTTTTCTTCACTCATCCTAGCAAGTCTACTGTTTTCACAGTTCCATTCAAAGAAGGTGGAGACTTTTAATTCTTCTTTGTGATGATATTTCTCTACCATTATTTATATCAGCTTACATCCTTAACTTTTATTAAGTTATCAAAGGTCAGAATCTGGCAGAGGATCCAAAGAAAGATGATGAATGGAAATGAGATGACAGTAGAGTCTCATTGATTCCTGCCTGCCTAGATTTCTCTGCTTGTCCTGTGCTACACAAACTTGATTCTCTTATCATTATCAACTTTGTTTGATTTATATTGATTCTCCAGAAAGTATTTGGGTTTTGTAGGTACCCAGTTCTTCCAAAGCATTCTTGGTCTTTGAAGCTTAAGTTGATCTAGGGAAAAGCACTTTTTCCAGAAAATATCTAAAGCCAAGGGCTTGCATAGAAATCAGCCTTCAGGCTTCATAGTTGCATGGTTGTTTCCTTTTTACTCTCCTAATCTGTTATGTACATGGAGAGGCCTATAAGAGGAAGCCTAGATTTTTGAGAGAGGGATGTCAAGACATTTTTTACTTCTCATATTCCCCGTGTTTTATAGAGCCAGTAAAAAGTGAACTGCCCGGTCTTCCCTGGTGGTGCAGTGGTTGAGAGTCCACCTGCTGATGCAGGGGACACGGGTTCGTGCCCTGGTCTGGGAAGATCCCACATGCCGCGGAGAGGCTGAGCCCATGAGCAATGGCCGCTGGGCCTGCACATCCGGAGCCTGTGCTCCGCAACGGGAGAGGCCATAACAGTGAGAGGCCCGCGTACAGCAAAAAAAAAAAAAAGTGAACTGCCCTGGACTGTAACTGCATTTATAGACATAAAAATTCTTCATTTATACCACTCAAAGCTCTATAGCCGGGGCTTCCCTGGTGGCGCAGTGGTTGAGAGTCCGCCTGCCGATGCAGGGGACATGGGTTCATGCCCTGGTCTGGGAAGATCCCACATGCCACGGAGAGGCTGGGCCCGTGAGCCATGGCCGCTGAGCCTGTGCGTCTGGAGCCTGTGCTCCACAAGGGGAGAGGCCACAACCGTGAGAGGCCCGCGTACCGCAAAAAAAAATTAAAAAAATAAAAGCTCTATAGCCAACCACTCTGAAGAATAACCCCACTCTTCTGACATACTTACATATACAGACCCCCACTGTACTACTTACGTATTGTTTCTGAGGAGCCTGAAGTCTAAACTCTCATGCCTGGTACTGATGTTTCCCTAAAAAAACAATAGTAACTTGAAGAAGACTGTTAGCCTAAAGGTGTGGTGGCAGGCAGGAAGCAGGAGGAAGCTTTTCTCATCTGGCTGAGGGGCTCCTCCCCAGCACCCTTTCCTGTTCAGCCCTTCTCCCCACATTTGTAGAGTTTCTTCACGTAGCATGTGCTAAATCTGAAATGGGAGTAATCACCCCATAGTTAGGAGGACAGGAAGAAGAGTTTTAAACATGTCTGAATGTTTTATACACACACAAGATCTGTAGATCAGGCTGGGGGTGTGAATAAGGCAACATTTTATGAGGTATTTTAATGATCTTATATTGATTTCTAACCCATCTGCAGTGGAGAGAAACTGATTTCCTTTGACGTCTCAACCCTGGCATTGAGTTAACACAAATTAATTTCCATGGCATGTGCTGTGAAAACTTTAGGGTCAATTCAGGAAGAACTGTGTCACTAAGGAAGGAATTATCATTAGCTTAAGAAATCATTCTGCAGGGTTAATAAGCTAAGACCCTGGAAATTCATCACACCAAGAAACTGAAGCGCTTGGAGCGGTCACGCTTCCTAGAGCTAGAGCAGGAATATACGTGTCCTCAGGAAGGACGCGCTGAATGCTTGAGGAGACAGCCCCTGAAGATGCTATAGTTTAGGAAGTTAATGAAGCAAGAAACAGGGGTTTGCTCATGTGGGACTAAAGGGAGTATGCATTTCCATTTGTGGGGAGGCAAGAATGAGTATGTCATGCTCCATCTCCCCCTGCTTCTGAGCAATCAGGAAGGCCACTTGGGGTTAGCAGAATGGGTGGAGGCTGTTTAGGATAGAGCTGACTTAGAAAGCACAATTTAAGTAGAAATGGACTTGTTTGCCTCCTTTTGGACCTCATGAGTTCACTGCTTACGTACTTACAACATGGCACTGTATGATTCTGTATATATCTTGATCCAGGGCTCCTGCCAAATAAGCTTATCAAAACATTAAAAAATATTTCACTGGGCTTCCCTGGTGGCGCAGTGGTTGAGAGTCCGCCTGCCGACGCAGGGGACAAAATCAAAGTAAGAGGTGGGGGGGAGGGAGGGAAGGATTGAGAGTTTGAGATTAGCAGATGCAAACTGTTTTATATATAGGATGGATAAATAACAAGGTCCTACTGTATAGCATAGGGAACTATATTCAATATCCTATGATAAACAGTAATGAAAAAGAATATATATATGTATAACTGAGTTACTTTGCTATGCAGCAGAAATTAACACGACAATAATAGATCAACTATACTCCAATAAGATTTTTTAAAAAAAGCAGTTATCTTTGAGTGTAAAATTTGTCCGTATGAGTCTCTAATTAGAAAAGATTAAGTATGCTTACTCATCCAAGAGTGCTTGCTGTTTGAGCTATATAGAACTGGTCATGCTTCTGTGGTTCAGACCACTGCTTCTCAAACCATTTTTGTGGAAGTATAGCCACTATTGATTGTCACGTTCTGAAACTCATATCCTAGGTGGCAGATGTCTGCTCTGGTTTAGTATCTGCTGGGCTACTGCCAGGACAAGCCATGGCGGGAGAGACCCAATTTTTTTTTTTTTTTTTTTGGCATATGGAAATTTATTGCTATCCTGCTTTTAACATCAAAACTTACGATCTTGGTCTTTCCTTCTTGCCTTTGTATAAGACCAAAAGGGAGACATTGGCTACTTTGATGACCTTAAGAGCAGACTCCAGGAATGTCACCAAGAGCATGACCTTTGCGACCAGATCCAGCAACCAGAACTTCATCATTTTCCTAAATGATGAATAAAATTCAAACAACCATCATTGGGTACAAAGGCTCTGATTTTTTTGCCATTCTTGATGAGCTGAACCCTGACACACTTCCTGATGGCAGAATTTGGCTGTTTGGCTTCAACCCCTACTTTTTCAAGCACAATTCCCTTGGCATGAGAAGCACCTCCAAAAGGGCTGGCCTTCAGGGCTGTGCCCAAATAGGCTTTCTTGTATTGTTTATTATGCCACTTCTGGTCTCGTCGGTGGCTGTGGAGCTTCCTGGTAGTGCGAAGACTGCAACACTTGCCCATCCTGCCAGTGCCACGGGCCTGAGTGAAAGACACAACTTATTTATTTATTTATTTATTTATTTATTTATTTTTGTGTGTGTGTGGTACGTGGGCCTCTCACTGTTGTGGCGTCTCCCGTTGCGGAGCACAGGCTCCGGATGCGCAGGCCCAGTGGCCATGGCTCACGGGCCCAGCCGCTCCGCGGCATGTGGGATCTTCCCAGACCGGGGCACGAACCCGTGTCCCCTGCATCGGCACGCAGACTCTCAACCACTGTGCCACCAGGGAAGCCCTATTTTTATTTTTATTTATTTAATTTATCCTGGTTGCACCAGGTCTTACTTGGGGCATGTGTGCTCCTTAGTTGTAGCATGCATGTGGGATCTAGTTCCCTGACCAGGGATCGAGCCCGAGTCCCCTGCATTGGAGGGCGATTCTTAACCACTGCACCACCAGAGAAGTCGTGACCCAATTTTTAATCACCTACTTTGTGTTTCAGTCTTTATTTGCCTGTGCTCAACTTTCGGTGGGAAAGATGAATAACTTGGAAGCAAGAGAACAAACTCCTTTTGGAGTGGGTAAATGTGGTATGAGACTACCAAAACCTATTCCTAGTACTAAGTAAGCTGATTTATTGCGTGAGCTTTTCTGGGTTTTGGAGCGCCAGGGGCCCAGCTTGCTGTGACCCACTGTAGTTTTGCATCTGGACTATAGATGGCACTGCTCCCTAGCAAAATGAATTTAGCTTCATCTGTAAGCCAGAGTAGTGTAGTCTTTGGTTATTGGTAAATGATGCTCTTTCTCCAGTTTTGGTATCCTCCAGTTTCCAGCAGAGGTACCTGCAGCCCCACAGTCAGCTAGCTGATTGTATATGTACCCCAAGGCAGTATTTCTCAAGGCTTGGCCTGAGATGCTGGGGTGCATGTTAAAAACCTAGAACTAAAAAAAAAAAAAAAAACAAACCTAGAACTAGGGCTTCCCTAGTGGCGCAGTGGTTGAGAGTCCGCCTGCCGATGCAGCGGACATGGGTTCGTGCCCTGGTCCGGGAAGATCCCACATTCCGTGGAGCGTCTGGGCCTGTGAGCCATGACCGCTGAGCCTGCATGTCCGGAGCCTGTGCTCTGCAACGGGAGAGGCCACAACAGTGAGAGGCCCGTGTACTGAAAAAAAAAAAGAAAAGATTGCATTTGCGGGCTTCCCTGGTCGCGCGGTGGTTGAGAGTCCAGCTGCTGATGCAGGGGACGCGGGTTCGTGCCCCGAGGACCCACATGCCGTGGAGCGGCTAGGCCTGTGAACCGTGGCTGCTGAGCCTGCGCCTCCGGAGCCTGTGCTCCGCAACGGGAGAGGCCACGGCAGTGGGAGGCCCACGTACCGCAAAAAAAAAAAAACCCTAGAACTAGTGATTCCTACCTTAGGCCTGGATCAAAATCTGCACATTAGATAGGCTCCTAGGAAGGTTCTTATGCCCACCAAAACTTGACAAACCATTGCCCTAAATATTGATGGGCATGAAAATATAAAAGTTAGTAGCAAGGTAGATTTTCCTAAATGTCTAACTTCCAATAAGTAATAGAAAGAATAGAACTACCTAACTACGTACAGCCAGTACTTTATGTTCTGATCTTTCCCATACCTCTGCCCTTGCTCCTTATATCCACATTCTTCCTATCTCTTGGTCTAGCTCCATGGTTCTTCTGAGCAATTCGCTGCTAATAATGGGACCTTAACATTTTTATCAACCTGGGCTTACAGGTAATCACAACCTCCAAATTTTAACAAAAGGTAACCTCAGACTCCTTATCAGATGATTTCACAGACATCTGAATGCATAGCTGCTTATTATAGTGGGAATGGACCCAGGTCATTAAAGAAGGATAAAACCTGTGTTTCTAAGTTGGCAGGAGCCTTCTGTTCCTTTGGGGGGCAGCATTTGAATGTGAGATAAGAATTTGTGCAAAGCCTCTGCCCTAGCCAGGAAATGAATTCACTACTCTCTGGCAATTGCTTTCTCTAATCCCTACCCCATAACGCTCCCCCGCAGCTTATGGCCTGAAAGAAAGATTCTCTTATCTTCCATTACGTTTGTCAGTCAGTAACCTGGTCAGGGAACAGGAAAAAGAAATGTTGACGAGCTTTGCCACAGAATCCTTAAAGATAGCTTCAGATGCACCAGGAGGATACTCTTTACTTCTTTAATGATGACTATCTCCAGCTCCCTTTATGGCCTCACCATCCTGTGTATGGCTAATAGAACTTTGCCAAAAGCACTGTCTGGCAATGAAGGGAGATGACAAAGTGATTTTATATATATATATATTTGTGATAGAATTATTCCTGACCTGGTATCCCAGTTTATCTGCAAACTCCAGCACTCTTTGGATCTTTAGTTTGTTGAAAATTCATTTTATGGAGGTTGGCTTTTTACCTGGGGAAGCTCACTAAGTCAGTTATTAAGGACAGGTTAGTTTGTCAGAGCAGGGAAGTTAAAACCGCTAGTCTAAGAATTATCCACATTAGTCTGATTTCAAAGTCAAAGTTCCCAAAAGGCTTAGTGGGTGTGGAAAATGTGAAAGAGCCATCTCATGTGAATCTTTCACTGCAGGTCACCGCAGTGCCATTGGATTCTTACTGCAATGACCGAAGTGCAGAATATGAGCGGCGAGTGCTGAAGGAAGGAGGGAGTCTGGCAGCCAAGCAGTGTTTGTTGAATGGGGCCCCTGAACTGGCGGCAGACTGGCTAAATCGACGGTCTCAGTTCTTTCCAGAACCAGCTGGAGGACTGTGGAGCATTAGGCCTCAGAATGGCTGGTCTTTCATCAGGATTCCAGGTGAGTCCTCCTTTCTCTTGGCATATGTTCCCAGCTTTGGCAAGGGAAGAACCAGGAAGATACTCCATGTGGTGGTTTCAGATATTCAGAATTCAAAGTTCTTGAGGTTTCTATTTCCTCTTTTACCCTTAGTGATTGTAGGTAAGAATGCTTAAGTAATTTGTGACTTGAGTGGAAATAGAAATTTTTTTTAGATTTCTGCCTAAATGCTCTCCTGTGACAAGCTTACAGCTGAGAGAGGAATACCACTCTTAGGGGTGGGGGCGGGGGGTGTAGGGAAATAAACTTGGTAGGAAAGGCTTCAGGTCGAGTGAGTACAGTCGTCTTGTGCCATTGCCAGTGGAATGAATGAAAATGTCGTCACTCACAGAAAGCCTAGTTTAAGTAGCATAAACAGTGTCCTGCACGAAGCACTAGAGATCTGAATGATAACCAGAAGAAAAACAGTGTTTTGTGCCAAAATGCTAGCGGATTCCCAGACCTACTAGAGTCAAGGTCGAGGGTTGAAAGGAAACTAGGTTTTCATTTTTGCTTTAGTGAGACTACTTTTAAGGAAACCAAACACAGGGTTCATAGGCTTATGTTCCTTGCTTACACCTGCAGGCACACTGGAGTGGTAGCTTAAAGCTACCATGTTCGTTTCAGTTGTCCAAATTCTCTGATGCTTTGATTGTATTCATCTTACTGGCACGTAAACTAGAGTTAAGGGTTCAAAAGAGGCTCTGCTATTTCTAAGAGATAACTGGGTTAAAGGCTTTAAGACCTGGCTTTTCCATTTAATGTTAACTTTGTCAAGTGTCGAGGGACTTTGGGTCAACCTGTTAGTTGCTTTGGGGGTACTTTGAACTGGAAGATACCATTTTGTGTACAAGAGCAATATGTATATGGCCTCATATCTGACTTAAAACAGGTGAAAGCAGTGGGTGAAGGTATATTGTTAGAAAATAAGGGGAAAGCCCAGGTGTAAAGCAGGCCTGAATAATAGTTGGAATAGAGGAATAGAAGCCAGCAGGTTTGGAAACCACAGAGTCCCCGGCAGAAGATGAGCACAGGTGTTAAAAGAAGCAAGATAACACCTTATTTCTTCTTTCTCCCTTTTTCATTTTGACTCCTAAGTTCCCAGTACAGAAGGAGAAGGCTTATTGCTGGCGCTGTGGGAATCTCTTGTGGCTTTTCCTGTTCTTTGAAAGAAAAATGGACCTTGTTTAAATAGCAGGAAGTGTCTGAGTTCTTTTTGCATCGATAAAAAGCACCAGCCTCACTGGCTGTTTACTGTGAGAACCAACCAGCTCCTCACTGACCCCATTGTGCTCGGTAGACTGGCTGGGCAGGGCAGTGGGGGGTGGAGGGGTCATTGGAACCTGTATTTTATCTCTTTTTCCTCTATACTTTTACATTTTCTGTTTCCCTGGGAAGGGTTGGTTTTATTATATTCCTTGAGAGACTGACCAAAATCTTCTGGATTTCACACCTTGAATGTCTCTCTGTGTTTCACCAAGAGAAGTGTGTACAATCCCTTCAAAAGTCTCCTCTCCTTGGAAAAAGGAGATATTATTTTATCTGTTACCCTAATTTTACTGCCATTGGATACATTCATTTTGTCAGTGACCAGGATCTTATACTGTGGTCAGTAAGAGCTTGTATCTAAGTGAAAATACTGTAAGATTGTGTACTGTAGGATTGTAGGAAAGATTGCAAGAAAGTAGCGTAGGTCTTTTCATTTCAGCATTTTTTGAGCTTCTGTTTGAAAGAAGGGGCTGGGCACAGGTTTGACTTGGCAGAGTCAGCCTAATTTCTAGGGAATTGTGCTCTTCTTGGCTCTGTGCCCTGCTTAGCAACAGGTGGTGCTCTTGTCCAGTGCAACTTTGGTAGCTCCTGAAAATTGGGTAATGGATGCCAGGCCCAGAAGGCAACAGTGTGCAGTGAAAGAAAACTGTTTTTTTCTGCTTAAGTGTTTTAAGGCTGTTGCTGATGTCACTTTCTTCTTGGACCTTTTCCTTCAGGCAAGTCCAAAGAAATTCAGTCCATCCACTTACACCTCCCCCACCTAAACAATAACAAGCTAACAACAGGTGCGACTTCTTGCTTCTTTTAGGTGCATCAGAGTTCTCTTCTAAGTGTACATCTTCATCTCTGAGTTTTCCTAATCCTAGCATCAGTTCGTTCTGCTTGCAAAGTAAAGTAGATGTGGGAAGCAGGAAGGTATGAAAACCATTAAATCATGATTTTGAGATGAATTGAAGCTTCTGAATATTCAGGCACAAGACAGATTTGTATATACTTAAATATTTGTGTTGAGGGACTATATACGAATGGAAAGAGGAGATAAGCAGGCTGCAGAAATCTGATGTGCTTAGCTTGCCCACTCTCACTCAGTGACTGAAAAACATATGGGTTTCTTTTTTTCACTTTCCTATGCTTTTAATGAGAAAAAAAGAAACTTACTGTCTGAAGCTGATTGGTACCTCTTTAGGGAATGTTTAGGAGCTATCAAAATTGAGGGACCCCAGGGAACCCAATTAAAGGAGAAGGGTAATTGGCAAGAAGAAACCCTTGAAGTTGTTAGGAAAGCATTGCTGCCTGATCAGGCTGGGAATTTATATAGGCCTCCTTGTCCGGTGCCAGCAAGAGGGCTTAGCAATCGGTTCTGTCCCAGCTGCAGTCATTTGATTGCGTTGGTAAGGAGACCAACAAGGAGAGCATTTCAATAATCTAAACAGGACCAAACAAAGAGGCTGAACAAAGGTGTGTGCCACAGTGTCAGGGAGGGGGTGGTGGAGGAAGAAATGTGGCCTGGCAATGTTCCGAAGGTGGGAAAAGGCAGGCTGCAGTGCAGAGGAGTAAACATCCAGGACCTGTAGCTTTGTAGCAGAAACAGAGTGGCTGATGATTTGTTGTGGTGCTGTCAGCACATCTGTTCTCATTCGGTTTATACAATTAATTGTGTACTTGGCAGATAGTGGCGAGAACAGAGAAATGACCGTTGAAAACTTTTGGATTGCTCTCAACAGTCAGCTTCTGTAGTTCAGAGGAAAAACCACAGGTTCAAACCTGAAACTAAAGGTAGACAGTATGTTTTTCTTAACAGTTTCCTTTTTTTACTTTTAGTAGTTAGCTGTGTATGTGAGCTCTCCAGCCTTTCTGTCTCTCTTTTTGCATCCCACAGCCACTTGCAAACATACTCTTACATCTCCCAGCCCCTTAAGTTTCATCTCTTCCCCTCCTAGTAGCAGCAATTGTTTAGGGTATGTTTATGGACCAGTCTGCAAACAGGAAACTCTACTTCCTGAAATGTGATGGGAGTTGAATGATACTGAATGGATAAGATGAAAATTTGTGAGTTAAGTGTTCTCTAAAGATCTTTGGCTGAAATGCCCTTTTTTTTTTTTTTTTTAATAGGAAGAGGAAGGAGGAAGCACAAATTAGTGAGTGAAAGCAGCTTCCATTTCAGAGAAACCCAAAGTCAGTCTTTCTGAAAAGCTGAATAAGCCCTAGTGTCTTTATTAAATTACAGCTTAGGATAATGACATTTACCAGCCAACCTATTTGAAATCATCCAAGAGAGGGAGGGGTTTTTTTTATTTTGGTTTTGGTTTTGGTTTTTAGTGCATTTCTTGGTGTTCAAGTGTCTTTAGGGGCAGGCAAGAGCAGCCCTTGTTTCTCTACATTCTCATGCCTTTGGGAGGTAAACCATGTAGCCACAGGACTAGTAGAAACAGATACCTAGACATAAGATGAACAAAGGAAAAACAGATTTCTCAGGTCACTTACAGCAGGTTTGGCATGGATATTACTCTTAGATGTCCACATGTACCTGCTGTCTCTTGAATAAAAATGTGGAGCGGGGGAAAAAAAATGTGGAGCAGGGAAACTTTCAGATGCCTTAGCAGCAGATGTCTGATTGGGAACTGTCAGTTGGGAGGGGACCTACACCTCCCTACTTCAGGGTATTTCTTCCCAGAGCACTACTGGATATGATTTAACAGTGCTTTGCATTCTTCTCTAGAGTACTTTCCTGCTCTCGTGATGACAAGCGTCCTGGTTGCAGTAATTTTGGCTGCATACAGCTTTGCAGTGAGTGATTTTGCTGCTTCAATTAAATATAATTTCCCGCTTCCCCCCTTTTCTTCTCCCTAGGCAAGGAGAGCCTCATCACTGACAGTGGAAAGCTGTATGCTCTTGATGTCCTGTTGACTCGGCTCAAGTCTCAAGGACATAGGGTCCTTATCTACTCCCAGATGACCAGGATGATAGACCTGCTGGAGGTAGGAGAAAGAACCTTTGGGGACTAGGACGCTTTGACATTTAAATTGCAGGAATCATAGATGTATGACTAATGTCAGTCCTGCTTAATGGGAACCCAAAACTTGTCTTCGTGATTTGACCATCTATATGGGGAGGAGAAGCAACTCCTGGCGGATATGAAAGTGTGCGAAGGACTCCTTCCTCCTTCCTTGTATCAGTGAAATAGAATCCCCCTTCTTCCTTCCTTTACTAGTGAAGAAATTCCCGAATTTTAAAGCAGATCAGATCCTAGGAATTTCTTGAAAAGTCCTCTGAAATTCTGTATGGAAAACAAGATTTGGGATTAATTCTTATTAGAGAGCAGCTATTCATCCTGAGTTAGTGTAGTGGTTCTCAACCTGACTACATTTTGCAGTCTTTCGGGGGAGCTTTAAAAAATACTGATGTCCCATCCTCAGAGATACTTATGTAAGAAGTATGGAATGAGGCCTAGGCATTAGGATAAAAAGTTCCCAAGGTGATTCTAATATATAACCAAAGTTGACAGCCATTGGGTTATGGTGAAAGATACAGCTCTGTCTTACTGTGCAGGGCAGATTTTGTTTCTTTTATTACTTCTGAGTTGACATTCTCTCTGCTTTCTTGTTGAAGTAGTGGCTTATTATTTGAGGGAGAGAAAGTCATGGACATATAAACAGAGGAGTGAAAGTGAGGACAAATAATCACAGACCACTAGAGTAAGTTTTTCGTGCAAGAAAGTTGGAAAGCCATCTGTTGAGAGGCTAAAGCATCTGGATGTCAGTAGTGTATAAATATTCTCATGTTTTTTGGTGTGTTTTACATATTTAATAAGCCTTTAAATTTTAACCCTGCTACTCCAGGGACTAGTTGGTAATAAATAAGTGGAAATTGGACATTATTATCCCTATCTAGGAATAAGGGAGTAGAGATTCTATCAGTGCAGAAGGAATGAAGGGTAGCAGTAGGGGAGAATTTTAGGTTCTTCAGAAGCCAAGGCTGGCTCGCTGAATTTTGCAGTGAGTTTATCTAAATTCAGTGGCAGCCTCTTAAATAATCAGGCAACTTCTTTTAGCAAGAGACATAACAAATAATATTTGAGGTCAATTTAATCACTGTTTCATGTTTAATAAAAAGTGTTTAGCCTCTGGAATGCTGTCAACAGGCAGAAGTTTCTGCCTTTTTGTATTGTGAGTAGGTCATCTATTTCTAAATGATGGAAAAAATGCTTATAAGTGACTGTGAGTCACCATAAGAGGTGATTAAACCATTGTGTTTGATGTAAATCTTGACTATGTTAAAGGTCCTAACAACAATAATCCAAAATAAGAGGACTGCCTGCATCCTTAATATTCTGTTCAGGGACTTCCCTGGTAGCAGAGTGGTTAAGAATCTGCCTGCCAATGCAGGGGGCTTGGGTTTGAGCCCTGGTCCAGGAAGATCCCACGTACTGCAGAGCAGCTAAGTCCATGCACCACAACTACTGAGCCTGTGCTCTAAAGCCCATGAGCCACAACTACTGAGCCTGTGCGCTGCAACAACTGAAGCCTGTGCACCTAGAGTCCGTGCTCCACAACAAGAAGCCACCTCAATGAGAAGCCCACGCACCACAACGAAGAGTGGCCCCCGCTCGCTGCAACTAGAGAAAGCCTGAGCAGCAACAAAGACACTAATGCAGCCAAAAAAAAAATTTTGTTCAAACTAAATGATGTCAACAGCCAAAACAATATGAGTAACTTTCTTTCAGTGGGACTCTTTTTAGATAAAGTGCACTTGCCTTTTCCTGAAGAGTCAGGAAAGTATAGATGAAATAGTAATCTTTCACTGATAAGAATTATAGAAAAGGTAATATAATATGCTAAGGATTTTGTAAGGGAGTTAATAATCTTTTTTTTCCCCAAGGCTATATATCAGTATATTATAGAGTCTTAAAAGCTGATTGACATTATAAGGGAAGTTCCAAGGAAAAGTGGGTGAGCCACCAAAAAATAAGCTAGCTCTGGTAGATGAAGGCAAGTGTGGGTAGGTTAAGTGACACAGTCCTGCATTTTAGTCCCTTATTCTGTATATTGCACACTTCTAGGTACTCATAAGAATCACTAAGATAAGTAATTCAAAGTATGATAATGATTTTGTTCACGATGAGTGCTGTGAACACTACCCACCAGGGTCACTTCCTGTGTGTCTGTAATCCAACAGGATTTTTAGAGGGGATGTGGACTTTGTGGGTAGGCTTAGCAACGAAGGCAGCTTGAGAATCTTCTCTAAATGTAGTTGCATTGCTCTATGGGGAATTCTAAATTAGGGAAAAGCAGATTCAAAGCCTGAATTTCACAACTGCTAACATTCCTTAGCCATGTGTGTAACATGCTTCTAGGATGTTGAAGCCAGAAAATGTTGCAACTGTTTGTACTGAAAAATTAAAATGAAACTGTTGTCTAGTTTCCTTACTACTATACTATTCTTTTTCCTTCAACATTAAATTTTAAAGTTTCTTTTTTTCAGTCTATTTATTTGTTTTAATATTATTTACTCAAACGAACCACATTTTGTATTCCAAGAGTTTAGTCCTCCAAATATATATATATATATATATATATATTTTTTTTTTTTTTTTTTTTTTTTTTTTTTTT
>NW_020175821.1:2890365-2960212 GCF_003031525.2 Neophocaena asiaeorientalis asiaeorientalis
TTTTTTGTGGTACGCGGGCCTCTCACTGCCGTGGCCTCTCCCATCGCAGACCACAGGCTCCGGATGCGGAGGCTCAGCAGCCATGGTTCACGGGCCCAGCTGCTCCGCAGCATGTGGGATCCTCCCGGACCGGGGCACGAACTTGCGTCCCCTGCATCAGCAGGCGGACTCCCAACCACTGCGCCACCAGGGAAGCCCCTCCAAATATATTTTGTGGGCATAGAATTACAGTGCCCACAATGTTTAATATTTGTCTAATCATTTATAGAAATGTAAATGTATTGTGGATTTTAGGACAGTGCAGGATTAGGTCTACTTTTCATTATCTTTTCAAAGAGTATTATGGGTTTTTCAGTCACTTTCATGATGGAAGCTTTCATTGTAAACATTCATTAGAGCCATGTTCCACTTTAAAACATGACCTAGTATTAATTTAAAAAAATACCTTGACCCTTGCTTCTTCATTCTCAGAGTGTTGTGGTTTTTGTTTGCTTGTTTGTTTTTTTAGATTAAAAAAAATGTTTTCAGGATTCTCTTTTTCCCTTGACATCTTGTACCCTGTATATCAAAGATGGAAGAAAAACTTCCAATAGAGCAGGAATTTGAGCTCACATGGGACTGTTGAAGCTGTGCTGTGTAGCTGTGGAGCGTGTCAGCATCTCTTTTATCTAACAGCTTTTTGGGTTTTTTTGGTTCTGTGCCTTAGCCTTGGCTATGTGTTTTTCTGTTTCTGTGACTCAGAAGAACTAAGAGATAGTAAAACTTCACACACTTTTGTATGGCCAGGATTCCATTTTGTGAAAATACTAGTTCTAAGCACTTTGTATTTGCTCAGTATTTTCTAAAGTGATTGATAGCCTCCTTCTCTTGGGCAAAAATCTGACTTTAATTTAAATTTCAAGTGAATATATCAGATCTTCTTCCAAATAGAATTCTATATTCAGAAATATTTCATCTTGTCCCATGGTATCCAAATAGTATTTCCAGATAGGGGATTTAAAAAGGGGACTACTTAATTTCCAGGGCCAGGAATTTTTAGTGTGCCATGGGCAGAAGTCAAGGACATAAATAAGGGAGGATATCACAGGTCACTAAGTTATGTTAAAAGTTTATTTTTATTTCCTGAGTCACATACAGGGTCTTGCCTGATGGGGGTACTGTGGACACAGACATAGCCCCTATGCCTTTGGGATGGTGGCATCCAGCTGGATGTCAGACAAAATTTTTCCCACCACCACCATTTTACCCTATAGTTTGGGATACTCCCCATCCCTCCCTATAGTTTAGTAGTTGCAGAGAGCTTTTAACTCACTACAGATGACTTACATTATCTCTGAGTCATCTCTTTTGAGATTCATTCCTATTGCATCAAGCAACTGAGTCTGTCGTTCAAGGAAATAAGCCTCAGTATTTTCTATGCGATACAGAAATACTTGGAAAGGGTCAGCCAACTGGTGCTGTATGTGTGATTGTTAAGTACTGAAACCCAGACAAATCTTGCACTACACCAATATATGAAAATAATGCAACACAGAATTAAATACAGATAATCCATAGCTAATGATGATATTTGAGACGCTGGGTTGTGTAACTTGCCTAGTCAGCAAGTACCTCACTGGGGAAGGATTCATCCCAAACAGACATTCTATCATTTATGGGCTGGCTTTTCTTAGAACTCCAAGTAACCTTTGGGAGCTGTGATTCTGAACATACAGGGAAACTGAGTATTTTAAAACTGCTCCGTGGAATGAAAAGCAAATTGGGGTCACTGTTAACTAGCATTTTCATTAGGTCTTAGAAGTAATAGAAATAAATGTGTTTGCTTACAACCACACTATATTTATTCTGTTTAGTCCATTTCTTTTTCATGTCAACTATGAGCGAGGCACTGTGCTAGGCAGAGGTAAATACCAGTTAAATGTGGTCTTTGACTTTAAGAGATGAATCTAGTGAAGGATTTATGTATGTATGTATATATATGTCTCACACAAATAACTGTCAAGTGTACCCTGATACTAATGTCAAAAATAAAGCATAAAGAGAGCTGAAGATAGCAGGAGGGATGATACATTTATTTCCAACTGGGTCACTTCGGGAAGGCTTCACATACGGTGACATATGAACTGAACTTAAATAGAATTTCAACCGTGAGGAAAAAGGGCATCTCCAGACTAAGGAAGCCAGATGTAAAAAGGCACAGACATGGGAAGGTACAAGACATTGGGCAGTGGGGAATAGTTTAGCGTAACTGGAGCATATGGTTTAGAAGAAAGGGGAATAACAAGTAGGGTGAAGGCAGATTATGGTGGGCCCATGAATGCTTTGTGATTGCTCCAGAGGGCTCTATATTAGATAAGGGAAGGATAACTATCATATTTCACTTACTTGGTGCAATTTGCTTGGACAAAACAGAAGTTGTAATAGACCTTGAGGGGAGCCTCACTTTTTGCTGGTGATATACACCAAAGATGGAAAGGGCGTGTCCAGGAAAATAAAGTTACACTAGGTCTGCAGCTTTGTGGATCATACTGAGTCTTCCCCTCAAATTTTTTTGTGACAGTGAAATTGGGTTAAAATGAACATCAGAGACAACTTTGAAATAGAGAAGAAGTCTCAGAATGGAAGGTTTGCATTAGGGATATATAAACATTTGCCTTTATTTTTTCAAGTGCCCAGTTACCCTTTCATCATTATAGTCATAATATATTAAGAACCTTGTGGGGCTTCTCCCTCCCCTTTTTTTCCGCTAGTGGTAGTGAGCTTCTGTTCTGTCTGGGAAGCAGTAGGTGGAGGGGTTAAGCTAAAGGCTCTGGATCTAGTCTACTTGAGTTCCCATCCTAGCTCCATGCCTACTGCCTGTGTCACTTTAGAGACCTTGCTTAACATCTGTAAGATATGGGAGTGACAATAATAACACCTACCTGAAAGGCTATAGTGAGGATTAGATAAGCAAAACCAGGTAAAATACACAGAATAGTGATTGTCACTTAGTAAATGTTCAGTAAATGCTAGTCATCATCATTATCACTACTGCAAGGTGAACCTAGACCCTTTGTTTTACGCCCCTGGGTGTGTGAATGTTTGATTTTATTTAGTATACTTTAAAGGATTGAGAGGCACTTGCTGAAACTATTTTGAGTTATGCTAATAGCTCTGTTCACATGCTACTGCTTAAAAAGTAGGACTTAGGGACGTGTTCCAGAACTGACCTGTCTTCTCAATTTGTATTCTAAGACAGTGGGTTTTCAACTGATGGGGTTGGGTATAGGACAGGAGACCTAGGTGTAGACATTAAACAGGTGGGGCCTGGACTCCCTACCCTTCTTTGTTAGCTAGAATAGTAATTTTTTTTTAAATCTATTTTATATTAGAGGGATTCCATATAAGAGTTTTCTTGAAAAAAGTGTTCCAGTGCTTTAGAAATAGCATAAGGGTATGTTCTATAACAGTGTAAATGTACTTACAAGTCACACCTCTTAAATGCAGATTTCGATTTACTAGATATGGGGTGTGCCCCTCAGTTCTGCATTTCTAACAGACTTCATGTGTTGCTCATCTGAGAGCCATGCTGAGATAGCATGATTCTAAGGGACCCTGCCCTGCCTTCCCTCTGGAGTGGTTGTTCTTAGCTCTAGAAATAGGGTGTCTATTGCAGTCATCTTTGGAGCTTTTTAAAAATAAACCGGTCTAGGCCCTAACCCAGACCTACAGAGTCAGAATTCCTGGGGTGGGACCCAGGAATTTTAATCCCGGCTGAAAATCACTACTCAGATGCCAAGAGTACATCTTGACCATAACCCCTTTGACTTCTTCAATAATTTTTAAAAATAGTATCTACTAGAACTGTATGGGTCTAAAGACTTCCTAAATGTTAAAAGCCATAATTTTTATTTTATTAGTTCAAGCAGAATTAGAGCTTACTTTGGTTAGTGGTTATTGATCCACTTGAGAATACTGGTGTTCATATTTATTTAATTAAGGGAGGATACTAAATTATGAGACTTCTGGGAGGGGAAGGTCTACATTTGGTTTCTCTTTTCGCTGCTTTAAGTGGAAAGGAATTCTTG
Source organism: Neophocaena asiaeorientalis asiaeorientalis (assembly GCF_003031525.2). NCBI lineage: Eukaryota > Metazoa > Chordata > Mammalia > Artiodactyla > Phocoenidae > Neophocaena > Neophocaena asiaeorientalis. The sequence continues at coordinate 2,894,433 of NW_020175821.1, forward strand.
GTTTACAAGGTTCCAAGAAATTTAATCATACTGATGGATCATTTTCTGAGCTTTTCCTAAATAACCCGAGTAGACTTGGGTTAGAAATGCCCTTGGTTTCTACAGAGTGCCAAGTGTCAGGAAGAACTGGGTAACAGTTGGCCTTTCTGTACCATAAGCCCTTCTTAATGCACAGGAGTGCTAACATGACACGGTTCCTACAAAACACAGTAAAGTCATCCAGCAAGCAGTAGTCATCCAGAAGTGGTCCTCAGGCATGGGAGTGAATTACTTACAGACTATCAGACTATTGGGGGATGAATGAGAATGCTGTGCCATCCTTGAAAGACATTTAAGGGACTTCAGTGGTGGTGCAATGGTTAAGAATCCGCCTGCCAATGCAGGGGACATGGGTTCGAGCCCTGGTCCATGAAGATCCCACATGCTGTGGAGCAATTAAGCACATGCAGCACAACTACTGAGCCTGTGCTCTAGAGTCCGCGAGCCTAGAGTCTGTGCTCCACAGCAAGAGAAGCCACTGCAATGAGAGGCCTGCCTGCGCACCGCAACAGAGTAGCCTCCGCTGACCGCAACTAGAGAAACACTATGAGCAGCAAAGAAGACTCAACGCAGTCATAAATAAATAAAGTTTGTTTAGAAATAAAAGACATTTAACTGCAAAACTCAGCAAATAGTTACTAATTAACCAGTCTCAGCTGCTGGCTTTGAAAAGAATATATGAAGCAAGACTCTTAAGATAGATATTAGAAAACCATTAGAAAACTTTTTGATATAGAGATCGTTAAGTGGGGATAGATTTTTTTAAATAGATTTTTAAACTAACTTTTCAAAAATGCTATGACTACTATCAAATCATTTGTTGTTAGAATTTGTCTTTTTATTTTAAAAAATAGAATTACATTTTATGTTAAATCATTAGGTGTTTTTAGGATCATAGGAGAACTGAACTAAGAATGGAACAGTTCTTGAAATTAACAATTGGAAAAAATAAGGCTTTTCTTTCCGGATGAGCATTTGATTAAATTAACTATCTTTCCCAAATAGCCTAGAGTTCTAGAGAGATGTCTAGGATAGCTTTGGTGTAGCCAGAATTTGTGAATGAAAGAAATACTGAATTGCCTTTTTAGCTCAGTCTTTATCTTATAGATGTTTTTCTGTATTGTCAGGATATAGCTATTCCTCTGTTCTGCTTTTCACTGCTGTTTCCATGTCCATTTACTTGTTGTTTTGAAGCTATTTACTGAAATAGGATCTAAACTCAACTAAGCCTTCTGAAATCCCACTATTCCCCTGGGTGAGAGAGCAAAGGCTTAAAGCAGCAAATGGGAAAGATTCACTTCCGTTGCCTCAGTAACAGGTTGTCTATGATCAGTGTTGGTTTGATTATGGCCTAGGATTAATATCTCTAATGTTGTTCTGACCTTGATATATAAATGATATGAACAGCAAGATCTACAAGAAGGTTCATTCATCAGTCCTGTCACTAAAGTTGGAAGTTCTGGTTCAAAAGGCAAAAGAGTGCAGTGCCTATGCAGGAAACCCACCTTTTGGTTAAAGTTCAAATCTGTGGACTGTCTCTCTATAATCTAGGTATTTTGTTGTTCTGGATGGCAACATCTCCAGATTGGATTAGTTGCCCAGGTATAGTGAGCCTCTAAAGACCATCATCATGCTGTCATTTTTCGTCTTCTTTCCTGTATTCCTCATCCAAACACCCCCTACTCTTCTGCCATTAACCCATTCCCATTATAGGGCTCTACCACTAAATGTGAAGCTTGCTTTAACTGAATACTTTCTGCCCCCCCTGTGATTACCAAAGCCCTTAAAGAACCACCTGGAGACAGAAGGAAATAGTGCAAAAAGGAAGAAAAAGAAATATATATATACACACACACACACACACACACACACACACACACACACACACACACACACACATATCAACTTGCTCTAAGAGTGCTGCCACATACACTATACCAGTCATAACAAACTGTAACAACCTTCTGTGCTGAAGTACCCAGCCAGGTATAAGAGGTCCATAATGAGACACACACACACACACACACACACACACACATATCAACTTGCTCTAAGAGTGCTGCCACATACACTATACCAGTCATAACAAACTGTAACAACCTTCTGTGCTGAAGTACCCAGCCAGGTATAAGAGGTCCATAATGAGGATACTACAGTGGAAGAACATTCGACCACAGAAAACTAATTAATAGAAACATCTCCCAAATGTAGAAATGATTAGTCTTTTTCAATAGGAAAAAGGTTTCTTTGAACTGAAAAAACTGCTTCATGGTGTTTCTTACAAATAGGCAGCTGTATTAGCTTTTTATTTTTTGGTTGCCTTGGGTCTTCCTTGCTGCGCGTGGGCTTTCTCTAGTTGCAGCAAGCGGGGGCTACTCTTCATTGCAGTGCACAGGCTTCTCATTGCGGTGGCTTCTCTTGTGGAGCACAGGCTCTAGGCATGTGGGCTCAGTAGTTGTGGCACACGGGCTTAGTTGCTCCGCGGCATGTGGGATCTTCCCGGACTGGGGCTAGAACCCGTGTCCCCTGCATTGGCAGACGGATTCTTAACCACTGCGCCACCAGGGAAGTCCCTGTATTAGGTTTTGGTAACAGTCCCTCTGCAAGTGGACTTTTTGAAACATAATCCATATAATTGGGGTAAAGAAAGGAAATCAGTGCTCATTTGGACATATCTGTAAGAGGAATTGCAGCTTCCAAGAATGGAGATACATCCCCTCTATTTTATCTCTTGAAATCTCTTCTCCATTCTTAAAAGTTTTAATTCCTCTTACAGATAATGCCAAGAACATTCTCTGCCATGGAAAGTTACCTTGTCTTCTGTTCATTCTGATGCTTAGGCCTCCCTTAACAGTGATGTATGCTGTGCTGGGAGAAGGGAGCTTAGGTTGTAAATTCAAGGACTTTGGTCAGCAAGAATTTGCTGGAGAGAAACCCATTGGGGTGGGTGTTGCTGAAAGAAAACTGGCTATTCCATAGCCATGAGAGACATCTGGTTAGTGACTGAAAAGCCATTTTGGTTTACAGATTTCGTTTTGTTTAGTTTGTTTTTTTACAAAACCTACAGAAATCTGCAGGAATAAGATTAGTTTCTAAGATGAAATTGAGAGTTGTTGTAATCTTCAGGGTACCCTCTATTTTCGCACGCTGACAATAAACTCATTTACGAATCAAATTCCTATACTTCTGAGATTGCTTTCTCCTCATTCTGGATAGAATGACTTGCCCCCAATATGGATGAGGTGGGTAGATGCTTGTGGAAATTAGAATGCAGTAATTTGTATCAAACTTATTATATCTTTTTACTCTGATTGGCAGGAATATGTGGTTTACAGGAAGCATACCTACATGAGGCTTGATGGCTCATCCAAGATCTCAGAGAGGCGGGACATGGTTGCTGATTTTCAGACCAGGTAATGTTAATAGGAATTACAAAAATGGTCATTTGATTTTCCTCTAGTTGAGATGGTGAGTTAAAAGAAAGACCAACACATCTCAGATTGTTAAGCAATCATGATATAATTTCTGCTATTTTATGAGGTAGCTAGATCTGCTTATAGTGGTTTAGATTTGTGTGTCTGTGAAAGAGAGAGGAAATGAATAGTTGGTAATTTTAGTGCCAAATCAGTGCCTGTTTCTTTGGGCAATAAAAGAAATGATTTCTGAGTATGAACCAGGATCCTTATGTGAATAATATGTACATAGAAAAAAGTCCACAAGGCTATATTCCTAAATGTTAACAATGGCTATCTCTGGGTATTGACGTACAGTTGATTTCCTTTTTGTTTTTGCTTACCCATTTCATTTTGTATAAGTTTAAAGAAAAATACCTCCTTTTTCCTGCTTTCCCTCTAATATTGTAGTAGTACAGTGCAGTATGACAGATTGCAGTAGTGTGCGGTCTATTCCTCTGGCAGCTCTCAGTGATAGTACTCCTCCCACCTGATAACGAGCCTGTGAAGTTTCAGATACTGCCTGCTGGATGCTGATGGCCTACAGAGCCGTAATTATCCCAAGTGCAGGTTCTCATTGTAATAAGCAGGGTCTGCTTACTGCTCTCTCCAAGGAGAAAGCTGGCGTCTGCTAGTGACAGGTCTCCTGAACTCCACCCTTAATTTTCCTTAGACCTGGAGAACTAAGGAATAGAGTAAGATCTTAATGTTCTGTAAGTCAGAACAATTCTGAATTTTTGGTCTTTAATTGTGTAGTCTGTTAATATTTAACTTTGGAATTCTTGGGTAGAAAATTAAGCACATAGCCATTTGTATTTAGGTTGCAATTTTTAGTTTCTTTCATTTCAGTTTTAAAGCATGTTTTACTTCAGCATAAAACAAATCCGTAGTTCAACATAGAATATCCTCTGATTGAGAATTTTTGCTATTGCACGGTCCTTTATAACACAGCATGGGTAAGGAGATACATCCTGATGTTTTGGTTTGCAGTATATACTGAGACCAATAACTCCTAGGTTGAAACTACTTCTGCATTCAGGTGCCTGTTTGACCAACAGTGGAGGGGAAGAGCTGCTTTAGACCTATTTTAGTTTGTTACCTGAAGCAGGTGGTAGATGACCTAACTTAGCTTCTTACCTAGCAGAATCTTTCGACCGATTCTTAAATTGATTATTTGAGTGAGACATGTATAATCATAGTAGTGCCTCCTAGCACTCCATACTGTGTGCACCTCTCCCCACCCCCAAAAAAAGTTTACCAGCTGATCTTTATCTTTCCTTGATTTTGAAATCAAATGAATTACATTTCACTATGTCCTTATCTAGTCCAACCTTCAGAGCTCCAAATGACAAGAATCTTACATACAAGATCTATAGACTGTATGTTTCCCCCAGGGTGCCTATGTTTTTTCCAGGAATGCCAGCACTTCAGTGATTTGGGCACATTGGTATGAGGCAGCATGAGTTGTGTGTTAGAAGAAAAGCCATTAAGTAATAGATCTTTTGCCTATTACTGTTTGTGTTTTTTTCCACTAATATGTTCGATATTGTACATTTGAGAATCTCATTTATAGCAAAGCTAATTTTTTTTTGCCAGTAACAGTTGGGGTCATTGTATATTATATAAAATGCCTGTTGAGGAAAATTTGAGAAATATTTGTTGAAGAAAGTAAAAATCACCCACAATCCCATCACTGTTAACATTTTGGTTTATTCCTCTTGTCTTTGATGTGTGTATGTAGTTAGATTTATATGTTGATACCATATTGTAGAGATGACTGTATCCTCATTTCTTCCACTTAACAGTATATCATAAAGGTCTTCACATATCATTAAAAAAAGTCATTGTAATCATTATTTTTAATGATCAATATTCCATTACATTGGATATACCACCTTTCTGTTGTTAAAATCTTGAGTATCTTTGTTACAAAGCTTTGTCATCATTTTAGATTATTTTCTTAATATAGATCCAAACAAGAGAGATTATTGAGTAAAGGAATATGAATGTTTAAGACTGTGCATATTATCATATTGCTTTGTAGAAAATTCTACTGGTTTAGAGTCCAATCAGAGCTGTATTATGTTGACTTCTAACAGTTTTGGCTTCTGAGTTGTAGAGCTACAATTTTTCTTCTAGCTGAAGCAATTCCCAGAAAACTGGACTGTGAGATCCAGGGCTCACCACATTTTACAGTGACCTTTTAGTGGAAAAAAATCAGTAGATGTGTCTAATTTACTACTTCTAAAATCTCTTATTTAACTTGTGATTACTTGGGCAATCACAGTAGCACACATTAGTCTTGAAAAGCTTAGCTTTAAAAGAGGGTATTTTCACCATTAAATTATACTAGATCTGCTTAGTAAATATCTTGTTTTTTTGCTTTCCTGGAAAACCTACTTGAGCATCCAAATTCTACAACTTCTAAGAATTACTTAGGGAGCAATGAGTTTTATTTAGATACTGAGTAACAATCGTTTTAACACCTTCATCTGCATCTAATATTAGGTAAAATGAAAAAACAGACTAAAGTCTTCTTCCCTTCCTACACATGAGCTAGATGGTAGAGTTAGGATTGTGGCTAGGAAATAATCTCCTACCTCTCACATATAGAATCTGAACTGTGCCTATGCTGATTAGGAGCTTGTCAGGCAGGTCCCTCCAAATGGTATCTAAATTTACAAATTTGAATGGCAACAGTAGCCCAATATAGAGAAAAAGACAGGTGTTTTTGAAAATAAAAAAGCATGACTTGCCAAATATTTTCATTATTATTAATGAAAAGACATCAAAAGAAAAAATTGTAGTTTCAACTGGAAAGCCCTGTGGCTCAAAGGTCAGCCAGAGTAAACAAGAACTCCTATAAAAAGCCATTTACATTCCCTTTATACAAGATTTATTTATGAGGGATCCTTCCAGGAAAGAGTCTGACTGAGACTAAAGACTGTTTGGCCAGGATGTCCTGACTGGGCAACATTCAGAACACGTGACCAGTGCCTAATCCTAGAAGCCATTCACAAGATCTTTGCTCTGGGTTGCCTTGGCCTTTGCTTCCCTTCCTCCTACCCCATGACGTTTGCCAAATGGATCCCCCTGATTATCTGATTACTCGGGTGACCATTTGGAAAACATGAGAAAAAATGAGTGTAGTGTGGATTTTTCCTTCTTGGTGAGAGTATAAAGCTCCAGTATCTTTAATTCTGGCTCTTTTTCAGTCATTCAGCAAGTCTTCACTGCAGTCAGCTAGGTACCTAGCACTATTTGAGTATTTTGTTGTATAGTAGCCTCAGGGGCCATTAACTAAAGAAGAGTAAGAGTGAGACTTAGGCATGTCTTTGCTACATGATTCATAGGCTCCTTCACAGACCCCTGAAACCTGGTCTCTATGGCCCCTTCCAAGAGACCCTGAGTTGAGATTCCTTTATAGCCCCCTAGAGGGCACCCAGACCATCATGTTGCCTTCTGGGATTCTGTTTTCTTCCTTTTAGTCAGCTCCCAAAACATTAATTCACATTATCAATACTAGATCTATTAAGTAGAAAGGAACTTCTCAACAGTTCAGTTTAGATGTGTTTTTGTTTACATATGATCCAACAGTGTGATCCAGGATGGACACTAATTTCCTTGATTTTTAATCACCCAGGGTTCCCATAATCCTTATTTTTCCATTACAGTATGATGAAATTACACTGAATGCAGCCAAACGTTGCTACTTACCATCTACCTCATCATTAAAAGCATCTTCTCAATAAATAGTTAATATCCCCCAAAAAACATTTTCCACCGTTAATGTTTCTAAGTTTTGCTACTAATTTATTTTTATCTATATTCCTTTCTCTAGTGTTTTTTTCTGTATATAGTCCTTGTTTGTGAATGATTACCACATCTGGGGACTTACCTCTCTGACTGTCCAGACTATGGAAATGACCCATCTTTTTGCCTCTACTCTTTTACTATAGATCCCAGCTGCCTTCTGTCTCCCTCCCTGTGCCATCCCTGTTCCCCCATCCCCACACCAACAAAAAGTCCTAGGCATCGGGTGACTCCATCAGCTCTTACACAGATATCGGAGAGAAGCCTCTGACCCCTGCCTCTGTGTCCACAGAGCAGGAAAGAGAGATGTATGGGACTGAGCAATCTTCCTAAGGCCAGAGTGGGAAGGATTTTTCTATAGAGATTAGTATGGCCCTGGAAGGCTACATCAATTTTTATTTGAAACCTTATTGTGGTTAAATATTCTCCCATGGGCTGTGAGGTATCAAGCTTCCATTTATATCATCCTATATCTATGGGAAAATGTGTTTGTAAACTGGCAGATGCCTTTTAACTTTTTGGTTTGCCCTTTATGATTTAACTGTGAAAGATGACATCTTATAAATAAAATTCTGAAATATTAAACTTTATGACAAAATTCAAGGATAAACGAGCAGAACTTTCATGAGAGTACAATACTTTTGGAATTATGCCCTACAAGAAGCCTCCAAACATGATCTGTTATCCATGTCTGCCTCTAGGAAAGCTGTGTTTAATTGAAAGCAAATTAATGGACAGATTTCTACTAGGACCTACCCAGCTTAGGGATTAACCAGGATACTTATTTCAGAATAGTTCCTTCACTGGTATTCATGTTTGACATTGATATGTCATCATTTAGTCACTTCAACTATATTCAGAGCATCCTCATTTTATAGCATAGGGAACAGACCTTTAGCAGCCAAGTGACTTTACCAAGGAAGAACAGCATCAAGGGATGAGAGCATCCTGATGTCAGTGTGTTTCTTTTTTCTTTATTTTTTTTTAAACTGGAACCCACAGAATAAAATTCATCTTACATTGGGATTTAATACATATCTACCATATCTGAAATCACAAAACAATACTTATCCTTATGACCTTTGTTGTATTATAATATTTTCTAACCTGTTCTATTTCTTTCTTTAATTTATGTGGTCCAGACTCACCAAACTGATTTCATGACCAATGATAGGTGTGACCTAACCAATGATAGGTGTGACCTGCAATTTGAATAACACTGATATAAATGAATTTCTACTTTTATTCTTCATTATAGTCATAGAGAAAGGGGGTGAGCAGCTTGATTTAGAGGGCTGTAAAGTTTGTTTACCAGTATAAGGCAGTCCCTTTCCCTTAGAAGTGTTCTGGAAAATAACCTCAGGTGGCAGGAACATGAAAATGCAAGATAGTCTTGAAATATATTTATGTTATCTGCAGGAACTGGGCTCAAACCAAGCCCCTAGTTGTATGTGTATACATAGATAAATCTTACAGTTGAAGACTGCTCTTTGTGATCTGGCATGCCCTTGTTCCTAGAAGATATTCAGTGAATATTTGCTGCCTGAATGAATGACAGTGGCACTACTGATTTATTTGTAATTCTGGGTTTCTTTAATAGGATGTAGGATGTAGAGGGAAAATGAGAAAACTGTCTTGTTTCTGTTAAGGGTTATGTTGGCATTTGTCAAAAAGTACTTTAATTTCAGCCTGTCTTCATGGATTGATCCTAACTTCAACGTAATACTTAGAAGTCATAACCTGAGTCTTATTCCTGACCTCGGGTCATTTTTCTGGGACTAACTTTCTTCATATGAATTTTAGTGCTTTGGAGTTAAAATCATTAGTTCCCAGATTATTGGAAGTCATGATTCTTTGGGGAAACACCAGGAAATACTGACTTATTTGTCCCCTCTGTATGAACTGGGAATAGTTTGACTTGCTAAAAATATGACTGTTACAGAAAGAGAGGTCTCTACTTCCATAGCATATTTTTCTGTTACATTTGCCAAATGTTTATAATTATATTCCCTATCAGTCAATATTAGTGGGCAGCAAGAGTTTATCTGCAAATTGGAAGGTGACTACCATGGTTTGATTTTAGCAACAGAGCACCTTTGTACAGTGTGTCAGAGAAACCTGGATCAGGTCTGGGTAACCACCAAAACTCTTTCTAGGCCTAGACACTGTTCTTTGTCCAGAGATCCCTCTCTTTTGCCACATGCCATTTTTCTTTTTCATTTTTTCCTCTTAAAATATCCCTCCCTCTTCTGCAGGAATGACATTTTTGTGTTCCTGCTAAGTACACGAGCTGGAGGACTGGGTATCAATCTGACTGCGGCAGATACAGTAAGTAACAAGAGCACAAAAATACACTGGATATGTGGTTTTTCTACTATAAATACGTTGTTCGGTTGGCCTTATCCTTTATTATATGTCACAGACTTTTTATTTCTTTGTCTCTTGTTGTGTTAAAAGACAATAGTGGCACTTTGCCTGGAACTGGAACATTTTAGCTTTCCTTTTGGGCTTTTCTCTCCCTTCTCTTATTCTAAGTTTCTTACACATTTATTCAACACATATTTAGTAAATGCCTCCTATGTGTCTGATAGTGTTTTAAACACTTGGAATATGTCAGTGAATAAACAAACTGGAAAAAAAAACCCAGTCAACTCAACTAACCAGATGTGTTTGTTTTAGGAGCTATAAGTGAACAAATCAAAAAGTTGTTTTATTACTCTTATGCATTATTCCATCATAGGAAAAACTCATATTTTTGTATCCCGAACTTATAAACATGGTTGGAGAGCAATGAAATTGGTGATTTAAAAAATAAAATAAAAAGACATCCCATCAAATTATCTATCCTTTTATGCCCAATCTTCTTGGAGGAATACTTCAGCATCTGAAAGGGAGAAGAAAAGAGCATTCCTTTTGTATCTCAGATTTATTCCCAGGTTACAAATATATTTAAAAACAATATCAGTAACCCTGACACATAAAAATGCATAAATGGGAAATTGTTTTGTAGAAGGCATGATTCTGCAAATGTCATTTAATGTGATTGTTGTGGTACCTCTCTGCGAAATACAGAGCATCAGAATCCCCACAAATATGAGGAGGATGCAAACTCTGGAGGGTCATGGAGAAATGAATGAAGTACAAAGGTGAAGAAGCTTGAATAAATTCACAACAGTAGAGCTGGAACTAGGTCCCCTGTTTCTCAGGTTCCACTTCTAGGCTGTGTTCATTCTTTCTCCTTGTTAACTGCTACACTGTAGAACTGCCTGCCTTCAAGAATGAAAAACAGATTCTGTAACATCACCAAGTAGAATATCAACCATAGGATTCAGCTGTACCTTCCTCGGCATCTAAACCACTTCAGCCAATTAACCATGCTGGGACACGGTTCCAGGGCCTGGGGACTGCTGGAGACATAACTGGGTAGATTCTGTATCTTATGTGCACATCATCAGCCTCAGTCATCTTAAGAGAAGGCAGTCATTGGTGGTAGTGTTGTTCTTGTGGGTTCTCTGATGAGGTAGCTCACTTGGTGTCATATCAGCAACCTTTCTCTTTGCCCCTTGGTTCTCTACTCTAGTTTTCAAGCATACTGTCCCAGTTAGTCATACTCTTTTTTTTTTTTTTTTTTTTTTTTTTTTTTTTTTTTTTTGATGAATTATTTTGGTTGTCAGTTTGTGTGTGATAGAGGGCGGATTCCATAGTTTTGGGGTTTCTTCAAATTAGAGAAATGAGACCTGGGTTTGAATCCCAGCTCTGCTGTTCACTGTGTGAAAGTGAAACAGTTGCTTGACTGCTCTAAACCATAGTTTCCTCCTCAGTAAAATGAATATAATAATCTTTCCTTCACTCATGGTTGTGAAATGTCACCTAGGAACATGTGACCCCAGTGCCTGCACATTAATAGCCCTCAGGGATCCTGTGACCCTTGTAGCCCCAAATGAGAGAGCCAGGTCCAGGACTTCACTATTTATACTGGGCCCCAAATACCCCTCCTTTCCCCTAGGCCTTGTCTGCCTGGCTCTGTGCTCAGCTCTGCTGCTGTGGGAAAGCTGGGGATGGGAGTCCAGGGAAGGCTCTGGATTCCCAGGGCGGGTGAAAACAAATTCACACATGATGTGAATTGAAGGGCCAGAGTTGGGGATTGGGAGCCTCAGAGGAGGAAGAGCCCATTGGGGAGGAAGTACTCCAGAGCCTTGCACTGGTTCAGCCCTGCTGTGTCCTGGAGGCATGGCTGGAAGAGGGGTGGAAACTCTTAGGGGCTTCCCAGGGGGCAGTAGCTTCTTCTCTGGCACCTTTGTTCCCCACCAGGGTTGGTTGATATTCCTCTCCTGTGTCTCTGCACAGCCCCCAGGAACTGGGCCTGAGTTTATCTCTGGATCTCCTGCTTCCCCTCCTCTCCACCCCTGACCCCGGGAAGCCTTTGTCTCAACATCCCAAGCACAGTTATCCTTAGAGAGGCCCAGGTACCTGTGTGAGAACGCCAGGCAGGTGGTGATCAAGCTAGGACGTGAACCCAGGAGTGAAGACTGGTAGTCCTGCCGCACCAGGGTGCTTCCCTCATACCAAGAGGTGACCAATGGGGGAAGTTGGGCACAGATTGGAGGACGAGTTATTTGGTTCCTTTAGGGGTCTTGAGACACTGTTTAGCATGTGGGTGGTCTCAGTCATTACATTTATGTAGTCTGGAAGGCCCCACGGCAACCCCCTTCACATCCCAAGCTTTGCTCCAGCTGAGTGAAGCCAATGCATATTTTTTGTTTTGTTTTGTTTTGTTTTTTGGCTGTGTTGGGTCTTCGTTGACGTGTGTGGGCTTTCCCTAGTTGCGGCAAGCAAGGGCTACTCTTCATTGTGGTGCGCGGGCTTCTTATTGCGGTGGCTTCTCTCGTTGCAGAGCACGGGCTCTAGGTGTGCAGGCTTCAGTACTTGCAGTGCGCGGGCTCATTAATTGTGGCTCGCGGGTTCTAGAGCTCAGGCTCAGTAGTTGTGGCACACGGGCTTAGTTGCTCCGTGGCATGTGGAATCTTCCTGGACCAAGGATCGAACCCATGTCTCCTGCATTGGCAGGCAGATTCTTAACCAGTGCGCCAGCAGGGAAGTCCCGCCAGTGCATATTTGAAATAGAGGGAGGAGCACGTAGGAACTGACCCAGACACAGATTCAATTCAGCAAAGTGAAAGTTCTCTCCCAGGTTAAAGGGGACTCTCTGACAGCTGCCTAGGAGTTGGCAGCAGTGGGCCCAATTAGTCTTACTCTTAATGTGAGTACAAGATTCATCACTTTCTGCTAGCTGATCTTTTGGACTCCAGTCTCAGTCCCTAGCCCCATACCTCCTCTGTTAGTTTTTATACCCTTCTTTATTAACCATGCTACTCCCTGGCTTAAAACTCTTCAGGGAGTCTCTGTCATCTACAAGATAAAGTATAAGCTCTTTTACACATACAAGGCCCTTCATTTTGTGGCCTTTATCTCCCTTTCCAGCCTAATTGCAAGACTGTTACTCCTTCCAAAATTTATGTTCCAGAGGCGGGGAGAGGTTGGGGGCCTAGCATGGAAGAATGGTGAAAAGAAGGGGCTTTCAACAGTTGCCTGCAAGGCACTGGGAGAGTGAGAACCTGCCCAGTGTGGCGCCAGGGCATGGGCCGCCTCTGCCTATGTCTAGGGGAGGTACTGCTCTCTCTCGGGGTCAGTGGATTTCCTGGCGACGCAACCATCATTTTGAGGGGGGACTCGGAGATCTTCATTGCCACTCGCCACCTCACCAGGCGCCAGATTCCAACCCACCCCCCTTTCTCCATACGATGAAGTCCATCACCTCCCACCTAGATCCGGATTTGGGTCCACTTGGCGTCTTGCCACCAGGTCCAGCCATCAGTGTGGGGGCAGTGGGTCAAAGACGGCGACACGGACTCTGAGATCCGGGACGTCGGTAACCTGAGGAGGGGAAGGCTGGCGCACCCTCCCTACTTCCCACCATCTCCCTCTGCTCTCTCCCTCCTTTCCAGTCCCAAACCAGCTCACCGGAGTTGAAGCCAGCCCTCCAACTGTTTGAGCGTGGGGCACGGGCTGGGGGTGGGGTGGGGATGGGGTCGGGGGCTGACTTCACAGTGACTAGCAGGTTTGCTAAGGGTTGGGTCTGTTAGGCTCTAGGGATCTGGAGTGCCCTTTGGCACTTGGCAGGTACAGGTGAAAGCTGTGTCCGGTGCTCTCTGAAGGGCCTGTGGCCTGTGACTTCCAGTGGTCCGGTGGATGGATGGATGGGATGAAAGAAGTGTTCCCATATTGGGGTACAGGGAAATCATTCTGGCTCTGACCTGATTTCTGTGCTAACTACAACAGCCTGTTTTGTGGCCTCAAACATACATTATACATGTGCTTTAATCGTTAAAGAAAGCATGCATTGTCCAGAAACAAAGACGTCATTTTTCAAAGAAAAAACAAAAAAATTTATGTTATGGTAATAACAATTGACTTGTTTCCTGAACCCACCATACTGTATCATAATATTACATTAACAGCTCCCTCATCATAGATCTTTGTCCTGGGCACTTTGTCTTCTTCCACCTGGTAAACTTCTGATTGTTCTTTTTGCGGTACGCGGGCCTCTCACTCCTGTGGCCTCTCCCGTTGCGGAGCACAGGCTCCAGGTGCGCAGGCTCAGCGGCCATGGCTCACGGGCCTAGCCGCTCCGCGGCATGTGGGATCTTTCCCGGACCTGGGCACGAACCCCTGTCCCCTGCATCGGCAGGCGGACTCTCAACCACTGTGCCACCAGGGAAGCCCTTTCTGATTGTTTTTCAAAACCCAATTCAGGGTCAGGGGTTGCTGTTTTATATGGGCTGGTAAAGCCTCTCTGATAAGGTGACATTTGAACCAAGATCTGAAGAAAGTGAGAAAAGCAAGCCAGTTATGCATCTGGCAGAAAAGAATAGCATTCCAGGGAAAGGAGATAAGTACAGAACAAAGCCCTGAGGTGAGAACATCCTTGGCATAATCAAGCAATGAAGCAAGCCCTTTGTAGGTGTAACAGAATGAATGAGGGCAGAGTGGTATAAAATGAGTGGCAGAAGCAGATTGTGTGGGGCTTAATAGGCCATGGTTAGGATTTTGAGGTGGGAGGCTACTGGAAGAACTTGAACAGAGGAAGAACTTTAGCTTGAGCTTAAATGTGTCCTTCTGGCTTCAGGGGGGTGGGGTGGAGAAGACTATAGGGAAGGAAGTAGAAGCAGGAAGTTCAGTTAGGAATTAGACACAAGACGATGGTGACTTGGACAAGGATTGAAGCAGTGGAGGTGATGAGAAGTAATTGGAATCTGCATGTATTTTTAAGGTACAGCCAATGGGGTTTACTACTAGATTGGATGTGGATCATGTGGATCAAGGAGAACTCCAAGGTGTTCAACCTGAGCAACTGGAATGATGGAGATACCAACGACTGGTTAAGGGGAAGGTGTGGGGAGGAACGGGTTTGAGAGGGGAAATCAAGAGTTTGGTTTGGGGTTTGTTAAGTTCAAAGACTCTTAACCAGACATTAAGTGGCATTGTCACCCAGGTGGTAGAGCGTGGAATTTAAGAGAAAGTTTGAGGCTCAAGATGTATTTTGGAATCATCAGGTCATAGATAACATTTAAGGCCATGGAGCTGGATGAGGTCACCTGGGGAGGCCTAGCGTTGGTTCATTTGATTAAAATATCTTTCCCGGGCTTCCCTGGTGGCGCAGTGGTTGAGAGTCCACCTGCCAATGCAGGGGACACGGGTTCATGCCCTGGTCCGGGAAGATCCCACATGCCATGGAGCGGCTGGGCCCGTGAGCCATGGCCACTGAACCTACGCATCCAGAGCCTGTGCTCTGCAACGGGAGATGCTACAGCAGTGAGAGGCCTGTGTACCGCAAAAAATAAATAAATAAAAAAAAAATAATAAAAAATAAATTTAAAAAATATATATATATCTTTCCCTTCTTCTCAGCCTGCCTATGTCAGGTTTGGCCTATGGTTTCTTAAGGAATAGTTCACCTAGTCATTCATTTGAATGGCCAAAAAATAAGCAGGTTCGAGTGGGGCAGATCTGCATCATGCTTCTGGTTTTCACAGTTTGCCTTATGCAGGTAAGCTGGTCCTGCCAGTCAGAAAGAACCAAAGTAGGCCCCTAACCCCGTAGCTAGAGGAGTAGAAGTAGGAATTCGCTTTATATCCTGGGGCATAGAGAGAGGCTCTGAATATTCTGAGTCCCCAGTTCCAAAATAATTTACATTTAAATTTGAGGGGAGGGCTGAGGGACTCATAAATTAGAACCTCCTGGAATACTCAGAAGAAATGAGACCACAGGATTGAAATGAGTGGGCTTCCCTGGTGGCGCAGTGGTTAAGAATCCAGCTGCCAATGCAAGAGACACAGGCTCGAGCCCTGGTCTGGGAAGATCCCACATGCCGCGGAGCAACTAAGTCCGTGTGCCACAACTACTGAGCTTGTGCTCTAGAACCTGTGTGCCACAACTACTGAAGCCCACACGCCACAATTACTGAAGCCTGCGCACCGCAACAAGAGAAGATACCGCAATGAGAAGCCTGTGCACTGCAACAAAGAGTAGCCCCCGCTCACTGCAACTAGAGAAAGCCCGCGCACAGCAACGAAGACTCAACACAGCCAAAAATAAGTAAATAAAACAAAAGATTTAAATGAGTTGCTAGATAAAGCTTTGTGTGGAGTTAAGTTATACTTGCTGTGTGTGTATTATTAGAGAAACAATAAGCTTAATTGCCTGCCTGGCATTTTTCCTTTGTTCTGAGATTTGTTCAGCTTTGGAAGATCCCCAGAACCATTTATGGACAAGGGAGAGGTTAGTCTGCCTAAAATGTCAGGAGAAACTTAATGTTTTATGATTGAGAGTGCATTTATAAATGTGTATTTGTAAACATTGGGATTATGTCTGGCTCACTCTGTAGTAAAAACATGATTTTAGCATGAAATTAATGGCAACTGCCCCTCGCTGCCTGTGGTGTTCTTTGTGTATTCTTCTTGGAGTAGGGATCTCTTTGCATTTGACATTGTTTAGTGAGAAATTGTTATAAACTGCACTGTTGGTTTTGTTTGTGTGAGATCTGTTTTAAATGTTTATGTGTAGAGAGAGATTGAAGAGCTTTTGTCCCTTAGTAACAGTGTGAGAAGTCTTATGTCCTGTGAGACAACATGGGGCAGCTTTCAGCCCTCCCAAGGGACTGAACTTCCACCTGTTCTCTTGGGGGAGAAAAAGAGTGAGTTCCACCCTCCAAGTGTTGGTCAGCTTTTTCCAGTTGTTCCTCTAAATTTTCCTGTTTTCCATTTCACTCCCTCATCCCCTGAAACTCCCTCTTATTGACCTGTATAGCCAGGCGCCTCCACCCCATCTCAGCTCTCACCTTCTTCCCTTGCTTCCCCTCCCAGTGCCCGCCCAGCTTGGTGTTTACAACTTCATAAAGGTGCTGACAAGTAATTTATTTCCCCTTAGTCATTGTTGGGCCACACATTGTGGACTGACTAGCTTTAGTCTTTCCTAGTTAAGTCAGCTGTTATAGTTCTTTAATTGTTATTTTCTCTAGAATGTCTCACTGAGCTCCATAAACAAAGATGTCATCTCTGTCCTATTCTAATGGGCATGGTCTCCCCTGACTCCCTCTCCCTGAGTTCATGTCATGGTTGATTCAATGTTCATTTTATTGTCAAGTTAGATAATAACCATACATCGAACTTGGTTTTTAGTTCTCTCTGTTCTTGTCTTAACCCACTAGCTTACACATATTTCATAATCTTTTTCCCTGGGTCTTTTTCTAAGTAGAATCTTTTTTTTTTTTTTTTTAAACATCAATAGCTTATTGGGTAGGGTTAAGTAGAATCTTATTTTATTCTCTCTTTCTTCCCAGTTCCTCACCTCTTTTAATCCATTTGAATGATAGATAGCCACTAAATTGGGGGAAGGGGGGACTTTAAATTGCAAGCCTCTTAGGCTTTAATCTTATTGTTTATGATCTCAAAAGAACCCAAGTTGAATCAGGTTTGGTTGCCACTGAGACTTCCAGGAAGAAAACGTAAATATGGAGGAAACACCTATGAAATGATTCATAATATAGAATTCCCCATTATGAATTCATGCTGAACCATTGCCTTAGGCTTGGACTACTAAGGTACTATCTTTGGGATGTGACATCAACTCTCATACCTAACTCATGTTAGGTATGTTGGGCAAATAATGACCCTCCCCCCCCAGTCCAATTGGAGGTCTCCTTTTTTGTTTTTTAAAGATTAATTTTATTTTTGGCTGCATTGGGTCTTCGTTGCTGCGCAAAGGCTTTCTCTAGTTGTGGCAAGAGGGGGCTTCTCTTGTTGCGGAGCACAGGCTCTAGGTGCACGGGCTTCAGTAGTTGTGTCATGTGGGCTCAGTAGTTGTGGCTTGTGGGCTCTAGAGCGCAGGCTCAGTAGTTGTGGCGTACGGACTTAGTTGCTCCATGACATGTGGGATCTTCCCGGAATCCACTGCGCCACCAGGGAAGTCTGGAGGTCTCATTTTCATTAACTCTGTCTTCTCTTCCTTTGTTCTCCCTGAAAGTTTAAACTGAATTTTCTAAAATTTTTCATATCCTGTTGAAGCTCAGAATATCCTGTGGCTAAACTCCTCTACAAGTGACAAACATTGTGTACTTCCAAATCCTAGATCTGTGGACACTGTGGATTAACAATAAGCTTTCATAATGATTTTCTTTCTTTGGCAGGCAGTTTGTAATTTTTTCCTCAAGGATTCTAACCTACACTAAAAACTGAGGGATTATACCTAATATGAAAGCAAGACAAAAGGAGCGCCAGAAGAAAGAGCCAGTGGGGGTCCTTATTAGTAGAGGCAAGAGCATTGAAAATGCTGATGCCTTTTATCCATCTTTACCTCAAGTGAATTCTGAAGAAAATGGCAGAAGAATTGCTTCCATTTTTAAATGAGAAAATAAATTACTTAGGAATGGTGTTAAGCAAGGGAAAAAGCATCTAGAGGAACAGTGTCAAGAGAAATCAATCACTCTTCAGCCTACATTTTTTTTTTTTTTTTGCGGTACGGGGGCCTCTCACTGTTGTGGCCTCTCCCATTGCGGAGCACAGGCTCCGGACGCGCAGGCTCAGTGGCCATGGCTCACAGGCCCAGCTGCTCCGCAGCATGTGGGATCTTCCCAGACCGGGGCACGAACCCGTGTACCCTGCATCAGCAGGCGGACTCTCAACCACTGCGCCACCAGAGAAACCCCAGCCTACATTTTAAGGCTCTATCTAGTTTTGATCACACCTTAGAGATTCTAGTATCAATTGACTAATATTTGTAAAATTCTACTTTGTACTGGTGGATGGTGTCTGTCCTCAAATAAGACTAGACAGGAAGATTTTTAAAATATGTAATACACACGAAGCAATTGCTCACCTTTGGAAGGTAGCAGTTAAGTGGGAACTTGGACTAGGATAGGTGATGCAACATTTTGCTAATAGTGCACGTTGCGGAAGGAGACTATTAGGATTGTGAACTCAGGCCAGTCTCTTCCTAATTTGTAAGATGAAGGAAATATATAAGGTTTTTTTGAAAATTTAGTGAGATATGTATGCACATCTGTTTTAAGTGCTCAAAAGGTTTCAGCCAGTGTCACTTCTAATAGGAATTCATGAGGAATAGGAAAAGGAGACGTTGTTACAGGCAAGAGAAATCAGGGAGGTCTTCCTGAAAGTGGTGAAGCTTAAACTGAACCTTAATCAACAGAGAAGAGTTGAAGGATTGATTGTTAGTCAGAAAATCAGCTTAAGCAAGAAGTAGTACAAACAAACGTAATATAAGTGAGGGATACCAAAGAGACCTATCTGACAAAAGGGAAGGGGTGCTTTTATGTTAGGAAAGAATAAAAATGAAGTTGTCTTAGTATAGCAGGACCTGATTATTGAGGGGAGCTTGGACTTGGTGTGTAACAGCATAATCGACAGAGAGATGGAGTGGTCTCCAGTGGTACCCAAAGTAGACTGAAGAAGAAAGAGACAGATCTCAGAAGCCTGCTGGTCTAGAAACATTAGTGAGCCAGATGTAGGTGGTGAGGGCCTGGTCAAGGAGGACAGTGGACTGTAGAAAGGATAGGTTTGTTTCTGAAGAAGCACTGGCTGGATTTGGTGACTTGGTTGAATGTAGAGGACGCATGAGAGATAGGGGTCATTTTGAACTGGCTTTCTTTTAGGAGGTCTACTGTATTGATAGTAGCCTCAGGGCTGAGGACCCAGGAGTCTGTTGGTTTTAGGTTCACTGGTGGGGCAGGGGAGGGGGGAGTACATTTTGTTGTTGTTTGTGTTTGCTGTTTAGCAAACTAGAAGTAACTTCCAGAGAACCCTTTAAACATTTCTTGCCTGGAATTCAAGAGACAGGAAATGACCCTGTTAATGGGAACCTGAGAATGCCAGGAAAGCCATGTCTGCCTCTTACAAGGTAGGCCTATGGTTAAAGAGAAGGCTTTCACATCCCTCACATCCCAGGCCCACTGCTTATTTAGGCAGTGTGATCTTGGATAAAATCTCTTATTCCTCTGTGTCTCAGTTTCCTCATCTATAAAAAGGGGGTTTTAAATAGTACCTAAATCATAGTGGTAGTGGGATTTAAGTGAGTTATTACACATAAAGCATGTAGTACAATGACTGGCAAATAGTAAGCCCTGAGTGTTAACTATTAATATTGTTGCCACTCCCTCTTTTTAAATGAAAACCCTGAAAAACGCTCAGAGTATGTCTCTTTTGCCCAGGGCAGATGAGGGAATGGCTTGGTTTTATGAGTAGATAGATACCTGTTCATCTTTATATCGTAGAAGAAAATCTGGCATCAGACTATTGAAATAGATGAGTGGCTGGGTTGCTGTCAGAATTCCTAGTATTGCCCTGAGAGTGCCTCATTTTTGCTGTATTCTCGTCCTGCCTATGCAGGTGATTTTTTATGATAGCGATTGGAACCCCACTGTGGACCAGCAGGCCATGGACAGGGCCCACCGCTTGGGGCAGACAAAGCAGGTTACCGTGTACCGACTCATCTGTAAGGGCACCATTGAAGAACGCATTCTGCAGCGAGCCAAGGAGAAGAGTGAGGTAAGCAGAAGGCAAAGGAAGTATTGTGCTGGTAGAGAAAATAGTCCAGCCACATTGACTGGACTAAGACTAAGACTGTCTTGGCTTTCGTTGGTCATGAAAGCACTAAAATTTCTTGTGAATAGAAAATAAAATGAGGTCCCATACAAAAGCAGTCTACTGCCCTGGCCATTCCTTACTCCTTTTCTACCAGAATGGTGTCTACAACCTACATTCAGCTGTTGTTCATGTGAAGAGGACCCCAGGTCGTGGCCTTTTCCTATTTGACATGGTTTCACATTCAGGGGAAGAAGGAATGGCGTTTGCTGTCACCCTAGTACTCTCAGTGTGACCGGCCTCTGAGTTGTGTGACAGATTTGCTGGTTTCTAAAGAAATGATTATTTGGGGTTCTTTTCCTTCTTGATTCAGTATTATTGGACCTTATAGCTATCAATTAACAGTTGCAAGCAAAAGAAGTTCTCCTTTCTGTTGGACAAATGACCTGGATGAGCCAGTCACACGAATGAAAAAGAAGTAGGAAATCCAGGGGCCTCACCAGAGAACAGATTAAGAAAGATGTTTCTTTCTTTCTGAATATTTGTCATAAGGGAATGGATGCCTGATGGTGGTGGTTTTTGATCTGCTTTGATATTCAGATTCAGCGGATGGTGATTTCTGGTGGAAACTTCAAACCGGATACCTTGAAACCCAAAGAGGTGGTTAGCCTTCTTCTAGACGATGAAGAATTGGAGAAGAAATGTATGTACTCTAGACCTCTTATTAACGCTCTCTCCTCCTTACAGAGATGTTTCTTTAGCCCCACTCTTCTGGAAATGGAAGGCGCCCTTGACTGTGCCAAGGGGAGGCAAAGCCAAAGACTGTCTGGGGAGAAACATTTTTTTGGTTAATATTTTATATTAAAACCCAAAGAAGGATGTATTATGGAGTAGAAGGAAAAATTCGTGTGTATTGTTAGAGTAATATGACTTCAAATAAATGGGTACCAGGAAGGCTATATCCCTTGACACCTCAGCAGTAATGAATTTACTCTATTCTATCCAGAGAAATGTTTTTATGGAAAAGTTGGAAAAGCACACTGCTGTATGTAACATACAAACGCTTCTCCCAGTACTTCTGGCTTTTGAGAACAATGGGTTTCAGTTTCAGACTTACCTTGTAAACCTCTGAGGACTTCGACAGCATCACATCAGAAAATGTGATGAAGCACCTTTCTTATGGGGCTCACATTTGCCACCACCTTCTAAAAACCTTTCAGGACTCTGTGCAATGCAGAGATATTAAAAGACTGAAAAGAAAAGGAAAAAGAATAAAAGGCAAGGAAAGGCCCATGACAGTGTCACTGAATCGTGATTTGAACCCCAAAACTGTTAAGAATCCAAGGAACTCTGTTCATTCTCCAAGTTAGAAAACCACCAGTTATCTGCCTTAGATGGATAGAAGTCATACCTTCAATCATAAATATAAAAGAATATGGCCACCTTAATTTCAGAGAATGAGGATTAGGATTGCCACAGATACTTCATCAGATCTTTTTAAAATTTTCTTGACAGTGAGACTCCGACAAGAAGAGAAACGGCAGCAGGAGGAAACCAACCGAGTTAAAGAGCGCAAGCGCAAGCGGGAAAAATACGCAGAGAAGGTATGTCAAGTTTGGGGTGGTGGACAGGGACTGATGGGGGTGCAGAGTGGTCCTTACAGAAGAGGCTTCAGGGTACAGGCTTGTCGTCTTGGTTACTGGTTGGTGTCCAGCTCCATCTACGTGTGCTATACAGCAGTTCTGTCCTGGCAGAGAATCAAGCAGGAGAAATGCAGCCTTGGTAGAACTGTACTCCCCACACAGACATAATTACATGTGTTTGTGGTTACATGTAATTATGGAAACCATTTGTTGGGACTGTTAAAAAGCATAAGTCTAATAAATGTAAGATGAATGTTACCTTATTAGATTCCATAGAATCTTAGAAAGGACCTAAGAGGTCATTAGATCCAGTCTTTCTGCCATAGTTCTGCTAGTGTACCATTCATTGTCATCTACTACTGGAAAAATAAATCGCTGGCCAGTCTGTTCATCTTTTTCTCCAATTCATGCCAAGGATTTGAGTTGTTTTTGTCTCCCTTCTGACATTTCCTACTTGAGCCCACCAGGCTAGCTGCAAAGTGGGATGTAGTTCCCCTACATTTCTCCCTGTCTTGCTGTTTCTACCAAAGTATATCAGTAATCCTTACCCCTGATCTTTACTGATATATAAATCAGAAATGAGGTTTCCAGGACTTACTCTTGTTTCAGGAGTCAGCCCATTAGTTCTGACTAGGTTCCCAGACTTACCATGCCTAAAGACTGTTGGTTTGAACAAATAAATAATTAATTAATTAATTTAAAAATAAATAAATAAAGGCTGTTGGTTTGAAACCATTTTATTACCTTCCAGAAAGTGGCTCCTAATTTCTTCTGGTGGGTTTGGCTTACCTTTGGGTTGTGCTGAAATTCAGACATTGCCATAGCTCTGGGCCCTCAAGTCAGACATTTGTCCATGTATCATTTCCCGGGACTGTTTGGTTTGTCTGAAGCATGTTGTCTAGTCACATGTTAAAGCTGGTTGTGCTTTAAGTGGAGGTCCACTTCTTCCTCTTATGCAAGCTTGTATAGGGCCTCGTGTCCCTTTGGCTGTATGGCCCTGATGGTCAGCAGCCTAGGAGCCTGTCTATATTATATGTTCATCTTCTGATAGACACACCAGCTCAATCCACACCCTTGATTGTACCTTCTGCTAAGCAGAACTATTTCTAGCCTGAAGGATGCCCTTGGTACTCACTATATTTACAGAGTTGAAAAAAATTCTTAGGAATGAAGGCTCACGTTCTTCCTAGTCTGGGCTGCTATTTCTACCCATGTTCTCAGGTTCTTTTTATGACTCCACTTTCAAATCTCTAACCCATTGCTTACTACTATTCAGAAACAATGTCAAAGAAGAAAGGGTGATTTTCTTCAACAGGACATTGTAGGGTTTACTGAGTTTGCATCAGGTGCCATCCCTACTCTGAATAAGAAGTTTCAGATAAATACCCAGTGATAATATAAACTACACAAAGACATACCGTATTAACCCTAATATAGGTCTAGATACAAATGCCGTTAGGTGCAGTGGATGGGTGTGATCCCCAGAATTTTCTAAGCACTTTCTGTTCTTCCACATCTCTCATCTGTGACAAAGCCCTCCTGAACTTGGCTCTAGAACTGTTTAGTGTAGCTTAGTCGCTCAATCCTTAAGCGTAAATTGAGGAAATAATGAAAAGCCACCTCAGTATTCCTTATGTGTAATAAGAACCTTCATTCCCCTTATACATATTTAAAAAGAAGGCAGAGTGAAAACAGATGTGCGGAAAATATACTAAGAGCACGGGCCCTCCCTCTTGTGGGGCTGCATCAGTTCAGCCCCTGAGAAGTGCTGCAGCTTGGCCGTGCTGGAAGCTGACCATGTACCCCGCCCTGTGAGGATTAGGTTTGGCACAGCTCCAGTTCAGTGTGACTGGCCTTTCAACTCTGTATTATTGTGCCAGAATATGCATAAACTCTTACTAAGCCATCCCTTTCCTCCTTCCTTAGGATTTTTTCTTCCTTTAATAATATGCTAATTGAATAAAATGAAACTTAGAACTTTACAAAGAGTCAAATTTCTGTCATCACTTTCTTCTCCAACCCCACTTTTCTCTTGGTGCCTATCCTCATCCTTTTTCCATATTTCTTGATTTGTGTGTTCCCAGAAGAAAAAGGAAGATGAATTGGATGGGAAAAGGAGAAAGGAGGGTGTGAACCTAGTGATCCCATTTGTTCCTTCGGCTGATAACTCCAACCTCTCTGCAGACGGGGATGACTCCTTCATTAGTGTGGACTCAGCCATGCCCAGCCCTTTCAGTGAGGTGAGGCTCCTTTTAGATGCCTTCATCACAGCAGTGGGGACTGTGTCCTGACCTGGTAGCCTTTGCTTTTCCAGGAGTTCTCCTGCCTTATAGAAGGGGTTACATGTGGAATCCATGGGAAGAAAAGCAAGTGAGGACAGGCTGCCTTCTTTGGAGCCAAAGCAGGGGGTCTAACTCTCAGGAGTGAAGCCAGGCAGGAGAGGCAAATGGTGGTGAGACCTGAGAAGCACATCCTGATGTAGGCACGAGGGCCATGGGCTGCGGGTGCTAGGAGGGGGGGTGATCATGACCCTTTTGCCTCTAGATCTCCATCAGCAGTGAGCTGCACACCGGCTCTATTCCCCCCGACGAGAGCAGCAGTGACATGCTGGTCATTGTGGATGACCCAGCCTCCTCAGCCCCTCAGTCTCGAGCCACCAACTCTCCTGCTTCCATAACGGGCTCTGTGTCAGACACTGTGAACGGTAAGTGATGCTGCTGTCCCATACAGCTTGGGTGAGGTCCTGATTCCTTCTTGGATAATGCTGTTTTCTACTTTCGTTAAAGAAGAGTGGAGTAGAGCAAAAAGAATTGGTAGCCTCATTCTTTCATTAGTCGATTCAAGTGAAAGGGAGAATGAGAAGGTTTAGGGAATGTAAAATAAGAACTTCATAAAGATTTCAAACTTCTTTGTTTTCTAGCCATTCCTGTCTTTCATATTTCACCCTTATTTTTGCCAGTTTTTAATTATAGTTAGCTTTTCCAGGCCTTTCCTCACTTTGTTCTGTGGGGCCCAGTGTTGCTGCTATTTCTTGAGGACTTCTAAGTTTAAAACCTGGAAGTAGGGACTTCCCTGGTGGTGCAGTAGTTAGGAATCCGCCTGCCAGTGCAGGGACACGGGTTCGAGCCCTGGTCCAGGAAGATCCTGTATGCCGCGGAGCAACTAAGCCCATGCGCCACCAACTACTGAGCCTGCGTTCTGGAGCCCGCGAGCCACAACTACTGAGCCGGTGTGCAGCAACTACTGAAGCCTGCGTGGCCTAGAGCCTGTGCTCCGCAACGAGAGAAGCCACCGTACTGAGTAGCCCACGCACCACAACGAAGAGTAGTCCCCGCTCGCTGCAACTAGAGAAAGCCTGCGCGCAGCAACGAAGACCCAACACAGCCAAAAACAAAACATAAATTAATTAATTAATTTAAAAAAACAAAAAACAAAAAACCTTGGGAGTAAAAGTTGATTCTCCGAGGCAGGAAAACATTGGAGTGTGCAGGTGAATCACAGGTGCACGTCTCTGGAGTTCATTTAGTAATGATCTAGTTGAAAGAAGAAATTCAGGAGTAATGGCACCACTCTTAGAAAGTGAAAAGCAGCTTGAGGTGTCAGGCTGTTGTAGCTATTTACAGTTCTTACTAACGCTGTGTGATGCTGTGTCCCAGCCATTAAATTGAGGCGTAGACCTCCCTGGGAGTCCTGAAACAAACACCCTGAAAGCCATCTTCCCTGTCCAGGAGAAGAGTCTGTTAACAAATGAAGAAATAAACTTTTTTCCCTCTTGGCCCATTTGTTCCCATAGGAATTTCCATTCAGGAAATGCCAGCTGCAGGACGTGGTCATTCAGCCCGAAGCCGAGGCCGCCCCAAAGGTTCAGGAAGCACAGCCAAAGGAGCAGGGAAGGGCCGGAGCCGGAAGTCCACCGCAGGCAGTGCTGCTGCAATGGCAGGAGCCAAAGCAGGGGCTGCCGCGGCCTCTGCAGCTGCCTATGCTGCATACGGGTACAACGTGTCTAAAGGTGCGGAAGCCCCAGGGGACTACGGGCTCCATTCTGGTCGGGGACAGTCTGAAGGGTCTACTGAGCATTCCACCAGGTAGAGCAAGTAGGACACCTCCAGGCCCAAAGCTCCTTCCCAAGCCCATGTTGGATTCTGCCTCAGCATTGAGTGGTCCTGACTCTCTCCTTGCCCTTGTGACTTGGCACAGTACTGCCTTCAAAGCGTAAGTAACTGTGAAAACAGAGAAAGCTGAATTTTAAACAGAATTTCTCCTGCTTTGAGAACTGATTTTTTTCCCCCGGACCCACATTTTAATAATTACATTTCAGTAGTCAAGTTAACTTTTACCCAGCCTTGTGCTCCATCACCTTAGGGTTAAACACCTGCTGTAGGGAATTCCCTGGTGGTCCAGTGGTTAGGACTCTGTGCTCTCACTGCCGAGGGCCCAGGTTCAATCCCTAGTCGGGGAGCTAAGATCCCACAAGCCGCGTGGCGCCAAAAAAAAACCAAAACAAAACCAAAAAAACAATACCTGCTGTGTGCATAGGAGTATAACACATGGACCCTGCACCTGAGTGTATAATGAAAATGAGAAGGGGAAGCTGGGCATAGAATTTGTTTAGCAGCAGTACAAGGCAGTATGCATGTCCTGAATGAAGGAAGAAGGAAGGCCTTAATTCTGGTTGTAGATCAGAAGAAGGAGGAACCGTGGATTTGATGACAAAGTTGCCAGGCTAATTCAGAAGGAAAGAGAAGGATGGTGAAGGATTTAAACTGGCGACAGAGAGTTAACAGTGACCAAGGCACATTGGGGGTCACTGAGCAGGTCAGTCAGGCTGTGCTGAAGAGGAGCTGCGGGAGTCAGGGTTGGAAGGACCTGCTGAGCGAGAGCTTACCCGGTGTGTGACCAGGGGCTCTGGGAAGTTTGAGAAGGGAAGTAGCTAGCTATTGTGACCATGAGCTGTGGAGGATAAGGGTAGCGGTGGAATGTAGGGCATCTGAGAGCAGTGAGAAGGGCACCCTCACCATGCACAGACCTCTCTCCCCATTGGAAACGCGGGCTTAGGATTTAGGGCTGCTGCAGCAAGTAAGGGGAATTTTTGGATAGAAAGTTCTCCGTAAGTGTTAGGCTACCTCCCCCTTCTCCTCCTCCAGGGATAGCGGCCTTCATTTATCTGTTCATTCAACAAACATGAAGTATGATAGCCTACCCCAGTGTTTCTTAATCTCTTGCCAGCTCATCACACCCTTGGAAAATAACAATCATGGCAGTGGTCAAGGCTGCCATGGCAGGATTTCACCCACGGATGGGGCAAAGCATGACACTCATCATGCTTTCTCTCGGAGGCAACAGGGGGTAGAGTGTCACAAGAAAAATTGACAGTGCTTGGTGACTGGGAACGGAAAACAAGGGAAAGGACTGATCTGGACATTACCCACAGCTCCACTGTGGATGAGAGGAGACATGAGTCTGCCTGCTGAGAATTCATTCTTAGGAATGTTCAAAAGAGTTGTTGCCCAGGAAGCCATTGCTGGAGATGGGAGATTTGAACCAGGTCCTTAAAGTGGCAGGGCTTGGAGAGCAGGGGTAGCTGCCTCCAACACAAGGAGAATGCATGAATGTAGACAGGATAAAGTGGGCAGCCTTGCGTCCTCTGGCCAGACTGGGGAGTAGAGGGCATCTTCTGAAATTAAGAAGGAAGCAGCTGGGACTTCCTTGGTGGCGCAGTGGTTAAGAATCTGCCTGCCAATGCAGGGGACATGGGTTCGAGCCCTGGTCCAGGAAGATCCCACATGCCACGGGGCAACTAAGCCCGTGAGCCGCAGCTACTGAGCCTGTGCTCTAGAGCCTGCGAGCCACAACTACCTAGCCCACGTGCCACAACTACTGAAGCCCTCGCGGCTAGAGCCTGTGCTCCGCAACAAGAGAAGCCACCGCAGTGAGAAGCCCGCACACCGCAAGGAAGAGTAGCCCCCGCTCACCGCAACTAGAGAAAGCTGGCACATAGCAACGAAGACCCAATGCAGCCAAAAATTTAAAAATAAATACATAAATAATTTTTTAAAAAAATAAAGAGGGAAGCAACTAATCACAAGTGGTGTCCTGAAAAGGAAGAACAAATGTGTAAGAAAATACATTAGTGCCTGTAAGTTACGGCTCATCCTGCAGCCTTGGCTTTCCCATGTTATATAATGTGTGCTCTGCCCTTCAGTGCCAAGGTGA
Source organism: Neophocaena asiaeorientalis asiaeorientalis (assembly GCF_003031525.2). Lineage (NCBI taxonomy): Eukaryota > Metazoa > Chordata > Mammalia > Artiodactyla > Phocoenidae > Neophocaena > Neophocaena asiaeorientalis. The sequence goes on from NW_020175821.1 coordinate 2,922,747, forward strand.
CATCTTTACTCCCTGTTGATGCGGTAATGTGGAGAGAGCTGGGTAGGTATCATTTTTCTCTTACTGAAAAAACAGTTGACAGGAAGAGCAAGCAAATATGCTAAGAAGAGTGGCGGGGGGGGCTTCCCCACGACCTCATCTCCAGACCAGACTCCAGCAACCGAGGTCAGGCACTGAGGCACTCAGACAGGACTGGTGTTTACGCTCGTCTTGCCTCTCTTTCCCTCCCCACAGGAATCTCCGCCAGCAGTCCTCTGCAGACGTCCCTTGTTCGGCCTGCTGGCCTTGCTGACTTTGGACCTTCAAGCGCCTCTTCTCCCTTGAGCTCCCCTTTGAGCAAAGGAAATAGTGTTCCTGGGACTCCCAAGAGCCTCCACTTGACCAGCAGCCTAGCCCCAGACTCCCTGGTCCGGAAACAGGGCAAAGGCACCAACCCCTCTGGAGGACGGTAACCACCTGGCCCTCCAGCTTCCTTCAACGAAACCGGGGGCTAGAGTCCTGGCCTGCAGATGGTCTTTGGATGGCTTGCCCAGTGCAGCATCTTTCATCCCAAGCCAGAGGGCAGCGATGACCAGCTGCAGCAAGGGAAAGACAGGCAGGTGGTTGGCGTGAGCACTTTGATCACCTGTGTCTCAAGAGGAATGCTCTGGGGTTGCCTGTAGGAAGAAGGCCCAAGGACAGGGATCAGGCCCACAGCATCTCAAAGGAATTTATAGGCAAGTCTTAAACCTCATACTGGGGAAGGGCCTGACAGAGACCCTGTTTAGATGCTCAGGCCCACAGTCTCCATCCCCATTCCACTCTTCGGCTCTGGCCATGTCCCTTGCAAAGGCTCAGCAAGTGCTGTGAAGAGCCTTCCACAGTGGAGACTTCTCTTAGGGCTGTGATTTCCTGTGGGGCTAGGAAGGGAGGAAATCATTTATGTGACGTCCTCAGTCGTGGGCAACTCCCCAAGTCTCCAAACCCCATTTGCCAGAGTGTCATGGTTGAGGAGAGCAGCGAGTGCAGAAGAAGGTAGTGGTCTGTGAGGGTGACAGAAGGCTAGAGGAAGCATGCCTGGAGGCAGTTGTTTTCCCAGCATTTCCTCCCCTGTCCTGCATGGTTCGCATCAGAGAACCTTCAGGTCCCACCAGCAACAGTAGCAGCAGCTCCCACTCCGGGACTCCCAGAAGCCAGTAAACAGACCAGGAGCCACCTCAATCAGCAGGACATCCTCACTGCCCCTCTTGCAGGCTCCCCTTGCCCTTCCTGAATGCACAGTCTCCCCACCCTTGCCCTTCAGCCCCCTGCTTGGCTGTATGCACTGTCTGTATTGCACTGAGAAAGGAAGGGATGGCGGAGTGAGCTGGAGAGGATGGAGAGAGGGCAGGCTCAGCACCCACCCTCCCAGCCCGGCCCCACCAGCCTGAGCTTGCTTCCCTCCAGGAGAGGCAAAGGGGTGGTGTTGGCATGGGTGGTGTTTCTGCTTGCCCCCAGCCTGATGTCCCTGGTGGAGCAGGTGCTTCTGGGCGGGCCAGCCTCTAATTTGCACACCTGAAAATCGCGGAATTGAGTTTAGATAGATTGATTTTTAAAACTTTTTTTTGGGAGTAGGAGTGGTAGGGGAATCATTTAATTTAAATCATAAGATTCCCCTGCCCAAACCCAGACTCCTGTGTACAGATGCTATTTAGAGGGAATCAGAAAAATGCCAAGCCTTTTTTCTCTTTGAATGTGCTGTCTATTTTTATAACTGAACTTGTACATATGTATAAAGAGAGACACATCTTTCTTTTACTAACTGGAGAAAAAAAATCTTAAATAAAATGGAGTGAGATAATTTTATGTAAATTGAGGTGTCTGTGGTCTTTGCAGCCGCCTCTCCTTGGGGGCATTGTAGGGCTCTTGGGGGAGTGTGGCAGGATGAAGGGGAAGCAGAGCCCCAACATCGTCATCATCGTTCTTGTGGTCAGGACACGTGGTCAGTGTGACGAGGAGTGCCCTGTGGGCGTTAATTGGGCATAGGAATTCGCCTCCAGCCATCAGAGAGGAGGTTTGTCCAAGTGTCTGTCAGGCCAGGGCCACGGCCCTCAGGGTGTGGGCTCCTTATGACTCCAGACCTTGCCTCCAGGACTTCGGCGTAGGCAGCTTGACCTGGTCCACCATTAGGCAGTTACATAGTGGTAATCTTAACACTGACGGATTCTTTCCCCAAAACCCAAAAGTGAGAGATTATCCTGGCAGTGTGTAGTATATAAAATCCCCAACTAATAGAAACTTTATTGTCCTCTAAAACTGTGATGTGTGCATATAAACCCCAGAAACCTACCCCATTTGCAGTTCCAGTACCCACTGTCAATCAGTTAAGCCAGCAGAAATACTAAGGAACTGTGAAACGAACTCAGTGTTATCAAAGTTAGCTGTACTTGTAAGAATCATGAAGGAAAACAGTGAAATATGTTACTAGGGATTCCAAAGACATCCAGGCTTTGAAAACTTAGCTCTCTGATCAGCTGGAAAAGAATGAGTTCCCAGCCTGCACTGGCAGTGTTTCTCTGATTGAGTTAAATAAAACACTCATATATGCTCTCGCGTCACCTTTGAGCAGGGCTCGTGCTGTTCCGAATGTGCTGGCTGTGTGGCCTCCCAAGCCTTGGCTAACCCTGCACACCCTTGATTGGGGTGGGCTGGCTCCTGAGAAGCTGCTGCTCACCCCGTCACAAGGGTGATGAGCCTTGTCTTCATTTTGTTGATCTTAAGTAGCACTGTCATATGTGCTGGCTCTTGTTTTTCTTGCTGGTAAACTTGACCAAGGCCTCACACAGAGCAAGCCAGTGTCAGTTTCCCAATTAGCCATGCCCTATTGTCATCACCACTGTGGCTCCTGGTCCACAAGCCCAGTAGGATGGATCCTTTCCAGTTCTCATTACCCAGTGACAAGACTCTAGAACCTTGTCACGGTCAGCAGTGGTCGTCTCTCTAGGGACCTGACAACTCAGATCCTCGCGTAGCTTCACCCAGATGCAGATAGGCTAGTATCCTCTCTTGAAAAGCATGTAAGTCTTGGATCAGAGCTCTCCAGTCTTCTGTGTCCCCAGACATGGTGCCATACCCCCCTTTTACCCATTTTCAATCCAGTCCCTGTAGAAACACAGCTAACATTTCATATTGAGGGGTGCTCGCAGCCTTAATGTTCCTCCTCACCTGTCCCTCCCTTACCTGAGGGTTCACAGATGGGGCTTGAATCTTAAAAGCGAAGGCTTCAAACTCATTAACAGCTTGAGTCCTGTCCCCAAGTTATGACTTATGCTAGCCTGTCCACTCTCTGAAGACTGCGGCTCTCATGTGGGAGATGGACAGCTCTCACCTGTGAACCCAAAGAGCCAGTCCCTTAACATAGAAAAAGACTGGCGAGGGCTCCTGCCTGCTAAAAGGAGCATCCCTCAGGGAGCCTGGAGGTCCAGTCCTCCAGTGCAGATCTCACTGGATCACAGTGAGGCCATCTTTTCGAACAGGTTTCCCTTGCCACATGAGCCAGCTCTGGGGCCCTAGGTAAGCAGATTTTAAGATTGTGGGCTGCCCCATGAGCAGCCCTGGAAATGTGGAGTCTGCACTGGGCTTACTATCACAGTTTCCATGCCTAGGGCTTTGTTGAAGCACTCAGGAGTCTCTGGAGATTCCCTGGACCTGGAGTTTTAGAGATCCCCAGATGTGCCTCAAGGTCTGTTGTTAGTGATAAACAAAAAGGGATATGGGCCACCCAAATTAAACAGAGCAGCTCTGCTTTTACTGCTAGCTAAAGATTTTGTGTGGAGTTAAACTAAGTTTAAGTTAAATTTTTTTTGAAACTTCTGAATCATCCCTTTAAGTAATGCTTATCAAACTTTAGTATAGATATGAATCACCTCGGCTCTTCTTAAAATGCAGGTTGAATTTCAGAAGGTCTAGGGTGAGACCTGAAACTGAATCTCTAACACACCTCAGGTGATGGCTGCTTCGCCTTGGACCACACCTGGCATAACAAGGCTTTGGGCACCTCCAGCCATGTCAGTCAGAATAAACTCTGATCTCTGCTTGTATGCCCCCACTCCAGCCAGGAAGCTGTGCAGGAAACACAACTTGATTGTTTAGGTTACTCAATCCACCTGATGAAAGAAAATGAAAAACTAACCTTTCCAGGAAAAGTAGGTCCCATACATGTTTTCTCACTTTTTTCATTTTAAACCTATCAATTCATGATTTTCTCCATCGCCTTTTTCCCCTGGGTAGACCTCTGTTAACATGTTAGGTAAGAGAGAAGATCTCTGATCTGCTGCTGCCCCTCTGTCCTGTGTAGACTCCACCAAGTTGTAGCCTCTTTAATTGCTGGAGGGTCTACGATCCCCGGACTCGCTATTTTCTCTGCTGCATGTGTCTCCTTCTCGTGACCACCAGACTCCTCAGGGCCAGTCAGCTTTCTGAACTAACTCCTAAGCCCTTTTCAGGGGCATGGTGAAGTTTGGCAGGTCTCCCATGCTTCTCCGAGACTGCCAGAGTGTGGGAAGCCGTGCAGTTTGGGAGGCAGCCATGGCCACTGCTGGCTGCCCAAATCAGCCATCTTCATGGTGCCTTCAAACCACTTGGATGTGGAGGGCATAGGGAGGGCAGGCTCTGTTCTAGACAAAGCAGGGCCTCTGGCTGTCTTAAAACTGTGTGTGCCCAGGTACTCGCTCTATGGTAGCAAATGGTGCTGCTAAGAAAGCCATCTGCCTGGAGGGGAGGCCCCTGCATGGAGGCTTCTAAGGACTCTGGGGTGGCAGGAGCTTGAGCTATGTCAGGCCTCATGGAAACAACCCCTTTTTTCATCCTGGAAGTGTCTGGGGCAGTGTCATGGCTGGACTACGGAGATGCCAATCCCCGGTGACAGTCCCCAGGGCTGGGTCTAGGGAGAGGTAGAAGGAAAGGGAAAGAGGAGGGAGGACAAGCCTGAGGCCCACTTCCTGGGTCCCTGAGGAAGCTGGGCGCCTCCCTTGTCACCAGGCCCCTGAACTCTTCCTGTGCTCCTATTTCTTCCTTGCTTCAGGTCCTGAGACTCAGCTGGCTTCCCCTTCCTCTTTAAAACAGCCCCCATCCACTCTCATTCCAGTTTCCCGTTTACGGCAAGCTGCTGGGGGATGTACTCCTGGTCCTCTCCTAACTGCTGCCAAAAATGAGCATCTTGCTTTTTTTTTTATATTAAGGGTTTTCTTGCTCATCAAAACAAAGACACCAGGTAAAAGCAGAACTGGACATAGGGAGTTACAAAGCTCAAGATCTTTTCCACAGTTCTCAGAGTCCCTGGTCTACAGTTCCTGGCACCTTGGTTAAGAGAAACAAGGATTCCTGAGAGAGAGGCTCTCTCTTAGAGGTAAGAGTTTCTTCCCAAAGGCCAGGGAACGGGCTCTAGTGGGCACCCCTGCAGAGCCCATGCCTCTCTCCTCTCCTGCCCTTTGGGATTTTGAGGTCCTGGGACCCAAAGCCCAAGAATGAATGCCTGGACCAAGGGCTGGGGTGACCTCTCTGGGTCTGACCTGGACCGTGGATTAGGCTGCACAGCCTCTGAAGGGAAAAGGAAGCAGGGGCACAGAGGGTCACAGTTGCAGGAGACGGTGGGGAGTTTTCTAAGCTCCCCCAGCCCGGCTGATGGTCCTGAGAGCCACTCTCTGGGAGATCGCCCAGGGCACTCAGAACGTCTCATGCCCTCCATTACCACCACACAACCCCAAGCCCCACCCTGAATCAGGCCTACATGCAGCTGTTCCTTTCACCAGGGAAGAGGGAAGGGGCTCCCTTCACATTTCCCAGGTGAGGTGTCCTGGAAGACCCCAGGCAGCTTCATGCCTTGCACCCTTGAAGCCACTTGCCTGGGAATGTCTGAGGAGGGCATTGGGGCATGTCGGGGGTTAGGGGTTGAATCCAGTGGGTTGTGAGGGCCACGCGGCTTCAGTGGTCTCAGTTTGTCCTCAGCCCCGTGGATTTGGAAAGGGCAGCATGAACTCTATCATGCAGAATCTTTCTGAATAGCTTAAGTCTTTCAGAGAGCTGATATTTAACCCTTTGAAACACCAGAATTTATCTTGGTTAGGACTCTTTTTTAAGAGATTTTATGAGTATCACAGCTTAAACAGACCCTGCTGAACGTATCTTAACCTTTCCTGAGAACCTGGGCCACACGAGCATCTGGTGCTCAGGCCCCTGCGCTGTGACTACCGAGTGCCCGATGCTAAACCACACGGGCAGCTGCACTGGTGTGCGTCTCAAGTCTGCTTTGAATAGGACCTGTGTCCCCTTAGTGTTTTTGTGCTGATATCTAACTTACCTCCCTCTTCTAATTTACCTTTTCCAAATTCTTGGGGGCTTGAAAACCATTTATCCTGATTCAGAACTTCTGAACCAGAGAAAAGTACTCCGAAGGAGGAACTGCGGGGTCTCCTAGGAATAAAGTGATTGACCTTCAGTGCGTGCCTCTGGCCTCTGCTGGGCTCTAGTACCTGAGTCCTGGATAAGCCCAGTGTTCTAGATAGGCGTGTTCTGGTTTGAACCAGTTCACTAAAGCTTATGGATTTTATTTTACTCTCTCTTTTTTAAAAAACCAAAAAACATGTTGATTAACTTACATACCTAGGAACAGTTCTGCCAAGGAAGAGCCGGAGGCAATCTGAAGGCAATGTAAGCAAATGTAGTCCATCATCAGGGTTCAGTGAGAGCAAGGAAAACGAACTGTGTGATCTCAAAGGCCAGTGTCACTGAACCTGATCTCCTGATCTCCACTCCCCCGTGCTTCACCTTTATGGGGACGGGCTGGTCATCCCTAGGGACTGTCCAATTACAGATCTCCATGGGTTGAGCGATAAATCCTCTGATCAAATAATGTCACTGCTTACGTTGGTTAGGGCAGCATACACTCTGTAAGAGAGACTCCAAAATGCAACTGCTCAAATCAGATGTAAATCCACATGTCTCCCTTAAGAATCTGAATTTGTTCTACACAATCATTTAAGGTCCCAGTTTATTTTCATCCTGTTTCTCTGCCATCTCCATGCTTTGTTCTCATCTGCATGGTTAGTGCTGGTTTGCAGAAACATCTGATAGGAAGGGGAAAGTCTGGAGAGGAGGTGCCCCTGCTGTCTTAAGAGTTAGACCCTTAAATGGCTCACAGTACTTTGGCTCACATTGTATCAGAGAGAGCTCTAGATGCAAAGACCCATCCAACTGCAAAGGAGGCTGCCATACAATTAAGGAAGAAGAGAACAGATTTTGAACAGACAGCTCTTAGTCTTGAACACAATGCCCCAAAGGAAAATGGGCAAAACCACTTATTTGAGGTCTATTTATAAACACTTTCTGCATGCTGGGCACTGTACATGCATAGAAAATGCACACAAATACGCAAATGGGTAATAATCACATGGGGAAATGTTTACCCTCATTAATAATCAAAGAAATGAGAGCTAAAACAATGAGATTCCAAGCTTTTCCTATCAGATTGGCTGAGGTTTGCTTTTAAATAACAATTGCCAGGGACTTCCCTGGTGGTCCAGTTGTTAAGAATCCACCTTCCAATGCAGGGGATGCAGGTTCGACCCCTGGTGGGGGAACTAAGATCCCACATGCCCTGGGGCAACCCGCGTGCTGCGACTACTGAGCCCGTGTGCTCTGGAGCCTGCACACCACAACTAGAGAGAGGCCCATGCGCCACAACGAAAGATCCCACATACCGCAACTAAGACCCGTCACAGCCAAATAATTAATGAATTAAAAAAAAAAACTGCCGGAGTTGGGGAAGATACACAAAAACAGGCTTTAGCACCAACTCCTGGTAGAATCAAAGTCTGATTTACTATGAAACACTGTAGTTTAAGCTTCCGGACTCCTCACTTTGTAGGCCTCCTTTGCACGGATGGCATGGAACACTGTTCCAGTCTTGGAGACCCCCTCTGTGCCTTGGAAGAGGTGGTCCTGGGGCTGTTCCTCTACCTCCAGTGACAATTTGCCCTTGGTGGCCCTCATCCAGCATCCAGACCCCATTGTTGACCCTAAGGAGAATGATCTAAACAAGACACTGTCCCACTATGGCCCAGGCTTCATCGCTAGTAAGCCCCCAAAGACTGGCATGGTGGGATCACCAGATCAGTGAGGACCTGGCTGGCTGGACCAGCTGCCATGGGAGACCATGCCTCCTGAGATCAGTGAGCAAGGCCTAGCCTGAACAGGCATCTCTGAGGAAGTTACAGAGATGGCAATAGGGCACTTTCTAAAACTATCAGTAATGAAAAATTTATATCAAATATGCTATTTTAAAAAGACTATACTAGGGTTTCCCTGGTGGTGCAGTGGTAGAGAGTACACCTGCCGATGCAAGGGACGTGGGTTCGTGCCCCGGTCCGGGAAGATTCCACATGCCGCGGAACGGCTGGGCCCATGAGCCATGGCCGCTGGGCCTGCGCGTCTGGAGCCTGTGCTCCGCAATGGGAGAGGCCACAACAGTGAGAGGCCCGCGTACCACAAAAAAAAAAAAAAAAAGACTATACTACATTTTCTTTATATTCTTTCTATAGAAAGTGAAATTGCAATATTATTTCTTGAAGCCCTTCACACCCACTAGGATGGCTACAATAAAAATGGTAATAGGGCTTCCCTGGTGGCACAGTGGTTAAGAATGCGCCTGCCAATGCAGGGGACATGGGTTCGAGCCCTGGTCCGGGAAGATCCCACATGCCGCGGAGCAACTAAGCCATGCGCCACAACTACTGAGCCTGCACTCTAGAGCCCACGAGCCACAACTACTGAAGACCGTGTGCCGCAACTACTGAAGCCCACGCGCCTATAGCCCGTGCTCTGCAACAAGAGAAGCCACCACAGTGAGAAGCCTGCGCACTGCGATAAAGAGTAGCCCCTGTTCTCAGCAACTAGAGAAAGCCTGCATGCAGCAGCGAAGACCCAATGCAGCCAAAAATTAAATAAATAAATTTATTTTTTAAAAAAACGGTAATAGTGTTAACGAGGATATGGAGAAATTGCAATCTTTCATTGCTGGTGGTAACGTAAAATGCTGCAGGTGCCTGGGAAAACAGTTTGGCAGTCCCTGAAAAAGTTAAACATACACTGTTACTGTAATTTTATGTATCAACTTAAGTGGGCCACAGAGTATCCAGACATTTGGTCAAACATTATTCTGGGTGTTTCTGTGAGTTTTCTGGATCAGATTAACACTTAAGTCAGTAGACTGAGTAAAGCAGATGGCTCTCCCTAATGCTAGTGGGCCTCCTCCAATCAACTGAAGACCTGAATAGAATAAAATGGCTGACACTCCCTCCAGTAAGAGAGAAGTCCTCCTGCCTGACTGCCTTCAAACTGGAACATTGGCTTTCTCCTGCCTTCAAGCTGGAATTGAAACAGTGGCTCTTCCTGCTAGCCTTTGGACCAAACTACACCACTGGCTCTCCTGGTTCTCCAGCTTGCAGACTCATCCTGCAGGTCTGCAGACCTTGGGACCTGTCAGCCTCCATAGTCACATGAACCAATTTATTTCTATCTATCTAGCTAGCTATCATCTACCTATCTATCATCTATCTATCTATCTGTCTATCTATCTATATCTCCTATTGGTTTTGTATCTCTGGAGAACCCTAACAATATGACCCAGCAATTCCACTTCCAGGTGTACCCAAGAGAAATGAAAACATGTCTACAAGAAAACTTAGACATGAATCTTCATAGCAGTATTCACAAGAGTCAAAAGGTGGAAACAATGCAAATGTCCATCAACTGATGAATGGACAGATAAAATGTGGTATATCCATACAATGGAATATTATTCAGCAATAAAAAGGAATGAAGTACTGATTTGTGCTACAAATAGGATGAAGCTTGCAAACATTATATTAAGTGAAAGAACCCAAACACCAAAAGACCAGGTATTATATGATTATGAAATGTCCAGAATGGGCAAATCTATAGACAGAAAGTAAATTAGTGGTTGCATAGGGTTGGGGGATTGGGTAATAAGAAGTAAAGGTGTGAGGTTTCTTTGTGGACTAATAAAAATGTTATAAAATTGATTGTGGTGATAGCTGCATACCTCTGTGAATATGTAGTAAAAGCCATTGAATTGTACACTTTAAAAGGTGAATCGTATGGTACATGAATTATATTTCAGTGAAGTTGTTAAGAAAAAAAAGGAGATGCAGCCAAAAATATACAGGAAAAGTTTTAGGTTGAACAACATAAAATTGCTTTTTAATCTACAAATATGGCAGTTTCATATGTTTCAATCTATTGATAAATAATAATGTTATTTTATGATTTTTGAGGTACTTGTAAGCTTTTTCTTTTTCTATTCTAAATATTCACTTTTGTGCTTAATTTGTATTCTTTTTCTTAAAGAGGGCTTTCCCAAATTGTATAAGCTTTAGGCCTCACACACCCAGATCCAGGGTGGGAATGTAAAGTGTTAGGGCCTTGTGTGGGACAATCTGACAATCTGTGTCAGGAATTTTAGAAATATCCATTCCTTTGACCCAGCCACTCTAATTTCAGGGATCTATTTTCAGGGAATAATCAAGTTTGCTGTAGGGCAAGGCTTCTCAACTTTGAACCTTGGGTAATGGAGCAGGAGCCCAGACTGAGCCTTGTCAGAAGTTCCGTTCCTCATAACTTTTTTTTTTTTTTTTTTGTGGTACGCAGGCCTCTCACTGTTGTGGCCTCTCCCGTTGCGGAGCACAGGCTCCGGATGCGCAGGCTCAGCGGCCATGGCTCATGGGCCCAGCCGCTCCACGGCACGTGGGATCCTCCCGGACTGGGGCACGAACCCGTGTTCCCTGCATTGGCAGGCGGACTCTCAACCACTGCGCCACCAGGGAAGCCCCCTCATAACTTTTGAGTTTCACCAATAAGTCCATGGCTTGAGCCCACTGGAACTGGATTTTCTGTTAAACGCAACTAAAACAAAGGTTTCATGGCAGCATAACTGAACCTAGCAAAATATTGGAAACAACCCAAATAGAAACAATATAGGATGGGTTGAATAAATTTTGTACATCACTATGTTGAACTATTAGGTGGCCATTAAAAATCATATCTTTAAGAATATCTGATGACATAGGAAAAAATGCTCACAATTTAATCTTAGGTGAAAAAGTAGGACACAAAATAACTGAAGTTTATTTTTTACCTACATATGTATATATGTAGGTTTTTTAATAGAGTAGTAAGAAAGAGGAATAGGAGGATGCAAACTTTCCTGGATGGAGGAATTATGAATGAATTTTAATTCTTTATACTATTCTGTATTTTCCAAACTTTCTACTATGATCATGTGTTATTTGATATATAATTATAACAAGCACTTTAAGAACAGAAGTGTGGGGCTTCCCTGGTGGCGCAGTGGTTGAGAGTCCGCCTGCCGATGCAGGGGACACGGGTTTGTGCCCCGGTCCGGGAAGATCCCACATACCGCGGAGCGGCTGGGCCCGTAAGCCATGGCCGCTGAGCCTGCGCGTCCAGAGCCTGTGCTCCGCAACGGGAGAGGCCACAACAGTGAGAGGCCCGCGTACCACAAAAAAAAAAAAAAAAAAAAAAAAAGAAGTGTGGGGGTTTTTTTGGCTGAGTTGGGTCTTCTTGCTTCACGCGGGCCTTCTCTAGTTGGGGCAAGAGGGGGCTACTCTTCGTTGCAGTGCGCAGGCTTCCCACTGCGGCGGCTTCTCTTGTTGCATAGCACGGGCTCTAGGCGTGTGGGCTTCAGTAGTTGCAGAACGCGGGCTCAGTAGTTGTGGCTCGCGTGCTCTAGAGCGCAGGCTCAGTAGCTGTGGCTCACGGGCTTAGTTGCTCCGTGGCATGTGGGATCTTCCCGGACCAGGGATTGAACCCGTGTCCCCTGCACTGGCAGGCGGATTCTTAACCACTGTGCCACCAGGGAAGTCCAAGAAGTATGCTTTTAAGGGAAATTTAGAAAACACTCAGAAGCAAGAAGAAAGTAAGATATTTCCCACAACGAAAGCTTTCTTACAATGTGTCTTCGGATTTCAATTCAGTTCTCATGATAAAATGGTAGCATCCCCCCAATACACCTTAATAATTTCAAGGGGACTTTAGAGAAGCTGTACTTCAGGGAAGGGCATGGACTGGAATGTCAGACACTATGGAGAGATATTTTAAGGCAGGTATGTCTTTTCTGAGCATCAATATCTGCTCCAGTTTGCAAGCCTGGTGTTCCGGTTTACCTGGGCCTGGGGCCAGCTTTAACTCTGGGTAGAAAAGGGAGCACCCTGCATGGCCCACCACCCAAATCAGTGCTCTTAACTTCTGAGGGGATGTCCAGAGCCTCTTTGTGCCCAGGCCTTTTCTTTTTCAGATCTGCATTTTATTACATATTTGACTGACTTATGAATAAGTAATAAATTTGCACAGTTCAAAATCAAAAACATACAAAAGGGCATAAGAATAAAAAGTCTCTCTTCCATCCCCTCCCCTGGCCCCCAGTTCCCCTCCTGGGAGGCAAACTGTGTTGACAGTTTCTGGTAATTCCTTCCAGACATATTTCTATGCCTTTTAAATACATGATTTTATTCATACTATGTGTCTAACTTTGTATGCTTTTTTTTTTTCACTTACACACTAATGTTAAGGAATACTGTAAAAAGAGTAAAATGTTTTCTGAACATTAATAAATATTCTTCCTAAACATTCATAATTACTCAAATATGCCATGGAAGGGAGATGGGCCATTTGGTTTCCTATTGCTGGAAATTTTGGACTTTCCCCCCCTAAGTCCCCTGAGTCTGTCCAAATGAAACTGTCCTCCTGGGTTCAGCCAGCAATTGCATTTGGTTTGGGACCTGATTAGCCATTGGCTCCCTGGGGACACAGAGCTCAAAGGTCAGGAGGAGGCCCAGGGCCCAAGCCAGAGGGAAGAGCGGGTGGTCCCTGGCCTTCAGGAGCTGGCTGTGTGGTCCAGGCCAGCAGAGGAGATATATTTAGCTGGGTCAGATGCTGCTGGCTGTATCATGACCCAGGAGGACTGTGCTATTGGTAAACAAACCACAATGGCCTGGCTTTCAGTCAGTCCTCCTTTCTCGTCCCTTTCCCCACTTGCTGGCAGGGCAGGAGCTGTGAGAGGTGGAGGTGGGCACTGACCAGGGAGAGGGCTCATCTGGAGAGGCCACCTGCAAGGCACCCAGCAGAATTGTGTGGCCTTGTTCTCATGGCCCCACGTTTTTGGGGTGTTTTTGGCATTTCTCCTCCTGCCTTCCTTTACCCACCCTCCCCAACACAGCAGAGTGGGGCAGCCCAGGGAGCACCCCCTTCCTCCTCTGCCTCCACCCGCTTTTCCCTTTCTCCCTCTACCCATCAACCTGATTTGCCCTCAGTGCTCTGCTAAGTGAATAGAGTTCATTCATACAGTCATTTAGCCAACTTCATTTATCCATTTATTTGGCCAGCAAATATTTTTTGAGGGCCTGAGATAAGCCAGGCTCAGTGCTGGGCACCAAAGACACAGCAATGAACAGGGAGGTGCTGGCTCTGGCCCTTGTGGAGATTACACTCTAGTGAGGTTAGAGATAATCCAGTAACTAATTAGGTGCTGGTGAAAAATAATAGTGTTAAACAATAACCAACATTCACATAGTGCTTTAAAGTACATAGGGACTTCCCTGGTGGTCCAGTGGGTAATACTCCACACTCCCAATGCAGGGGGCCTGGATTCGATCCCTGGTTGGGGAACTAGATCCCGCATGCATGCCGCAACTAAGAGTCCACATGCCACAACTAAGAAGTCCACATGCCGCAACTAAGACCTGGCACAACCAAACTAACTAAATAAATATTTTAAAATAAATAAAGTATATAAGAGTCTTTCACCTGATAGCACATCTAATCCCAATAATCTAAGAGATAGTTATGATTATCATTCCTGCTTTAAAGATGAAGAAATTGCAGCTCAGAGAGATTAAATAACCTGGCCAAGGACTCACAGGATACATGGAGCCCTGGTTCTTGAGCTCAGTCCCTCCGACCCCAAGCTCATGTCCCTCCTGAAAAAGAGGAGCCACTGGAACTGGATGGGAGCGGGTTTCTGGTGCAGCTCTTCATTTTACATTTGAGGAGACGGAGGCCCAGAGAGAAGAAAAGTGCCTTGTCTAAGACACAGACTTAAAACAGGACTGGAACCTCTGGATCCCAGCCCAGTGCTCATTCTTTGCATCTGAACAGCAGTTCAATGTCCTGACCAGGGTATGAAGCCCTGGCAGATTTGGGGTGGCGGTAGTCATGGTAGGTCTGCCTCCTCCCTTCCCCTGCGCCCCCCCCAGCCCCCCCCCACCTCTGCTGCATAGTCCCTTTTGTGAGGAGAGAGCACAGAATGCCCTCCGCAGTCCCCATCCTCCCCTCGCCAGTGCCTGCTCCTTGCTGAGTGTGTGGGCTTTCGTTCAACAAACACAATGTGAGCACCTACTGTGTGAAGGCTCTGGGAAGCACCTCAAGGGCCCACAGTCCACTGGGAGGCCAACAACGAACACAGTGCCATCAGATCTGCAAGATAAAAAGCAGAGATGTCAGAGATGCGTAGCAGGGCCCCAAAGCCAGGCCTTGGTGGTCGGGTAGAGAAGGTTCAGGGAAGGCTTCCCGGAGGAGGGACATCTCAACTGAGTGCTGAAGTCTGAGTGATTAATTAGCCAGGCCAGAGCTGGCAGGGAAGAGGCTTTCAGGGTGGGGGAATGGAGGGTGTAAGACAAAGCAAGAAGTCACCCTGCATGTTGCAGGCGTTTTGCAGGCTTCTGTCAGGTCCGTACAAGTAGCCTGTGAGCAGGAACTTGGTCTCCCTTCCTGTGGAAACCTCCACGGATGAGGACCTACTCCTGTGGATGGATGACTCGGTTACCCCACGTGAGCAGCTTTCACCGCCATGGACTCAGCATCCTCCCAGCCAGAGCCACCCTCCTGACCTGGCGTGGACATGACAGCCCCAGGAGGGTCTGTGCCTGGCAGGAGTCTTTGACTGCAGCAGTGGGGAAGCCGCAGGTGGGTACATTACTGTCCCCTTCTTCCCCCAGTCACCAGCACCCTCAGGTTGTTCCCAGGAGGGTCCAGCTCCCCTCCCGTGGGGACAGGGAGCACCACCCCATGAGACAGGCACAAACAGCCCTCCAACTTAGCGCCCGGAGCAGGGAGGACTAGCAAGGGCACCGACCCTGCCCCTGACATGCCTGCCAAAGGGCGGTCCTTCCTCTGGTGTGTGTTTAGGGCCTGACCTCTCTCAGACCAACGGAGGGGCTGAGAGGGGGCAGCCCAGGGTGGGTCAGTACTGCCCCAGTCAGGCACGTGCTGGGTCTGCCCTCACCCCGGTGGCTCCCAGTCCCACATTCCTGGGCTGTGCACAGAAACATTCACTTTGAATATTAGCCCAAGGAGGTGGCTTGGCACTCTCCCTTGGTGGTGACAGGTTTCCACGGGTCCTTTCCCTCCAAGGGGAAACGTGACATTGCGTTCATAAGGGGTGTCTCATTAAACCCGGTTCCCCATAGGTCCCCTGAGTTCCCGTGGGGCCCCAGAGCTGGGCAACGAGCTGGGCGACATTCAGTTCCTGCCCCGGGGAAGGGGGGGCGTGCTGAGCCTAGTGGGGACAGATCTGCAAGCAGATCACGTCAATACGACAGGCTGGGCTCAAAATAGGGAGGGGGGGCGGGGGGGGGGCACCAGCCAGCCCCAGCCCAGGTCCACAGCAGCTTATGCAGGCACAAGGCCGACGCTGAGTTCAGAAAGATGTGAGAGGGCTGGGCAAAGTGGTTAGCAGGGGGAAAAGAGTAGGAGCAAAGCCTTGGTGACCAAAAATAGCCCGAGGTGGGAGGAGACAGCAGGCAGGCGGCGGGATGGAGGGGCGTGGCGGGGGGAGCGCGAGGCCGAGGCGGGAGGGGAGAGCAGGCGCCGGGGGCCGAGTTGCATTTTACATTTTGTAGGAAATAAATATCCAGGAGGGCACCAAACTGGGGAAGGCGGATCCCTTTGGAGAGCATGACTGTTGTCCAGGGAAAGAGGGTGAGCATTAGGGCGGGGGAGGTAGGACGGGACAGGGAGCCCCAAGGTCCGGTAAGACAGCGGAACGCCTGAAGGTTTGAGGAAGCAGACTGGGCCCACGTTTAAGGTTTGGTGAGGGGAGCGCTCACCCCGGGCTCTACCTTCCTGGGGGGCGGGAAGGACCGGGGAGCCGCCGAGCCGGAGGGGCGCCTGCGGGCCAGGGTCCCCGGATGAAGCGGGAGGGGCGGGCACAGCAGGGGGAGGGCGCGGACGCGCGCGGTGCCCTCTCCTTCTTGGAGGGGTTGGGCCGGTGACAGGAGAGCGGCGTGGTGGTGGAGCCTTCAGGGTGTGTCCGCTCTCCCTCACAGCCCAGGGAAATGCCCCGGACGGGCCTGAACCGGGAAGGGCAGGCCTGGCGGGACTCTCCAAAGGCACCCGGGAAGGGAAGAGGAGAGTGGCCTCCACGGGCCCCTGGGCAGGGGTTGAGGGCCCAGGAACAGGGCAAGGAGGGCAGAGGGCAGGTGTGGTCAGAGGCTTTGGTCAGCCTCTTCTGACAGGCGCCAGATAAAGCAATCCTGCTTGGGGACTTCCCTGGCCCTCTTCCCTGGTGGTCCAGTGGTAAAGACTCCACGATTCTACCGCAGGGGTCAGGGGTTCGATCCCTGGTCGGGGAACTGAGACCCTGCATGACGCATGGCGCAGCCAAAATAAAAAAACAATCCTGCTCGGTCCCAGTTTCCACAGACACCATGCCATTTAAACACTCCAAACCTCGAGGCTTTTGAGAGTGAAAGTAATAATTACCTCAGGACAACAGGAGTAAACTAGGCCCCTCCTGGGCACACTGGGATATATGGTCACCCTAGCTGTGGGGCAGGAGGCTGACCCTCCTGCTTTGAGCCTGGCCCTCAGGGACACTCTCCTTGTGACAGGGCCACCCCAACCTGGCCCTGGAGCACCCTGACCCTCCTCAGAGCCAGGCCTGGGGAAAGACAGGGTCTCCCCATTTTGAGGTCCATCTCCCCACACCCTTTGGTTCTCTGCCACCACTGTTTTCAGGGGAACGACAGCCCTCAGAGGAACGTGGTCCTTCCTGGAACCCAGTGGGGGGCAACCTGGAGAACCCCTAAGAGTCTGTCAGCCCTAGAAAGGTGCTCAGAGGCCAGAGTGGTGTTTGCCCACACGCCCCTGAACTGTTTATGCCCCCTCTCAGCAAAACCCTGGGGTTCCCCAGTCTCCTCCCTCCTGCCTGTCCCCCGTTTTCAACTGGCTGCCAGGCAACGTCCCCATGTTCCCTGCTCCTGCTTTTAGTTCATGCCTCCCCAGCACCTGCCCGTCCTGCGGCCTTCCCCTGCCACCAGCACAAGCCTCCTTAAGCCCAGACCTGAACACAACACTTGTCTGCTTGACAAGCAGACAAAACAAAAAGAACAAAAACAAACAAAGACCCTTTTGTGGGAGGAAAAACACATGAAAAAATTAAAACATCACCACAGAACTCAACTTCCCTACAAGGTAAAGTCTAACACTTCCTCCAAGAACTGACTCCAAGTGTACAATGGAGTTTTCCAGAACTATATATGAATTTGCCACAGAAGGAATGCAGAAACAGCTAAGAATCCAACTGCTTCTATTAAAGTCAGATATTAAAAATTTGAAACAGGAGCTTCCCTGGTGGCGCAGTGGTTGAGAGTCCATCTGCCGATGCAGGGGACACGGGTTCGTGCCCCGGTCCGGGAAGATCCCACATGCCGCGGAGTGGCTGGGCCCGTGAGCCATGGCCACTGAGCCTGCGCATCCGGAGCCTGTGCTCTGCAACGGGAGAGGCCACAGCAGTGAGAGGCCCGCATACCGCAAAAAAATAAAACAATGCCACTCCTTTCACTAAATTTGTTCTGGAAAATAGAATCATTTTTCCTTTAAAATATGTTAACATATAATGGATTTATTTTTTAAATTTAATTGATAAATATGTTTTAAACTTCTCAATTCCTAATACACTAAATGTTGTCAATCGCTATATCACACATCAACAAAAGCTCTTGGGGTCCTGAGACTCCTACGCCCTCCCCACACCTTCAGTTACCCCTTTGCTTCTCTCTCCTCTTAGCAGCCAACTTTCTTGAGAGCTACTTTCCTCCCACTAGCTTCTCAGCCCTACCTTGTAGTTTCCCACCACTGATCCTGAAACTGCTCTCACTGAGACCACTGAGGACTGCCTGGCATTTCATCCAGTGGACACTCCTGTGTCCTTGTTTTCCTTAGCATCTCAGCAGCGTGACCCTGGCTCGCAGAAAACCATGCCTTCCTGTTTCTCCTCCTGCCTCTCCAGCTGCTTGTTCCCAACTCTTTTTTTTTTTTTTAAAAGAAGATGTTGGGGGTAGGAGTTTAGTAATTTATTTATTTATTTTTGCTGTGTTGGGTCTTCGTTTCTGTGCGAGGGCTTTCTCTAGTTGTGGCAAGCGGGGGCCACTCTTCATCGCGGTGCACGGGCCTCTCACTATCGCGGCCTTTCTTATTGCGGAGCACAGGCTCCAGATGCGCAGGCTCAGTAGTTGTGGCACACGGGCCTAGTTGCTCCGCGGCATGTGGGATCCTCCCAGACTAGGGCTCGTACCCGTGTCCCCTGCATTAGCAGGCAGATTCTCAACCACTGCGCCAACAGGGAAGCCCTTCCCAACTCTTCTTGCTTCGCTCACCCCACCAGGGCTGGGGGGCCTCAGGGTTGGACTGGGCCTCGTTCTCTTTTCTCTCCACTCCCAGGTCTTCAAGGACCGTCTTGATGGGTGTGGCTCCCACACCTCTAACTCCAGCCCATAGTACTCTCCTGAGTCCCAGACCCCCGTATCCAGCTGCTCCTGAACATCCACATGGATGCCACTGCCCCACAGGCCCCCGCAGGGCAGACACTCTCACACAGGACAGATCTCCACCTGCACCCTTTCCAGCTCTGCCTCTGCACCAGGAACCCTGGCCCTCTACCCTCTTCCTCACTCTACTCATCAACCAGCCACAACCAATCCTGCCGACCTCACTCCCTAAATCGCTCTCAAGTCCATCCTCCTGTCCATTCCCACTGCACCCCTCAGCTCAGGCCACCTTCCCTCTCCCTGGCCTTTGACCTTCCTCCTCAAATCTGACACAGCAGCCAGTATTCCTTTTTAAGCAGTCTCTTCCCCACTCAGAATCCACAGGGGCCCCCAGCGACGCAGGAGGAATGCCTCCTCCACAGCACAGCTCACCAGAGCAGCCAGCAGGATGAGGTCCTGCCACCTGTCCCGCCCCATGTCCCCTTCCCCGTGCCACTCTGTCCCAGCTGGTCTGACCTTGCACCCGCCTCTGGTACAAGTTGTTCCGTGCCTCTGATCACTAGAGACCCCCTCTCAGCCCCATCATTCTCTCCCCTGGAAAGCCTACCCTGACCTCCCTCAACCTCTCAGGGTCAAGAGCCCTTTCTAAGCTGAGTGCCCTATTCCCACCATGACACTTTTCATGCTGAATGGTCACGATTCAAAGTTCCTTGAGGAGGAGGATTTCTTCTCTGCTCTATCCCCAGTGCCTAGATCAGTGCTTGGCATGTAGCAGCAGCTTAGTAAATACCTGCTGAATGAATGGCTTGAAGTATGCGAGCCCATGTGCAGCTGGCAAGCAAACTTCCGAACCCCCAGCGCCATTCATATAGAGCATGGCTCTGCTCTGAGCACCCAGACTGGTTGTCTGGCCCTACCGTGGCATAGGAGGCGGCTGTCCAGGGCTCCCTGCCACCTGCTGCCTCCTCCGGATGTGTTGTCCTGACCAAGCTCCCAGAAGAACCTGGCTGGACTCCATACTTTTCTCATCAATGGCCAAAACATGAGGCTGCCAACAAATGGGCACCCTCCCCAGGCACAAGGGCCACTCAGCTTGGTCGGAGCTGACCCTGCTGGGGACACCCAGACCAAACCAGGACACCAGCCACAACAAGAGGGGCAGCAACACATACCACACAGCGTCCTAGTGTAAACTGAGTCTCAGAGGCTGAATACTTTTCTGGAGGTCACTGGGCAAGTGAGGGATGGGCTGGATTGGAGCCAGGCTCTACTGCTGCAAAAGCCCTGCACCCATTCTGCAGGTCCAGGAGTAAAGGCTCAATCCACTGAGGGGCCACTCCCAGTTGAGGAGCCCAGGGCCAGACTGAGACCTTGGGGGCTGGGATTTGCACCTGGAGGGCCAGGGTGACGGAAGAGTAGCCAGGGGCAGGCAGATGGGGAACAAGCAGCAATCCAGAGGGTGCCCGGCAACTCATCCCATCATGGGCTTGAGTCCTGGTGGGTCAGGGTAACGGAGAAGGCACAGCCCACACCACAGGCACAGGAGGCAAGAATGAGCACCTAGACCTCAGAATTCAAAGGGCCACCAGGTCCTCCAGGCCTGCACTGTCAGCATGGTCTTACAAGTTGTCATCACCTTACCCTTTAAGCTCCTTTAACCCACATGGCTCCTTCAGCAGGAAGCCAGAGGTCCAGCCTCACTGTCAGGAAGAGGCAGCTTCTGACCCTGCAACTGGAGGAAGACCTGGTCTGAACTGCAAGCCCAGCAGCCCCTTCAAGGCAGCTGGGAGGAGACACCGGGTACCAAGTCGGTGGCAAGGACTCCTCACAGGGCTGCCAAGTAGAGCTGCCCAGGCTGAATTTGCATGCCTCAGCGGGGGCATTCTTTGTGTGCACTAAGACGTGAATCGCGATCACAGGAGCGATGTAACCTGGTAGTCCTGCCTGCTCAGCTGCCCCCTCTCTGGGACAGAGGCATGGGGATGAAGAGGGAGCCCCTTCCCCTCTTATGAGCCTTCCAGGGCTTCAGCACCTCACTCACCCCAAACCCCCATCTGAAGAAAAAACCACATTCCAGCACAGCACCGATAATGAGATCAGTTTATGGATTATAGTATGGGACAAACTGGGAAGGTGCCACGGCCTATACCGATGAGCTTCCCAGAAATAGACCGACAGACAGACAGGAGTGGCCCAGACAGACAGACAGAAGGGCAGGGAAACAAAGCCAAATGGGTAAGAGGTCTAGGCCCAGCCTCAGCAGCTGTGTCTGGCCTCCAGATCCAGCTCTGCCCTGGGGGCCTGGGGGATGAGTAGGGCTGGCAGGGGCCTCAGTTCTTGTAGGGCCCCCTCTCCTCACTCCCTCCTACCCTCACCAGCAAGCTGGGACCTTTGGCGGGTGTTGTTTCTGCGGCTAGGGAATGGTAGGTCTGGAGTGGGGGGCAGAGGGTCAAGGCTCTTGGAGGCTCCCTGGGGAGGTGGAGGCCTGGGTAGTATGGGGATAGCAGCAGCACTGGGGGGAATATGGTCAGGCACCAGGCGCCTGGGGTGGGGCACCACTCAGCAGGGCCCCTATATCTAGGGCAGGCCCCCCACCCTGCCCACCACACCAACATGGTACAATAAATAGAGTTTCAAGTAGTAAGTCAGTGTCAGGTAGGAGATCTGGGGGCTGGCGGACAGGCAGGAGCTTAAGAGAGGCCCCTGTCGGCCCACCAAGTCTTCTCAGTGGGCTCCAGCTATATCAAGTCTGTCTGTGTGCACTGGAGTGGGGACCTGGCCCCTGTGTCCATGTAGGGGCTCAGCCCCTCAGACCAGTGCCAAAGCCTGCTCAGTGGGGCAGAAGCAGGGCAGCATGGTGCCTACAGCATCCACAATGGCTGCTAGGTGCTCGTCCTGTGCCTGGGGCCCACAGAGCTGCATGAAGTCTGCCAGGCGCAGCAAGTACTCAAGGTTGTGGCCAGAGAAGCCTCGGCAGGCCAGGATCTGCGTAGCGATGGCCTCCTCAGGCACAGGGCCCAGGTAACCAGGGTTCTGCGGGGTGGCCACGTAGGCCAATGCCTTGAGTGGTTGGTCAGGGGTATCTTGAGGGTAGAAGGTGACCTCCTTGGTATCATAGCTGCCAAGCACTGCCTCCCGCACATTCAGGTACTTCAGGGCCTCATTCACCTGCTCACCTTGCACCTGGTACGCCACACCCCAAGTGCAGCCCTAGGAGAAAACATGGGCACTGGGGTCAGTCACACAGCTCCTTCTAGTCCCACCCCAGTACTGTGCTTGTAAGGGAGGTGGGCAGAGCGCTGGTGAGCCCTCTAGTAGCAATATATCAAGCCCTCATCCTCCCTTAACACGGGTTGGTAAGGTGGTCTAGCCCCAGAAAGAACAGAAATCCTACTCAGAGTATGGTCTGAGAAACAATGGCATCACCTGTAAGCTTGTTAGGAATGAGTTTCAGGCCACTCTAAATCTTATTAAAATCTGTAATTTAACAAGATCCTCAGGTGATTCTTATGAGAAGCACTTAGCTAGACCCACCCTTCCCCTCAGCCAGCGGGGCATCTAATCTAGCCTGCAGCCAAGGATCCACAAGCTCTGTCTGTCTGCACCCCTCCACGCTGGGTCTCTTTCTTGACTCTGGCACTTACCTCACGATCTTCAAGGAGGGTCACCACACGACCAGGCTGAGGAGGGAAGAGAGATTTTGAAAAAAAACAAATTAGAAATGAGCTCTGCCATCATTGGTAGAGAGAACTCTTAGTAACCCTTCTGTCCCAGGCCTCAGAGAGCCCCACACATCCAGGGGGATGATGCATAGATGTAACAGGAGTAGACACATGGCAGTGGCCCAGATTGATAATCAGAAATATTCATCAACACGGTGATCCACAGGATCAGCCTATAGCCATCACACAGTGACCCACTGGGCACACAAATTTAAGCCAAAATATGTAAGCAAGGTTTACATATTTCCCCCATCGGGACGGAGTCACCGTCTGCCCAGATAGACCCTGATATTCCAGGGCACCAGCGCGGTGCCCACTATCCTGTCCCCCACCCCCGTCATTCACCCGGGCATGGGCAGATGCTCACCATCTTGTCGCTGCCCCGATGGAAGGTGTCTCCCTGCCAGAAGCGGCGGCTGTAGCCGCGCACGAAGCCCACACGGCTGTCGCTGTAGGCGAAGTCGGGCCTCCACACCAGGGAGCCGTACCCGAAAATCCACAACGCTTGGGGGTCGCAGTCGTCCTGGGGGTCGCAGTCGTCCTGGGGGTGCTGCGAGGGGGGCGGGGTGTTCTGAGCTGCAGACTCCTGCTTCATGGTGCCGGATACAGGGACTGGCCTGGGCGGCCTCCGGGGCTGATCTCCGACGCGGGCACGGAAGGACCACGGAAGTACCCACCTTGCCTGGCACCGCTTGGCTGCTCCAGCTGCGCTGCCCGGTCCGAGGTCCCCTTTAAACCCTCCGGCCGGGAAGCCCCACCCACCGCGGCCAGCTGCCGCGGTTATTGGGGCGGGGCAAATTCCATTTTGGCCAATCACCTTAGGATTTTGCTGCCAGGTTGACCGCGCCGCCCCCTGAATGGGTAAGTGCGCGTCCTGCGCTGGGCCCAGCGCGCCTGCTGATTGGTTCGGCTCCACCTCTGTAGCAAACCCGGCAGGAGTGATGCAACGGCTGGGGAGGTTTCCCCAGCTCAGACGTGCAGCAAGGACGCCACAGATTGCGTCAGGCGGCCGGCAGTGGGCACGGACGAGGGCACCGGTCGTCTCCCCATCAGCCCCTTTACGGCCTGGGCCCTTCAAGAACCATGGCGGGCCGGCCCCAGGAGGGTGTCTTTCAAGCAGTCCTGCCAGTGCACCTGGCCGAGTCACTGCCACCCCAGGCAGCACGGACTCTTTACCAGGTCCAGTGCAGGACACGTCCAGAAGGAGGGCTCTGGGCGGCGTAAATGCCCGTCTCTGGGGTTTCGTCCGGGAGCACGTACTCTGGAGAAGCGTCCGAGGCACCTCCGCCTTCCGCACAGGTGCCTCACGCTGTTGGCGCGCGTGAGCAAATGGAGAAACTGAGTCACGGGGCTGACAAGGTGTTCTGCGGAAGCTGAAAGACTGAGTCAGACCGGGCGGTCAGAGCTTGCGGGTCACGTGAGGGCTACGCCCCAGGCCAGGTGTGGGACTTCCTGAGCCCAAATAGGCTCCGCGAAAAGCAGGTCAGAGCGCTTGGAACTGCTGTTGTCACTTTGGCAGTGGTGTCCCGACCTGCGGAGAGAAGCCATAAAGACAGAAAAGTCAGGTCAGTCCTGCCCCAAGGCGATGGGTTTCGTTCTGCCTGGACAGGAGAGTTTTGCAACAATGGTTGGGTTAATCTTAGGCACTGAGGCTCTGGAAGTGGAGGGCAAGGAGGGCCCAATAAGGCCCCCCAGAGGGCTGTGAGCAGCTACCGGCCTTCGCCCTTGGCTACTGGCTTCCCAACCCACAGAGGGTCCGCAGGTCGCCTGGGGTTGACCCCCTAAGCAGCAGCCAGGGGAAAGGGAAACAGAGGGAGCAGAGGCCCTCGCAGAACTGGCTCCGAGGGACTGCTGCTTAGGTCAGGGGACTGTTGATGAGGAATAGGGAGAGCCCTCTGGCAGGGAAAAGGGGCAGTATTGCTTCTCATTCGATCCTAATTAGATATTTAAACTAAAAATTATCTGCACACTTAAAGGAATCATTCCAAAGTTGCCTAAGATATAATCTCCAGTAGAAATGTTTCACTATGTTGTGTATAGTATGAAGCTAGATCTTTAAAAACAAGTTATATATTAATATTAGTAAAAGAAATAATATGGAATAATATACATAAACTGTTAGCAGAGCCTGTCACCAGAGGAGGACTTTCCATATTAAATGTAAATATTTATGGAAAAGTGGGTTTCTTACAAGGAGCATGAATTACTTTTCCCACTGGAAAAAATTACAGGCAAATGGTTGTTTCTGGTTATTTCTTTCTCCTTCCCTCCATTCCCCATGTTCACTCTCCCCTCTTCTCCTCTCTCTATCCTGTCTCCTTTAGTCCACCTCCTTTGCTGCTTAGGGAAAATATCCCCCCTCCATCTACCACCTTTGATAGTGGCGTGGGAGGTGAGAAACTGGTACTAACACATTGCTGAAAGTATCAGAATTGGCACAAACAACCCTTTGAAAAAGCAGCTTGGTGATACAAATCAAGAATCATAAAATGTCCCTGCCCTTTGACCCAATACTTCCACTCCATGAAATTATTCAAAATATGGGAAAAGCCATATTCCTCAAGATTTTTCAATGCATTGTTACTTATTATAGCTAAAACAAAAGAAGAAATGCTACTTAAATATCCAAAAATAGCTAAATGTTTAAGTAAATTATCCACATGGTGGAGAAGTACACACACACATGTATACACGACTTAAAAATCCTGCAATAAATGATTAGTTACATAAATTTGATATAGACATAAGATTAAATCTGTGCAGTCATTAGAAACAATTATGTATGACTATACTTATTGACTTGGAAACCTATCTATGATGCATATATAATTAAGTAAAAAACAGATTATAAAATAACCTAAAATAACTTTTTAAACTTAAAAAGTATATATGTGTTTATTTCCCAAAAAAAAAATCTAGGGGCTTCCCTGGTGGCGCAGTGGTTGAGAGTCCCCCTGCCGATGCAGGGGACACGGGGTCATGCCCCGGTCCGGGAAGATCCCACATGCCACGGAGCGGCTGGGCCCGTGAGCCATGGCCGCTGAGGCTGCGCGTCCGGAGCCTGTGCTCTGCAACGGGAGAGGCCACAACAGTGAGAGGCCCGCGTTCCGCAAAAAAAAAAAAAAAAAAAAAAATCTAGAAGAACACATAAAAATGCTCAGTGATTATCTCTCAGTAGTAGGACTACTGAGACTTGCACTTTCTTTTTTATACCAATTCAGACTGGGAATTTTTTAAGAGAACATAAACCACTTATATTTAGGAAAAACAGTTTAAAGTAAAAATCCATTAGGAAAACAATGTAGTGAACATGCTTATGATTGCATAGTAAGACAAAAGTGCAAAACAGGAACTATCACATGCACTATAATTAAAACGATTGGGATTTCCCTGGTAGCACAGTAGTTAAGAATCCGCCTGCCAATGCAGGGGACACGAGTTCGAGCCCTGGTCCGGGAAGATCCCACATGCCGTGGAGTAGCTGAGCCCATGCACCACAACTACTGAGCCTGCATTCTGGAGCCCGCGAGCCACAACTGCTGAGCCTGCGTGCCGCAACTACTGAAGCCCAAGCGCCTAGAGCCTGTGCTCTGCTACGAGAGAAACCACCGCAATGAGAAGCACGCACACCACAACGAAGAGTAGCCCCCACTCGCCACAACTAGAGAAAAGCCCTAGTGCAGCAACGAAGACCCAATGCAGCCAAAAATAAATAAATAAATAATTTTTTAAAAAAACGATTAAAACAACAGAAACAAAATTCATGAGGAAAAAGACAGGGCATCATATACTAATGAGAGATGGATTGGGGGATGGTGATTCTTTTCTCTATTTTGCAAGGCTTATGAAATGTAATTTTTAACAATAAAGTTACTTTTAAAGAGTAGTTAATGGTTCTTGGTGGCTCAGGGGCAGATAGCATATCAGAATCACCTGGGCAACATCTTCAAGATGCCCATTCTCTGACTTCCTCCTAACTAGACCAAAGCCCCTGGTTTAAATAACTCCTTTAGTGAGGTCATCAGTAACCAGCTCTTGCTCCAGGCAGAGTTAGGCACTCCTTTCTCTGTGCTCCCAGACCCCTTACCTCACTTCTGTCCCTTCCACTTCATGCTTATAACAGAAACATTTATCGAGTGCTTACCATGAGCTAGGCAGTTTGCTAAGTGCTTTTACATCCATTCTAATTATAAACTTCTCTGCTGCTTTGTGAGGTAAATATCATTTCACAGATGAGCAGACTGGAACAAAGGAAATTTAGGTAACCTGCCACAGTGACCCAGCAGCAAGTTGTATAGCCTGGGGCCCAAGGCAGGCAGTCCAACCCCAGAGCCTCCTTGTTGATGAGCATTTGACATCCTACCTCCCACGAACTTGAGAGCTCCCAGAGAGCAGACTTCATCTTTGAAGGCCCCGGGGAACCAACACAGTCCTGGCTCATGGAAGGTTCTCTGCAAAGGTAGGTAGAAGAAGTAAAGCTCTTGGAAAAGGCCAGGGCACCCTGGGGTTCAGAGGAGGAGGAATCCTGCGAGACAAGGGCTCAACCTTGACCCTCTCAAAATAGGGATCTGCACAAAAGTTGGCCCTGAGGTCTTGGCCACCTTCCCAGGAACTTGTCTCACCTGTTCCCATTCCTTGCTTATCTTTGCCAACATCTATGTCCTTCCCTCCCAGTGGGACACTCCCAGGTAGTAAACCACCCACCTCAGCCAGTTCCTCTCCAACATCAGCAGCAACCATTCCATCTTTCCTCCTAAAATCCCCTCAGGGAGGGGCTGCAGATGTCATGCCCACAGAGGTACCAGCTCACAAGAGGTGATGGGAGAGTATCATTTCCACCTTGCAGAGTTGCACATGATTTGGACATGATGTACACATGGCGTCTTCCTTCTGTGAAACTTTCCCAAATTAATCTTTCCTATTGTCCCTTCAGATGGTCACTTCTAATCTCCTTAGGATCTGTTCCTCCTCCTCATTCCAGTCACTGTAATCAACTCCTGGTGTTAGTGGGAACCACTGTCTGAAACAAGGGAAGGGTGCATTTTAGGAGCCAGGGGATCATGCGAATTTGTTAAGCTAAATGATGAAGTTGCTTCATGAAGCTGCTGATTCCAGAGGGATGAAAACCTTCTCAGACATGGGCTCTAAGCCCAGCTTGTCCAGATTTGAGCCTAGTTCCACCTTATACCATCTGGGTGACCCCAGGTACCCTGTCTCTGGTCCTCAGTTTTCTTAACTGTCAAATTGGGAATAACAGTACCTACTCTGTAGGTTCTGATGAGGATTGAAGGAAATGAAACCTTAGCCAGCACCTGGCATGTGTGAGCACTCAATACATGTTGCTCCATATTATTTTTACTCCAAATTTTTCACTTTCCTTTTTATCCAGGGTATTACCATGGTCTAAGGTGATATGGTGATTTATAGTAAGTATATATTTGGGTTTTGTTATATCATTTTTAATAAGCAAGTAATCTAGTAGTAAATTGTGTTCCTAAGTTCTGTGATCCACTCTAGCAAATTAATCTAACCCAAAGAGAGGGTCATAGGAACCTGTGATCTACAGCCATTCAGTTAGAAGGACAGGTAACACCAGGACTTGCAATCGGCATCTGAAGTGGGGGCAGTCTTGTGGGATTGATCTGTGGGATCTGATGCTATCTCCAGGCAGATAGTGCCAGGCTTGAGTTAAATTGTAGGACACCGAGCTGGTGTTGCAGAATTGTTTGCTGTGTGGAAAACCCCCAGGTCTGGTATCAGAAATAAAGTAGTGCTGGTAGGGGATTGAGAGTGGAGGAGATGCACAGAAGAGCGTGTTTTCCTTTGCCTGACCTCTCAGTCTGACACAGCTCAGAAGAACTAAGTGGGTCAGGAAAGCGACCAGGGTATTTTTTTTTTAGTATTAAACATTTTATTCAATTTCTTTTTTTAATATTTATTTATTTATTTTTGGCTGCATTGGGTCTTAGTCGCAGCATGTGGGGTCTTTCGTTGCAGATGGCAGGCAGATTCTTAACCACTAGACCACCAGGGAAGTCCCCCAGGGTAAGTATTTTTGATTCAGTGGTGGAAACCTACAGCTCTCTCACCCTCCATTCTTACCATACAATTCACAGATTGTACCAGCAAATACGATGTTAAATGAGAGTTTTTAAAAGGCAGAATAGGTGATAGTGTGCCCCGAGCACACTATTCGTTTAATTGAAGTATAGTTAATTTGCAATATTGTATTAGTTTCAGGTGTACAACAAAGTGATTCAGTTTTATTTATGTATATATATATATATATATATATCAGATTATTTTCCATTATAGGTTATTACAAGATACTGAATATAGTTCCTTGTGCTATACAGTAAATCCTTGTTGGTTACCTATTTTATGTATAGTAGTTTGTATCTTTTAATCCCATACTCCTAATTTCTCTTCTTTCCCCTTAGGTAACCATAAGTTTGTTTTCTATGTCTGTGAGTCTGTTTCTGTTTTGTATATAGATTCATTTATATTATTTTTTATATTCCACATATAAGTGATATCATATAATATATCTTTCTCTATCTGACTTACTTAGTATGATAATGTCTAGGTCCATCCATGTTGCTGCAAATGGCAATATTTCATTCTCTTTATGGCTATTATGCCATTGTGTTATATATATGTATATATCTCACATCTTCTTAAACCAGTTGTCTGTTGATGGGCACTTGGGTTGTTTCCATGTCTTAGCTATTATAAATAGAGCTGCTATGAACATTGGAGTGCATGTATCCTTTCAAATTACAGTTTTCGTTTTTTCCGGACATATGCCCAGGAGTGGGATTGCTGGATCATATGGTAGCTCTGTTTTTAGTTTTTTAAGGAACTTCCACACTGTTTTCCATAGTGGCTGTACCAATCTACATTGCCACCCACAGTGTAGGAGGGTTTCCTTTGCTCCACACCCTCTCCAGCATTTATTTGTAGACTTTTTGATGATGGCTATTCTGACCAGTGTGAGGTGATACCTCATTGTGGTTTTGATTTGCATTTCTCTAATAATTAGTGATGTTGAGCATCTTTTCATGTGCTTGTTGGCCATCTGTATATCTTCTTTGGAAAAATGTCTATTTAGGTCTTCTGCCCATTTATTGTTTGGGTCATTTGGTTTCTTGATATTGTGTTATATGAGCTGTTTGTATATTTTGGATATTAACCCTTTGTCAGTTGCACTATTTGCAAATTCTCCCCTTCCATAGGTTGTCTTTTTGTTTTGTTGATAGTTTCCCTTGTTGTGCAACAGCTTTCTATAAATTTTTTTTTTTTTTTTTTTTTTGACTGTAGGCTCATGGGCTTCAGTAGTTGTGGCATGCAGGCTTCAGTAGTTGTGGTTCATGGACTCTAGAGCACAGGCTCAGTAGTTGTGGAGCACGGGCTGAGTTGCTCCATGGCATGTGGGATATTCCCAGACCAGGAATTGAACCCATGTCCCCTGCACTGGCAGGCAGATTCTTAACCACTACACCACCAGGGAAGTCCCTGCAAAAGCTTTTAAGTTTGATTAGGTTCCATTTGTTTATGTTGCTTTTATTTCTTTTGCCTTTGGAGACTTGATCTAAGAAAATATTGCTATCATTTATGTCTGAGAATGTTTTGTCTATGTTCTCTTCTAGTTTTATGATGTCATGTTTTATATTTAGGTCTTTAAACCATTTTGAGTTTATTTTTGTATATGGTGTGAAGGAGTATTCTAATTTCATTGATTTTTTTTAAATTTATTTATTTATTTATTTGGCTGCATCAGGTCTTAATTGTGGGATCTTCATTGCGGCACACGGGCTTCTCTCTAGTCGTGGCACGCAGACTCCAGAGCACATGGGCTCAGTAGTTGCGGCATGCGGGCTCTCTAGTCATGGCACATGGGCTCTAGAGCATGCAGGCTTGGTTGCTCCATGGCATGTGGGATCTTAGTTCCCCAACCAGAGATTGAACCTGCATCCCCTGCATTGGAAGACGGATACTTAACCAATGGACCACCAGGGAAGTCCCTAATTTCATTGATTTATATGTGGTTGTCCAGCCTTCCCAACACCACTAACCGAAGAGACTGTCTTTTCTCCAGTGTATATTTTTTTTTTCCAGTGTATATTCTTGCCTCCTTTGTCATACATTAATTGACTGTAGGTGTGTGGGTTTATTTCTGGGCCCTCTTTTCTGTTCCACTGATCTACATGTCTGTTTTTGTGCCAAAACCATGCTGGGTTTTTTTTTGTTTTTTTTTTTTTGCGGAACATGGGCCTCTCACTGTTGTGGCAGTTTTATAGTTTTCAGCATATAGGTCTTTCACCTCCTTAGTTAAGTTTATTCCTAGGTTTTTTTTTTTAAGTACCTTATATTTATTTATTTATGGCTATGTTGGGTCTTCATTGTTGCGCGCAGGCTTTCTCTAGTTGCGGCGAGCAGGGGCTACTCTTTGCTGCAGTGCGTGGACTTCTCACTGCGATGGCTTCTCTTGTTGCAGAGCACGGGCTCTAGGTGCATGGGCTTCAGTAGTAGTGGCACACGGGCTATAGATCACAGGCTCAGTTAGTTGTGGCACACGGGCTTAGTTGTTCTGTGGCATGTGGGATCTTCCCAGACCAGGGCTTGAACCTGTATCCCCTGCGTTGGCAGGCAGATTCTTAACCACTGCACCAACAGGGAAGTTCAATTCCTAGGTATTTTTTGGACACAATTTTAAAGAGGATTTTTTTTTAACTTTCCCTTTCTGATATTTCATTGTTAGTGTAAAGAAATCCGAGCACACTATTAATAGAAGAGTTGCTTGAGCAAAGAGAGGGATTTTCTTTGTATGCTTGGGGGGATTGCTAAAATAAACAAACAAATAAATAAAACAATCCCCATCTATGAGGAGTTATATCTCCTGCAAACCACTGAGAAATAAATGTATCCTCAGGTCCTTGGCCCATGTGCAAAAGGGACATAGGTCTCACCAATGCTCTGGCAAAAGTATGGGAAGGAGTAGCTGAATGCCTTGATACAGTCCACCTCAGAAGAGGGAGAGAAGAGAAGACAGCTGCTCTGCTGGTTATGCCAACTGAATCCAGAGCCAAGCAGGGGAAGACTACTTGGTCCCCTGCCCACAAAAGCAGGGGCTGTAAGGGTTCACTCACGTCCTGGCAGAGGGGTGCATGGGATAGTGGGAAAATCTGGCTCCTTGCCCATTTCTAGTTGCCAAGGAGGGAGGAAGACACAGCTGATAGGGCGCCCTGACCTCAGGCCTGGTCCTGGAAGGCGAGGGGCCAGGGCTCCAACAGAGCATTGGGATGGTGGGGCCCCTCTCCCAATTCGAGGGAGAAAGAAAGGCATAGTCTGTGGGGGCAGGAAGTGGCTGGCTCAGGGCTGAGAACTGCAGTGGGGGGCACTTCAGTGGAGTGACAGGGCTGCACAGAGGGGAGACCCATGGAGTCAAAGTCGAACATCAGACCCCACAGAAATGCTGGAGTGTGGTAGGACCTGGCTTTAGAAGAGAACCTAGAAAAACAGCCCATGTGGAGAAGTATGACTGCACAAAATGGGCCTGACTGCCCTGCCAGGCAGACTCTGAGAGCCAAGGAGGTAAAGCCCCTTAAATGACAGCAACTAGGACACCACCCCCGGGGGCCTACTGCAAATGGGCAGATCCCAGAACCTTTTGGATCTCTTTTATCAGAGAGTTAGAAGAGGACGCCCCGAGAGAAGGGAGTCACTGGTGGAGGTAAAACTGAACAGTCCAGGCGTAGTAGGACGGGCCTGGCCCAGACATCTGCCCCTGTGGGAAAGGGAAAACAATCCTCCGACAGGTGCAGGGGCACGCACCTGTCCGCCTACCCCCAGGGCCTTCTTTGCCTCCAACCTGAGTCAGGAGGAGGGATCACTGGAGATAGACAGCTGGCCATGCCTGGCAGGGCTTTGGCTCTGCCCTGCAGGGGGTGCCATGACACAGGACAGCCTTGGGCCCAGAGCCGACCTGTTGCTAAATCCAGACTCCTGAGATGCTAGTTACCCTGTGTCTGACTGTAGCCGCAGCTGGCTGTTTTTGGACCCTGCATCATGGCCTGAGAGGGTCTTTGGGGATGAAGGGAACGTGCTGAGCCCACTAGGGCCAAAAGCCACTTGTGGCGGATCTCCAAGGGGATGGGGACTCTTGAGGACTTGGGGTCCTGCTGTCACTTCCCACAGCCTGGGTCTCCCTTCCACTACTCCCCACATCAGAGGAGGTTGACCTAGACAAGTGGTGCTCCTTAAAGACAGGGACACAAAGAGAAGAAAGGGTGGAGGCAAGCCGGCATCTCAGCTGCCTTCTTGGTCCTAGGGCTACTGCTGGGACTATCCGGCCAGACTCCAAGCTCCTCTCTAGCCCACCCCCATCTTGTGAGCTGGACCGTGAAAGCTCCCGAAAGTGGTTTGCTGGCATAAATATAAGGATTAAACAACCTGTGGGGGGGACTCGTTGCTCACAAACTGTTTTTCATACACTAACTCATTTCAACCTCATAGTAATATGCAAGAAGTATTATGATCCTCTGAGAGGTTAAAGATAATTAACTAGACGGCCAGCTTCCTTGGGCAGAGACTATGTTTCATCGCCAATGCCTGACATAATAAAAGGTGCTCAATCAGTGCGAAAAGAATGGAGAAATGGATGGACTTGTCCCAGGTCACCTAGCAATGAGAGGTGGTGCTGGAAGGGAGCTTCAGCCTCCCAACTCAAACCCGGTTCCCTTCTATTCAAGGTGAGGGCTGGGATGAGAGGGCGCAGAGGACCGCGATGTGGGGAGGGCGCTGGCTGCACCGACAGCCCAGAGTTTGGTAATGGGCCGCTTCTCTGGACATCCTCTAACATATTTAGGGGAAAGCATCACTCTGAGCTTTCTCCAGTATACTCCCTCTGCTTAGGGGCCCGGGGGCCGGAGAGAGCTCTGCGCGACAAAGGCTATCACTGAACTCGCATCCGGCTGCTCCCTCTCCGAATCGTCCCAGTGGCCCCCAGGGCCAAGAAGGGCTGACCCCGTGCCTTGCGGGGTGACGGCGGCTCCGGTCCGGGAGCAGCCCCGCGGCCGCGCAGCGCCCCCTGGTGCTGGGCAACGGGGCCCGGGCGGTCCCGCCCGCTGTCCCGCCAGCTACGCCGGCTTCCCGCGACAGCGGCCCGGCGCGGGCTCCCAGGCCGGGGGTGGGATTCGGGGCTGCAGAAGGAGGAGCCGAGCGGGCGCGGAGCCTCCGAGACACTCGCGGCCTTCAGCGGCTTCCCGGCCCGGGAAGTGAGCCGGGGTCGGGAGGCCGCAAACAGGAAGTCGGGCTGTAACAAAGAGCAGCCAGCGCGTCGCACTTGCCTCTTCCGCCGCCGCTGGGGGTTCCAGGCCCGCCGGGATCCGGCCGTGCCGTGCGCCCTGGGCGCGAGGGAGGGCGCGGCCGCCTGAGGGAGGCCGCTGGGACCTCCCAGGCGCATCCTCTCCCCGGGAAGGGACACTCACAGTTCCCTGAGTGAATCACTTCCATCCCTTCCCGGAATGCGGCGGGCCACGTGGGGTGGAGGGCTGGGTTGCCAAACTGCGGACCCGCGGGGAGAGGCGGGGGAAGCGGCAAGGAGGGGAGAGCCCTGTGGGTCCCCATGAGAGGTGGAGCGTCCGCGCGACCTGAGTTTAGTGACCTAGTGGCCTTATCTAGCCCGGGATGGGGGGAGGTAGGAACCACTGTCCTTTTTCTTCTATCCCCTGACCAGTCTGGCCCTGAGGCAGGAGAGGGACCGCTAGCTAAGCCAGCAGCATAAAGGCATTCTTCACAGCCTCTCCCTGCCTGACGCCCCACAGTGATATCCAGGTGGTTACCAGCCAGTGGGCTCTGGAAATGCAGCTGTCCTCAGAGCTGGCGGTCACCGTGGGGTCAGACTTGTCCTTTAGACAGGACACTGCTTCCAGGCTAAGGAACTGCTACGCTCTGAATTGTCTTATGAAATACCAGTGCAGATTAAACATGGGTATTTGCTAAGCCAGGGAGAGCACTTCACAGTGAGTCTAGAGCTATCATCTGGCCTTGTTTCTGCCAAGCCTAGGACCTCTCCTGTACACCTGCACACTCCATCAGGAAAGTCTTGGGTACCTTACCTATGAGAAGGGGCCGGACCCTCAGGGAGTGACCTGGAAATCCTGGAGAGAGAAGGGCTTCCACTGTGGCCTGTTCACACCCCAAGTGCCCGGCGCAGCTTTTGCATGTCACTAGAGGTGGAACCTGGCACAAGCTACAGGTTGGAGCTGCCCAAACCAAGTCCATGAAGGGATCCCCTCTTTTCCCAGAAAGCTGGCGTGGTATCAAAGCCGGTGAGTGGGTTTAGCCAGCCAGCTCCCCTCCAGAGCTCTCTTCTCTGAGGAGCTGGCAGCCTGTGTAGCCCAGCACAGCCTGGTGGTGTGGACGTGCAGGCCCGCGGGTGTCCTACCTGTCCCCCACATGGGAGCCTCGTCATCTCGCCTTCGTGTCCCAGCCCAGTTTCCCCCGCCCCCCAGAGCCCGGGAGCTGCTTTCCTGTTTCATTTTGGGCAGGAAGAGTGAGGTCGTGTTGTTCTTCCCCCTGCTGCCGGCTCAGGCTGTGGGAACGGTTCCCTGAATGCTTTCCTGTTTGATACCCTGTGTGTGCAGTGAGGGGAACAGGGAGCAATGGGTGAGGCGTGGAACGTGTGCACTTGGGTGAGTGTGGATGAGCCTAGGCCTCTTGCTCCCTTGTCTCTGGCATAAGCACCCAGATTAGGGGCGGGCATGCTCTATGTGTCAGGGAGAAAGGAAAAGGGAGGCAAGTAGCGCTGCATATACTTGGACTCCACTGGGGGCATCTGCTGGGTCTGTTTTGCTTTACTGGATGGGCTGAGAGCTGGGAGCATCTGCTCAGCTTTCTGTCGATGGCTCATTCTTTCATCACTTGCTCTCCATGGAGTATTTTTGTGGCTGTAGAGAGAAGACTGTGGCACCCTAGGGACCATCTTACGCCTTAGAGGAAGCTAGCCATGAAGTAGAGACTGGAAACTCTCTCAGTAGTGCCTCAGCCAGAGAAACCTGGGCTCAGGGAAGCCTCCCTCTTCTTCCTCCTCCCCTCTCTACAGTCTTCAATCAACTCTAGCAGTTCCAGGCAGACCAGGCGCCCAGAGCCAGCTCTCTTGCCCAGCTGCAAGGAGGACAGACCCAAGGCAGATCCCCCTGGCACAAAGACGAGTGCCCTGCCGGGGCTTAAAAATGAGCAGGGTGCCAGTCCATCTAAAACCCTGCAATAGCAGGAGGAAGAGCCCAGATGTCATCATGGTCAGAGACCCTGCTCTCTGACAAGAGAATCCTTTTGAAAAGAGGAAAACGGGCAGGTTTGTCTCCTTCCCCCAAATTCCTGTATCCCCCAGGCTGACTAGGGTGTCCGTAAGCTTTTTCAAACTTGAAGGGAGAAAAGCGGGATAGATTCAGGTTAAGGGGGCATAACCTCCAAGGAATGGTGGGAGCATGAGGGGGAAGGGGGGCTGCAGCCAACCTCAAGCCATAAGACAGAGGAGGCTGGCCCAGGCTGGGGACTAAATGGGTGAGGCCAGGTTCCCCAAGAACTAGAAGAGGACAAGGGCCTAGAGCACAGTAGGCCAAGTCCAAGTGCTCCCAGGTGCCAAGGGTATGGGGGGCAGCCGGCAGCAATATGAGAAGGGGAGTCAGAAGGATTCCCACTCTGCCATCACAAAGACAGGACCCAAGAAGTACTAAACTCCTGTACACATCTGTTCCATATTATAAATACACATTATATACAAAATAATGTTATAAAATGTAGAAAGGTCAGTGCTTCTGATTCTTAAATTATCGAAATACTAGACTCCAAAATAAACTACCAAAAAAAAAAAACAAACAAAATAAAAACTCATATTATTGATTTCTGAAGATCGGCTTCAAGGGTAGTCTGGGGGCAGTAGTGGGTGTGGGCAGAGCCCAGGCTCGAGGCCTTAGGAATGGGCTTGAGGGAGGAAAGGTCCTAGGTGGCGACAGCACCCAATTTCTCCCTCACTGGAATTTCCATCATCACTGCCCTGAGCTCCCCAGTTAGGCCTGTTGCCTCTGGCTGGGAAGAGGGGCAGGCCCTCCACCTATCTGCTCACAGGAGCCCAAGGCACCCAGGGCCAGAGGCTGTGGAAGCCAGGTAAGGCTTGCCAGTATCCTTCCCCAGAGAGCCTGGGCCAGGGAGAGGCAGGGATGGTGTTAGGAGCGAGGCCCACGTGCAGCGGCTGGAGGCACGGGCAGAAAATGCTTCTCCCGCTCCTCTCAGGGCGCTCACCTCACCTGCAGGGACACTCCTGCCAAGAGATGAACCAGATGGTTTCCTGGCCCACAGACGGCCCTGCCCTTACTGGCCTCCTCTCTCCTCTCTGATTTGGACCCAGCTGTCGCCATGGAGCCTGGGCCAAGGCACTTTTGGAAACACAGATGCCAGTGGAGGCCACAGCAGCTCTGGGCCCCACGGGGCCACTGCCACTCTCTCTGGAAAATAGGCCAGAGCCCCAAAGGAGCCCTCTGAAGGCCACTGCTGGCAGGGCGGGTCCAAGTGGCACCTCTCCTCTCCTCTGTTCCCCTGGCTGGCGTGGCTGCCAATCTGATGCCAGACAGACACCCAAAGATGTGGAAGGGTACTGCATCTCTTGGCAAGTTCACAGTCTGTCCAGTTCATGCCATTCCCTCTTCCTCCTGAGAGCAGCACGTTGCGTATTAAAAAATGTCCCATCCAGGATGCAATGTAAACAATGCAGAAGGAAGGTCCAGCTGCTGGGGCAAAGCTGGGATGTCCTGGGGAGGCTCCTGCCTTATACCTGGGGAGCATGTGGAGAGCACGAAAGTGGGTTACCCTGGGGTACAAGCACTCCCTCCATGGCTGCCCTGGGACTCCCTGAGAGAAGCCAGTG
>NW_020175821.1:2960394-2967017 GCF_003031525.2 Neophocaena asiaeorientalis asiaeorientalis
GGGAAAGCCCTCCCACTCTTCTGCCCCAACACATACACATGCCTGGAAGACAGTGCTCATGAGGTGGGCCAGTGAAGGAAGCCAGTGAGCAGGGGCAGGAGGGGCACAAGGCAACCACCCTCACCCACCAGCAGCTGGGAAGCAGCGCCTGGGAGCTGGCCGGGTGCCATGGCCGCCCAGCCCAGCACTAACACAGCAGGAAGAGACGGGGCTGGCTCACCACCACGGCTCCTGTTTCACACCCTCTGTGGCAACGAGGCCAGCAGGGATCCGAGAGCCACTGAACCCAGCCTGCCAAGGAGGGGTTCCGACCCACCCTTCAGGAGCGGCCCCTAAGGTCAAGAGTAACTGGACCACTTTCTCACCCCCTAAAGGCAGGAGGGAACATGCTAGAAGGGAAGGACAGCCTAGCACTCACCTCTGTGGCAATGACACATTCGTTCCTCTCTTCTGATATCAAGCACACAGACTGGTACATGGAGTCCCTGGGGGAGCATATCGCTGATATCCGACACTCTGGCCTTTCACTGAGGGAACACAAGACAGGCTGGTGAGGGAGAGATGAAGAGAGGGCTGGAGGGAGGTGGGGCACTAACCTGGACCCCGGAAAGCCAAAGGGAACTGGCAGAGGTGACTCTGGGAGAAGACACGGGGACTAGGGATGCCCAGTGCTAGCCTGGCGGGCAGTTAGCTACAGGCCTTAAGAGAGCCACAGGACCCCAACCTTCCCAGAGGGTCTCAGGCCTGGAAAAGGCCAGTTTGCCACCGGAGGCAAGCCATGCCGTGGGAAGATGGGGGTCACAAGTGACACAGTGTGGACACTTGACATTTGTGAATGAATGAATGAGTGAATGGGAAGGAGGGACAAAGGGAGCCTGGCAGAAATCTTGTCGGAGCATCCTCCTATCAGCAGCAAGAGCCCCTGTTGGCTTAAGAGCAGTCAAGGGCCTGGTGCTAGCCTCCCACCTGTCCTGGGGGAGCCCAGGCAGTACCGTGAGCCCTGGGCCTCTGGGTGCCGCTCACCTGTGTATCCGCAGTGGCGCCTTCTCCCCTAAGCTCTTGTCACTGTGGGGATACTTCCCGGGCAGGATCCCCCGCCCCAGGGGTCCTGGGGCCAGATTATAGTCCAATGTGTGGTTCTGTTGTTTGCCACAGTTGGACTTGTCCAGGCCACAGTCCACTTCCAGCTCCTTCTTCTGGTTTGTGTTCTTGAGCTGGGCGGCGGGGATCAGGTTGTCCTTCTGGAAGTCCGACAGGTTGTTCATGGCCTCCCTGCTGCCGTCGTCGGGCCGCCTGAGCCGCAGCTGCCGCACCGCCACTGCCACCATGCACAGTAGCACCAGCAGCACCACCAGTCCCACGCCCAGGGAGACGGCCACCCAGGGGAAGCTGGGGGGCATGCTCATGGGGAACTCGCAGCGGCTGCCCACAAAGCCGTAGGGGCAGTTGCAGACGAAGTTGTCCGGGGGGAGGCCGGCGTAGCAGGTGGCCCCGTTGAAGCAGGGTCCCGAGGCACAGGCGTCGGTGGGCATCCGCACCTCGCAGCGCCGGCCAGAGAAGCCAGCAGGGCAGGTGCACGCGAACCCGTTCTCCAGGCTGCGGCAAGTGCCGCCGTGGACACAAGGGCTGCGAGCACAGTCGCTGATGTGGATTTCACAGTGGGCGCCTGTGAATCCAGGACGGCAGCGGCACATGCGGTTTGGACCTCGGTTCAGGCACTGGCCCCCTGTGGGTACACATGGGCCACAAGTCAGCAACCTCCTTGGACCCACCCCCCACCCCCACCCCCCCAGTGCAGAGGGTGCCCCATCCCGGGAACCAAGGTCATCCAGGAACTCGGCCAGCATTCACAGATCCCACTACAAAGAGCTCTGCACAAAGAGTCAGGAGACCTGCAGTTGAGGGTGAGCCTGGTCCTCTGCGCCTCAGTGGGCTCGTGTATAAGAACTACCAGGATCTTACAGAGCTTTACAGTAGAATCGAACAGGTATGCTTGGGTTTGAATCTCAGCTGTCTCTCTCTAGCTGGGGATTTGGCACCCGTTGCTTTATTTTATTTCTAAGCCTCATTTCCTCATTTGTTAAATTGGAGTAGAATGCTGTCTCCTCTATAGGAGATCTCTGAAGGTTAGGTAAGGTGATGCATGAAGGCAGGAGCACATGCCTGGTGTACCGTAAATGCTCAGATAGATCTATTATTGTTTCATTTAATCTTCACAACATGAAAGACAGAGGACGGGTTCTATATTTTCCCATTCAGTGATGAAGAAACTGGCTCCAGGGAGTTAACTAAGTGATTAGCCAGAGAGCAGATTCCATCTCAGCCCTTCCAATCCCTCTGCAGCTCCTAAGGCTTCTCTCCTGCACGGTGCTGTCTGCCTGCCTCACAGAGGGTCACCAGAAGGCCAAGGAGACAAAGATAACCAACATGCTTGGTGCCCCCCAAAATGCTGAACATTCCATGCGCCTTATGCTGTGCCAGGCTCACTGTAGCCGTGGGGAGAGGTGAGGCCTCCAGGAGCAGGGCCCTCACCGTGCTAG
The DNA here is from genome assembly GCF_003031525.2 of Neophocaena asiaeorientalis asiaeorientalis. Taxonomy (NCBI): domain Eukaryota; kingdom Metazoa; phylum Chordata; class Mammalia; order Artiodactyla; family Phocoenidae; genus Neophocaena; species Neophocaena asiaeorientalis. The sequence continues at coordinate 2,962,935 of NW_020175821.1, forward strand.
CCTCTTTCAAGGAGGGACACGAGGCCTCCAAGGTCCCTCTCTCTAGCCCAGGACTTCCTGGGGACGGTCAGAGGCTGCCCCAGCCAGGTCAGGACATGGGAATAGGAATGGAAGCCAGGCAGGGTGCATACTGCTCCATCTCCAAAGGCCTGCACCCACTGCTAACCTGCTCCTCTTCCAAAGCCACCCAGATGATCAAGCAAGCTCTTCACCATCCGGAGCAGATGGGGATCCGTCTCAGCCTGGCCAGAGTGACAGACAAGGCCTCTCCCCTCTCTTGACCCTCCCTCACCAGAAAGTTCTCTTGGCCCCAGGGCCAGTCCACCAGGTTAGCAAGGCAACAGGACGCACCATTGGCACACGGATTGCTGGTACACCTGTCCACTTTCTTCTCGCAGTTGGAGCCAGTGAAGTTGGGGGGACAGTCACAGGCATAGCTGGTCCCCTGGTTGCGCTCCCGACAGGAGCCCCCATTGAAGCAGGGAGAGTCGGCACAACTCAAGGTGCTGTGTTCGCAGTGCAGGCCATAGTAGCCCGGGGGACACAGGCAGCGGTAGCTGTCCTCCTGGTCCTGGAAAGAGAGCAGAAAGGGGCCAAAGTCAGACCCTTGGGGGCAGGGATTCCTGGCGGGGGGCTAGGCCCCACCTGCCCACAATGCCTGCCCACGGGTGCACATCCACTGGCCGCCTGGGGAGGGGATGCCTGGGCGTCGCCTGGCCAGAACTCTGCCTTCCTGCGTTGGCCTAGGCCTCACCTTACAGCTGCCTCCATTGCGACAGGGGTTGCTGTCACACTCGCTGAGCTCCAGCTCACAGTCCACGCCAGTGTAGCCTGGGCGACAGGTGCAGGTATAGCTCCGCTGCCCACTGTTGGAGCACGTCGCCCCATTCTTGCACGGGGAATGATGGGTGCAGTAGTTGAGATCTGCGGAGACAGGAACCGACCGGCTGAGCAGAGCCAAAGAGTGGTCCCAACCTCCAGGCTCCTGGGGGTGCAAGTTCACTGTCCATGTTTGGCCCATAGGGTTCAACTCAGAGTCTTCTGGGCCCAAATACCCTTCCTCTTCCCCCAGTGAAATCGGGTATATTGAAGCACCTAGAACCACATCTGAGGCGTACCATCAATCAAAGTTGAAAAAACACAGTTGGACACAGTTAACTGCCCAAAGGTAAGCTCACAAGCACTGCAGCCAGGGGAGAATAAAGGTAAAAAGAGGAGGCACAGCAAGACCACATGTTGAGGAGGAAGTCAGAAAAGGCCTCGTGGAGGAGGGGCAGCTGAGGTAAGCCTGGAAACGGGCTACAATTTTAACAGGTGGAAAGAGTAGAGGGGAGGCGAGAGCCACGATAAGTGGTTGCTAGGCGTTTTTTAAAGCGAAATGCGTTACGAGGGTGTTTTGAAATATAAGTATTTGTTTTCTTATTTGGGAAGGACAGGGAGGGAAAACCAGACAGAGCAAATACAGGGACTGTAAGGGCTCTGTTTGAATAAGATGAGTATATGACTGTGTCACCTGGGAGCAAATGTGGGGAGAGGAAAGAGAGAGGGCAGGAACCAGGTGTGTGTGTGTGTGTGTGTGTGTGTGTGTGTGTGTGTGTTTGGGGGGATTGCAGTGGGGTAGAAAGTGACACACACACACACACACGAAGAATACAGGGGCTGAATTCCAAGCCCCTTGTTGCCAGCAAGTCAGGGCCCAGGCAAGTCCTTTCTATCCTGGCAAGCGTCCTGCCCACCCTACCCAGGCCTGTGCTGGTGTCTCCATGGCAGCAGCCACCCCATTTGACCCTGAAAATGGGAGGCACGTGCTGCAGCTGGCTATGAGGATGAAGGAAAAAAGGCCCCCTCCCCCATCATTGGGGCTGGCAGACCCCAGTGCAACCAGAGGAGTGACCAGCCCTCTGAACACCAGGAAGACAGTGTGGGCTTGGGCAGCTGCCTGGCAAGTGCTACTGGGGGAAACAAGGGAGGCCGTTTCTGCCCCACCGAGAAGGCGGTTAGATGTCACTCCGCCCAGAGGCCCAGCTCACCCACAGCCTCAGGGCAGCCAGTGGGCACACCCCACCAGACAGCTGTTTAGGGGAGAGCTGCTCAAACAGCTCTGGTAGGTAAGCAAACACTTAGGGGGTTAATAGGTAACTACAAGGTAGAAAGAGGAACTGAGCCCGGCATCCCTCTCTCTGGCCTTGCTGGAATTTATGAGTGCAACCTTCAGGCTGCCAACTTGTCACCCTCCTGGCTTCTCCAGCCACCCTTCCTCCCCAGCACCTAAGGAAGAAGGACCCACCATCTCGTTCTAAGCTAGTTGTTAAGATCCTTACAGTCCCAAGCTCCTTGAAGGATAATGGGAAAGCCGACTCAGCAGTCATCGAGTAGGAAGGGTCCAGGTGACAACTCTGGTTCCCATCCCCTGCCCAGCTCTCCGTCCCTTCTCTTTGCCCTGACTCACCTTGGTCACAGAATAGGCCTCCCCACCCCTCATCACAAGTGCATTGCCAGGGGGTGCTGCAGGTGCCATGGCGACAGCCGTTGTGGGGGATGCATTCGTTGCACAGGCGGCCCTGCCAGCCTGGGCGGCAGCTGTAGAACAAAAGAGAAGCTGAGGGTGAGGTGAGGGCCTGGACAGGGGACGGCTCCCCCCGTCACCGCTTCCTGTCCACTACTCACATGCACTCTGCTGGCTTGCTGCAGTAGCCATTCTGTTCATGACAGCCCGAAAGACAGACAGCTGAGGAGAGAAAGCGGCACTGGGTGAGGGTGGGATGACAATGACTCTGAAGTCCCACTCTCCCTCTCCTGGCCCTGGGGGTGCCCCCCAGCTCTCCTGGGCTCACTTCCCACTCCTGGCTTCCCAGAGGAGCCATGGATGTCTTAAAGAGAAATGATGGCACAGGGAAGGAGAATCCAGGCTGGATGGAATGCAATTCTGGGGTCTTTGTGGGCTTTAGCACCATGGGCAGGAGCACTGAGAAGAGGGAGGGCAGAGTCCAAGCCCATCCTAAGCATCCCCAGCTGTGACTGAGGCCCAGTTAGTGGACAGCACAGACCCGCTCTCCAAGGGAGGCAGGCTGCAGCCGAAAAGATGCCACTGTGTTTGTTCCGGGGACCCCCCTCCAGGCAGGTGGGAGCTTGGCTGCTTACGCTGTTCGCAGTACTCCCCAGTCCAGCCGGGCAGGCAGGACAGGCTGCCATCTGGCTGGCACACGTAGTGGCCGAAGTGGTCATTGCGCTTCTTGCATAGCCGTGAGCAGCTGTCCCCATAGTAGTTGTCACTGCAGATGACCCGGTAAGAGTAGCGCAGCCTTGTGAGAGGGCTGGTCTGCTCATCCGGTAACCAGTTCTGGCCCACAGCTAGGGAGCCCTGGATGGTGATCTTGCTGATGAGCGCGTCTGGTGGCAAGGCCTCTGAAGGGGCAGAGGGCCAGGTCAAGGAAGGGCAGCCAGTCCCCAAGAGTGCCAGCAACTGCTGGATCAAACCAGTTGTCCAGATGACCCCACCTGCCAGCAAACGCAGGCCAGAGGAACCCAAGTGTCCCACTGCTTAGCTGCTGTGTGTGCGTGTGCAGAGGGCCTGATACCATTCAAAAAGGGGACAATAGAAGGATGTTAAGATAGCCCAATGTTCTGGAGGCAGATAGGCAGGGGAAAGAGGAAAAGAGGTCAAAATGCGGGGGGCGGGGGGGAGAAAAAAGAAAAAGAAAATCTCTCCAGGCCTTTGAGGACCCTGGGAGCAAGGGGTCCTCTGGTGCCCATTCAGGGGCTCTGCCCTCAGAGACGGGTAATGCTTTTCTTTTTCCTTTGCAAAGTGAGAATTGTTGTGCTGCTGAAATATCCTTTTCCTCTGTGTCAGAACAACATCCCAAAGCCATTATTCCCTTTCCAAAGGAGCGGAATTCGAGAAAGGTGTAAAATACAGGAAGGGGCCCGTCAGCGGCGCTGGCAGCTTCGGCCTTTCTCACCGCCGTGCTCCCCGCGTTCCCACGCCAAAAATAACCCGCAGGAAACGCAATTGTGCTCAGAGTCCAGGCAGCGGGCGGAATCCGAGCGTCCAGCGCGGGGCGCAGCTCCCGGCCTAGCTAAGCG
>NW_020175821.1:2967056-2968886 GCF_003031525.2 Neophocaena asiaeorientalis asiaeorientalis
ACTCTTTCGGCGCTGCGCCGTGTCGCCCCCCTGTGGCCGCGGAGCGAGCTACTCACCTGGCCGCAGGTCGTCTCCTGGCGCGTGCCAAGCTTCAATGATGAGTGAGAAGGTACCCTGGGAACGGAAAGGAGGGGGCGGGGAAAGACAGAGAGAGCGAGATGAACAGGGGATGGTGGGGGTGCCTTTCGGCAGCCGGTTTAATTAATCTAATTGCAGGATACAGTTACTGCGCCCGGGTCTATGTAACGGGTCTGCACTCAGCATCGCGCGCGAGCTAGGAAGGCGAGAGAACCCCGGGTAGGAGGAGAGTTGAGGGATGAGGGAATGTACGCGGGAGTCTTTCTGAGATGGAGCACGCCCCGGGGTTGTAGGTGATGCAAGTCGTATCCCTAGCGCTGGGAGAAGATGGAGCGTAGAACGGGGAAGAGAGAGACTGGTGAGAGCGTACAGGAGGGTGAGGTCCCAGGAAAGAGTCGGAAAGAAGGATCAGGAGAGAGTGCCCCCCCTTTTATTGGAGGGGAGCGAGGCAATCTAGGGAGAAGGCTTTGGTCCCAGGAAAACCCCTTCTCTCGGCTTTCGTGACCTCCCAGGGCGCCCAGGCTGTGCTCACCGGCCAGGTGAAATTGAAGGGCAGTTGGAGAGGGTTGCGTCCCCCGCCGCTACTGTCGTCGCCGACGGCGAAGGAGTTGGTGCCCAGCACAGGCGTGGAGACGCTGCCGAAGGTGCAGGGCCCGGGTGAGAAGACCGCCTGGAAGTGCTTAAGGCAGACGCGGAAGAAGGTCCGGCAGCCGGGTTCGCACGGCCGCCCGCTGGCGAGTACGCCGCGCTCGTTGGCAAACTCCTGCAGCTGCAGCTGGAAGACTCCAGAGCCGGCCGCGCGCTATTGCACAGGGACCGAGGGAAGGAAGAAGGAGAGCGGTCAGCTCGGTGGACGCCAGGGGCTCAGGCCCAGGGCACGGTGGGAGGGGGCGGAGGGGGCGCGGGATGTTACCTCCTGCCAAAGTGCCACCAGCAGCAGTAGCGCCCAGCCAGAGGCGCTACGGGTTGCGGCTGCCATTCCCTGGGGCGTCGCTCTCTCCACCCGCCGGTTGTGAACCTTTCCCGCGCGTCCAACCGCCAGAGGGGTCCCTGAAAAGCCAGGCTCCGCTCGGGGTTTTCCTCCCGCCTCTCCTTCTCGCTAGCTCCGCTCCAACTGCCACGGTAGGTAATCCAGGTGAGGGCGGCTGGGTGGCGGCCGCGCTGAGGACGTGTCCTCGGACTAATCCTGGGGCTGTAAGCAGGCTAGTGTCCGGGTACACTGCACTGAGGCGGCTTGAGCTGCAGCTCTTGGCCTCGCGTTCCCAGCCTGCGCTCAGCGCCGCTACTGAAACCTGCGCTCTCGGGAGCTTTCCTTATATATATTGGCTCCTCTCTTCCCCCGCCTGTCACTCAGACTCGTGGTCACTCTCCCCTCCCCTCGGGCCTCTAGCTGCTACAGCCCCAGCACCGCCCGGAGGGGGCCTCCGCCCCCGCCTTCCCCGCTCCCAGCCAGCCAGTCAGGCACAGGTCCCCGCCCCTCTGTGCCGCTCTCAGCCCCTGGGTCCCCCAGCTCAGCGCGTGCCGAGGTGACCAGTTCTCCGCAATCGCGTGGATACAGGCCGATACCCCAGCAGTGGGAGGACAGGGGGAGGGCCAGGGGGAATGGGGCGGGAGGTGAGCGAGTGGTTCCCGGATGGTCGTGGGGGCGGAGACACGGGGGAGTCCCCGTAGGCGGTGTGACCACGGCCGGCGTTAGTTACCTGCAGCCCTGGAGAAGGTAAAAAGAACTTAAGCTCAGAAAGCGAAACCACA
>NW_020175821.1:2968948-2988290 GCF_003031525.2 Neophocaena asiaeorientalis asiaeorientalis
GCATTAACCTCTCTGTGGCCACTCCGTGCTAGGCGAGGGACCAAGCATCTAAGACTCGGGGGCTCGGCCCCTCCACCTGCTGGGCATCTCCCTCCCCAGTTATGGGGGGCGTGTCCAGCGCGTGCCTCCTCCCTTCTGCCTCCCGCCTGGGCTCCGCGCGTGCCAGTCCCCAGACGCGTGGTACCCGTGCTGGGGGTAGGAGGGCGTGGTCCCCGAGGTAGAAGAAGGGGGGCGCGTCCTCAGCTGTATGGTAATAAGGGTCTGGCCCCGCCTTCAGCGCCTCTCCTCACCTGGGTTTAGCCTCAGCTCCAGAGCCCACCTTCACCCCCCAACAGCCTCAAGCCTCGGCCCGCGTCCTGTCGCTCCGTTGGAGCAGGGAGGAACTCTCCTGACTGCAGAGTTGGCTCGAGCCACCAGAGAGTCCAGGGGCTGAGGCCGGGCAGACCCGGGTCCTCTCCTCATAGGGCAAAATGTAGGGTGGAACTGGAAGCGTGCGGACTCGTATGGGTTTCAGGCGGCTTCACCCGTCTCGCCTTCTCGGCTCCCCCGGGTGGCCCCACTTCTCCGAGCGGCGGCAGTGCAGCTGCTTTCCCGGAACCGGCGTGATCCCCGGAGGCTTTAGACCGGGGAGGGCCGGCTTCTCTCAGTGTCGGGGGGTGCAGAGGAGCGGTCTCTCTCCGCGACGCTGAGGGCGGCGGGGGCCTTGTGGCTTCAGCTGTCAGCCCGCCCGCACAGCGATGGCTGTCGTCGGGCGATAAGATCGGCGCGGGGGGGAGCAGGGACGCGGCGCGGGCCCGGGGGAGTCTTGCGGGGGGCGGGGGGCACGGCTCGGAGCCCAACAGCTGCCTAGGCCGAGCATGGTCTGATTTTTTTTTTTTTTTTTTTTTTTTTTTTAACTTGGTGGTGGTGAAGGATTGAGGGAGAAGCATGAGAAACAAGAGGTTGGGAGCGTGGGTTGGGGGAGGGGTGAGGTGAGGAGACGGGCTCCGGGGTCCCCCACGCACGGCCACCCCTCCCAGCCACCATCTGGCGCGAACGGGTTGGCGTGGGGAACCGAGGTGGGGCGGGGGCCGGCAGATGGGCCCAGGCTGCGCTCCAGAGTTAATGTAGGTTATGGACGGGCGGAGTCCCCAGGCCCGAGGGAGGAGCCCAGGACTTGCCTCCCAGCGATCCTGACCAGTGGGTTCTCTGCCCATCCTCTACGGATCCCTTAGTCCTGCCTAGGGTGCCAAAGAGTGCCCCTCGCTTTCCTCTGAGCTGGCATCCAGCCCTACCTAGTTCTGTCCTCTTCCACCCCCAAATCCTGGCCTGGGAGTTCATAAAAAACTCGCTCCTTTTCTGGATCTGGCTCTTGCCTGACCCTCAAGGGAGACATCCAGTCCCACAGGAGACATCTCGTTCAGTATTGGTAGATCTGGAACACTCTATCCCTCACACACATCCGGACTGATGTGCCCAAAAGCACTTTGCAAACAGTCAAGGACCAAACAAAAGTATCATCATTACCCTCAGAGTCAAGAATTCTTGAAAGGGATCCCAGAGATAGAAATTCTCTGACCTGTAGGGGGAAAGGGTTAAATTCTCTTCACCATCAAAAGGCATTCCTGAAGCACCTATTTGCTATGCGGTGCTGTCCCAGAAGTTCATTTACTCCCCTAGGACTCTAGGACGCCGCCCTTGGCCCTGACTACCTACTAGCGCTCCAACCCGCTGGGGTCCAGCTTTGCCCACATTTGCTGAGCAGGAGAGGGTCGCTTTGCAGGCAGGGAATAGAAATGCGGAGGCTCCACAACTGGGGCTCCTCCACTTTTCTCCCACTCGTGACTTGTGGAAGGAAAGACCCAACACGTGTCCTGGGGGCCCCCAGGAACATGAGGCTGTGAGGCTATCAGAGGCCGCAAATCACAGTGGGATTGGACCCACGTGGACGTCTGACGAACCTACGCCTCCGCAGACGCTCGGCCACGCCCTGGAGAGGGGGCATGATTGCAAGGTCCCACCAACCTGGGCTTCCCCGGACTGACTGTGGGCCCTCTGATGGTCCACAGATCCTCATCCCCACGAGCACCCGCAATACTGCCAGCGTCTGGAGCCACAGGGTCGAGGCCTGGCTTCAGGCAGGCCCACAGCCTCCGCCCCAGGGGCCTTCGGCTTTGGCCGTCCTCTCCGTTTGGCCGCTGCATACAGCCCCCAGCAGGCAGAACCCGCACCTGGGGCCCGGAGGCGCAAAGGTTTGACTCGCAGCCTTGCACCCGAGCTGACCCCTGGTGATTAGGGTGCGACTCGGGCCGAGGAGAGCCTCGGGGCCCCTCCCCCACTTGGTAGCCTACGCTCCCTCCCCAGGGCTGCCGTCGCATCTTCCCGGCCTCCAGCGCTATTTTGCACCCCGACCCCCGGGACAGCGTTCTCCGCGGGACGAACTGCACCCAGGTAGGAGCGCGATAGGGGCCGGGCTACAGCGCCCGCCGGGCAGGCCAAGGGAGGGGGAGCTAGCCTGGCTAGGGCGGGGCGCTTAAGCCTTGAGGGGCGCCGCTGCGGTCGCTGCGGGAAAGGGGCCACGTGCAGGGAGCGGCGGCCGGGGAGCTGCACAGAAGGCGGGGAGATTTGCAAACTGTTGCTGCCACATGGCTGCTCCATTCGATCCATTCACATTGAAATGAGGACGGCGCGTGCCTCATCTGCCGCAGGGCGCTGCCACGCGTCAGCCCGGCCCGCCGCATGCCAACTGGGGCAGTGGGGCTGGCAGGGCCTGGCAGCCGTGGGGGCGCAGCCCGGGCCCTGAGGCCAGGCGAGGGCGGGCGGGGGAAGGGCGGGCGGGGGGGGGGGGCGGCGCGCGGCGAGCTACCCTAGCCGCTCGGGCTCCACAGCTTCGCGGACCTTGGCCCTGCAGTTGGGAGCGAGCCGACGTGAAAGGACCAGGGACCGACAGGTTTCGGAGGGGGGCCAGGATCGATGCCGTCGCTCCCCGCAGATGCGCCCCAGCAGCGCTACTCTCCATCTGCCGCTGCTCGCACCTGCCGGTCAATAAATCGATTTTACAATTTAATGCAGCAGCTTCCCGCCCGCCTGGGACAGAGGCCGCCGCAGAACCACCTCCGCCCTCGCCCCTCCCCTCGAGGGGCGCCAGCGGTTAGGGCCGGGATTCCCGCTCGGCAGGCGGCGCCCCGCCGGGCCGCGTTCACCTCTCTCTGGAGTCCTTACAAGGAACTGCCTGCTCTGGGTCTTTCCCGCGGGACAGAGTGGGTTCCCCATAGGACAGGCCTGAGGCTGGTGGAGGAGAGAGGAAGATGATGACTTGGTGGTGGCCTTGAAGACTCATTTGGGGGCTTCACAGGGGGAACAGAATGCAGTGGCTGATGATAAGATGTGAGAGCCCCTGTGAGAAGGAGGAAGGGGTAGCACCTGGGGCATTGGCGCTGATAGCCACTGAGTTGTGAAGAATCTCCGCGAGGCAGCCCAGGAGGGTTGAGATGGAACGGGGCCTCTCCCCACCCTCTGCTTGAGTCGAGTGAATAAGCATGACATAAACCTGGCTCTTGGCACTTCCCAACCCTAGGGTCTTGGACTTGTAATTTAACTATAGCTCTACACCTCAGTTTTCTCATATGTGCAATGGGGATAATAATGATAGCCACCTGGGAGGGTGACTGACTATGCATTTGCAAATGAGTCCCAGGAGGAAAGAAAGGAAAAACGAGAGCTGAAGGCAAACAGTTATAAAGAATGAGGCAAAGGAGCAGAGGGTGGAAACAAAGAGAGGAAAGCTAGGTGGGGCATGGAAAGGAGATGGACACTGGAAAACCTCCACTGTTAAAAGCCCTGTGAAGGGCCTTTTGTGGGAAGAGGCTGTGACACGGTTCTCAACTGGAAGGAGAAGACTGGAGCTTTGAGAATGGGTTTGGATAAGAGATGGTTTGGAAGAACCAATTGCCCATGGCCAGATGACCCTCCAGCCAGGGCCAAATGTAGATCTCAAGCTGGCACCCTTCCTCCTTCATGGTGATGTTTCAGAGCAGAGGCATGTAGGAGGAGAAGTCAACTTCTGAACTGCCCTGGTCATTGAGGCTCCTGGCAGCTCAGGGGTCTCAGCCTTCCCCACATCACCAAGAGGGCACACAGACTGGGCTGGGCTGTCCACTGGTTTATGGCTCATGATTGATGACCCAAATGTCCCAAGGAAAGGATGTCCAAGTGGGTGAGACCATTAAACATGAGTCAGAGTGCCTGCTCTGCCTTCTCATGAGATCAGGAGAGCTTCCCACCTTCTCTCTGCCAGGCTCCCAGGAGCCTTGAGGGCCTGGGCTAGCCCCATACTCTTCTCCTTTACCTTCTCAGAAGGCCGGGGCAGATGGTGCCTGAGGCTGAGGCAGCTGCTGTGGACTGAGCCCTCTCCTTCTCAATGAGAACAGCTTTGGCCTGAAGAGACCATGGGCCCAAGAGAGAAGCAGCTGAGGGCCCCTGACCTGAGAAGCCTCTTTTAACTGTGTAGGAAGGAAGTGCTCCATAGGCCTCCTGTGTGCTGGTTAGAAGGAAAGAAGGAGAGAGTGGAGGGGCAGGGTAGAGACCTGCTGGCTGGAAGCAAGGGCCTTCATTGGTGGTGACCCGGCAGCCTCCCCAGCTTCATTTGCCAAACCCAGGGGAAACCTGGAAAGCTAGGGCCAGGAGCCACGCAGCGGGTATTTCCAGCCACAGAGGAGTCCGGGGTTTAGGGCAGCCTCCACGGCAACTTTCCCAGAGCCCCTGGCTTCCCCTTCCCTAGCTCCTTCCTGTCCCCACCCTAGCAAGTGAGGAGGGAGGCCCAGGGGAAGGGAGAGAAGGCTCAGGGAGGCCTCTGTGGGGAGACCCTCAGGCTGCAGGCCTTGCCCAGCCTGCCCTTGCCTCCTGCCCCAGTCTCTCAGGACAGAGGGGACTCTGAGAGGGCTTACAGGGCTAGAGGACAGAGGGCACAGGGCAAAGGCATTGCTGAGAGCGATGGGGCCAAAAGAGAACCTTCTGCCAGCCATACTGAAGGACAGGGTGGGGTGGGGGAGCGGAACCTGAGTTGAAAGTAAAGGTTCAGGCACCCCCTCAGTCCTCCATCTTGGACTGGTTTCTCTACCCCAAGGATTTTCTTCCTTCTCATCCACTCATCATCTGCCCTGACTGTGCTGGCCTCCACTGTCCTCTGTTCTTGTCCCCTCCCCAGCATACAGCTCACCTGTCCCTGAAACCTCTCTTCTCTGTAAACTCTGACAGGTGGGAAGCTCTCTCCAGCCCCACCTGCCTGCTCAGCCTTCACTCCCCTCTTCTGGCTCTGGCCTCCCTTTAGCATCCAGGCCCAGCGCTGCACCTGGCCCCTCCATGTCTCCGGGTCCTTGCGTGCACTTCACCTTCCTCCGCTGAACAAGCCATCTCCTGGAAGAAACTCTGACCTGTCCTCATTTCTCCACACAACCTCTGATCTCTGATCCCAGCTGCCACCCAGGACTCGAAGCAAGTAAGAGATAGCGGATGGGGTCACACTTCTCCCTCTCTGCGGCCCCAGAACCTGGGAGTGGGGATTACTCAGATGGGCCATGGTCCCCTGCAGCCTCCCTGGGAGGAAGGGTCAGGGCAGAACCAGGAAGTGCTGTGCTTCAATACTCTCATGCACAGAGAAAGAAACCAGGGACACGTGCCAGCTCTGTGAATAGCTGCCGGAGCAGGCAGGTTACTGTTCCCCGAGGAAGGCTGAGGAGGAATCTGACTGCCATGGTCAAGTAGGTGATGGGTCTTAAGCAGAGAATGGTGACCGGCTGTCTCCTTCTCCCACCACAGTCAGAATGAGAGGAAATGGGCTTCAGTTGTGGCAGGAAGGATTTAGGTTAGACATGTGGGAGAACTTCCTGTGACAGTGTCTACACTATGTATTCCAGTTGTTAATCCAAGTTGAACTCTCCCCTGGAGTTGATTAGAATTGCATGTTGATGCTTGCTAATCAGTAACTTGCCTTGCCTGTGATTAGCAAAGAACCTCCAACCCAGAGGATTCTCCTTAGGTCTAGACCGTCCCCAAGGAAGAAATCCAGAGAGGCCTGAGAGGCACCAGGACCTGGGCCTCCTCTCAGCCCCGAGGGGATTTGGGGAGGTGTTAGGCCACTGTGAGTCCATATCACTTTGCCTCTCCTGCCCCCAGCCCTCTGGTTACTGCTCTCAGAACAAGCCCTGCGGAGCTGTCCAGCCAACGCTAACTTTGCAGCAAAGGGACAGGCTTAATTTAAGGTCTGGGAGCTCACAGAGAATTTCCAGAGCAAAAATGAATATTCAGGGTTTCCAACACCAGGGGCTTCAGCAACAGTCTCAGCTGTCTCTGTAAGTTTAGAAACAGACAGGCTTCAACCCGGTTTTGTGCCCATTCACCCCACTCTCATGAGTGCTGCTTGGGCATCATGAACATTCCCATTGCTGGTGTCATTCTGCCACTGAGATCCCTGTGTTGCCCTGTGGCCGTGGCCAACTCCCCCGTCTCTTGCTTCCCCTCCTCTCCTAAGAGGTTTGATCCCTTACCCCCATTACCAGAACCCTTCTCCAGGTAAGAAGGAAGCTGGGGAGACCTGGGGTGAGTCTATCAAACTGCCATCAGAAGAAGAGAATACAGTCAAAAGATGCATTCCATTTGGGGCATGGCTCTGTGCACCCCCATGGTTAGTTTTCCTGGGTCAGGGCCTGTGTGTGTGGCCACATGCATATCCAGAGTTTGGTCCATTAGTCAACCAGTTGTGAATGAGGTCGACCATGTGCCTAGCACTGGGCTAAGGTCAGTGAGGCCAAAAGGAACATCCGATTCATCTAATGGGACATGGAGGTAAAATCGAGGGTCATGAAAAGGAATGTGATGATCTGCAGAACCAGGGTTCAGAGAGGGATGGGGGAGGCTTTGTGGGGAGTGAGGGGAAGGCACTGGACCTGGAGGAAAGAGCAGAACTTAGAAAAAGAGAAGAGAGGGCATTCCTGCCAGGCGGAATGGAGAGAGGAAAAGGATACGAGTGGAAATGAAGTAGGTATAGCTGGAGCAGACTTCGCATGTGCAGGGTTGGACGTGAGGTTAGACAGGTAGGGTATGGAGACCCATCAGACAGATGAATTCGGACTTGATTGATGGGCTTTAGGGAACCTGTGGGTTCTTGAGCCGAGGAGGGTGTTCAGCCACCATCTGGCAGTGGGGTGCAGGGTGGTCTGGAGCAGGGAGGTACAGAGGGAAGGCCAGAGGCAACTAGGAGCCTTCTGCATCTGTGGCTGGTGGCCAGGTATACACCAAAGCCTGGGTCCTGTCCTTGAGATGTCTGGGCACCTGAGAATGCCAGACCCCTGAGGACCTGCTGGGACAGGCCCCATATTTTCCTTGCCAGCATCCACTCTCTTCTTCCACCCCTGGCTTTCCAGATAGAGCCCTGCAAACACAACCAGCCTCAGGGCTTCCCTGGCTCCTATACTGAGAGTGGGGGCTGCTTTGGCCATACCTCTCTCCACACCCCACACCGCCCCCCACCACTTTCCTACTCTTTCCCTCAAGAGTCCTGAGGCCCTGCCTAGCAGCCTCGCTGGAAGAGGATAAAGGATTGAATCAGGCCTAGGTTCATCCAACCTCGGGCCTGAAACCCACAAAGGGAATCCAGAGGTGTCTCAAGGGAATGAGCTGGGGCCTTAACACCTAGAAACTCAGGGTGAGGTGAGCTCTCAAGGGCACCTAGACCAACCCCACATTCTATAGCCAAGGGCTTGAATACCTCCAGAGATAGGACCCTCCCTCCCTCTTCAGGCTGTTGCCTGCTCTTTAGATGGTTCTGGGTGTGAAAAGTGCATTCACTTCTTGATCCAAAAGGCCTGCTGTGGCCAGTGTGGGCTGGTGGTGTGGGAGAGCTCTGTTTGGGCCTTGCCGAGGGGCTTCTGAATTGGCACCGCTAGAGGGAGGGTCCACCAGCCTCTCAGGTCTGGGGTGGCTTGCTGGGTCCTGCGGGCCCCCCTGCTACGCCTGTTGGGTGCCCTCGGCGGGGGCAGTTTAAGCATGAGAAGCGCCAGTCAGTTCCCAGCTCGGCCCAGGGGGTGGGGCAGCAAGGGCGAGGCCAGCCCCGTCATCCCTTCTCAGCCTCACCGGGGCGGCCAGGCCAGGGTCAGCCTGTCTCACAGGCCGGCCCTCCCCAGGCTGAGATCATCGCCCTCCGGCCTCCATGGCAGCCCCCACCCCCAGCTGAGCTCACTGCCCTGGCCCGCTGGGGGACATTGTTGTCTCCTGCGCCCCTCCCCCGGGCTCAATGAGCTGTTTGTTGGCATGTCCGGCGCGGGCAAGGGGAGGGCGGGCACAGGGCGCCCGCACACAATGGGGATTCCGTCCATTCTGAGGTGGCTGCGGGAACCAGGCTGGCTTTGTCCCTGGGACCCTCATTCCCACCATTTAGCGGAGCCGGAACTCCAGGCGGAAGGCCCCGTATAAGAACAACAATGTTGTCACCCCGTCTGTGGGGGAGGGCGCTGCAGGCCAGGCCTCCTGGGGCCCAGGGGACCCACAGTTCGGGGCAGCCTGAGGGGCACCTAGGACAGGTCCTAGAGCCTAGGCTGTGACTCACATCTAAGGGAGACTCAGGAGGCAGATGCCCCCCACCCACACTGGCCCCGCCGGTCCGTCTGCAGCCCCCGGCAAGTGTGGAAGGGGGTTCCCTGGCATCCCTAGCTGTTCTCAGCTCCTTCATGTGCAAAGATGAGCCCTAAGGTGCAGAAGGGGTGAATGCACCCGGTAAGCCCCGTTTGGGTGGTGTGCTGTAGAGGGGCTGAGTTCGGGGCAGCCTGACCCACAGGCCTTTCTGCATGCATCTTGGGCGAAGGCCTTTGCTCAAAGCTGGGCTCAGGCCCGTTTCTGAGCCTCTAGCCCGGCCAGCCTGCCCCTTCGGAAGTGGCGCTGGCCACTCAGACAACAAGTGTTTATTTTCCAGGGTGAGGGGGGAACAGGACGTCACGGCGTTTCCCTCCTGCCTGGTGCTGCAGTGGTTCTCACAGTCTGGGCACTGGTGACATCACCAGCCTTTCTTCCTCAGCCCTGGCCTCCTTGCCTCCCCCTCCCCCCAATCACATGCTCTGGCCAGGCTACACAGTTCTGAAGCTCCTGCTTCCGCTGCGGGCACTTCTGAGCAGGTCCTCTTGGAGGGCATGAGGGCGGCCGGGAAGTACTGGACCAGCCCCTCTCACTGCCCTTGGCATTCAGGCCAAGCCTAGGGATAGCCCCTCTGTGCTCGCCCTCACCAGAGCGCTTGGTGTCCCACCCGACACGCTCCTAGAGCGATGCTGGCCCTTTAAGGGTCTTGGGAAGCCAGAACAACAGGAAATCCAAACGGCCTCATTAGGCAGCTCCGAGCTCAGCACAGTAATTAGTGCCCTGAAAACAAAACAAGGAAAAGCAGGTGGTGGTGCTCCCCCCAATCTCGGCTGCCCCCAGCGTGGCCTGTTAGTACCCAAAGCCAGGCAGCTGGGACTGGAGCCCCTCCCTTCTAAGTCCCCTCACCCCAAGCTCCTGAAGCCTGCTGCCCACTGCCCAGGCCAGGGGTCAGATCCTTAGCTTCTGGGGAGCAGGCAGTGGCTTCTCGGCCAACCATTTCCCCCTGGGGAGGATGAAGCCCCAGGGACAAGCAATGGGGCTTCCCCTCTCCCGTAGCCAGGTGGCCACTTGTCCACAGCATCCTCCACCTGTTTGGAAAATGCTGTGATGAAGGCTGGGAGCTGGGATGGTCTCTTCCAGAGGGAAAGGGGAGACCCCTGGGAATCACAGGCCAAGAAGGCCCCCTTAGGAGAAGGGAGAAGCCTGCTCTGTGGTCCTACCTCTCAGGATCTCTGGTGATTCTCCAGGTGGGCAAGACAACTTGGGCAGAGGGACTGGTAACCCACTGGCCCTCTGGACAGACCTTGGGGACCTGCGAGCCCCTCAGTTGGTAAAAACCTGGCCAGGAACAAAAAAGGACCCTAGTGAGTTCTCTTCAGCCAGGCCACAGGCCCCAGCTCACTCTACCCTCCACTGTCCCCCATTTTATGCAACGGGAATGCCATCTTATCCCTGACCCCTGAGATATCTCCTTTTATGTGTACTGCCAGGGGAGGGACATACTGTGCTCCACTTAAGAAACAAATATTCATTCAACAAACATTTCTGGAGTGTCCAAAATACTCCGTGCACTGTGCTGGTGGGGAATTCCTGAGACGGTTTCAAGGAATTCAAATGGCACTACCTTGTGATAGCTCATTACAGTCCTTCTCTCTGTACTGAGAAGGCCTTTGAGGGGAGGGACTGTGGCTCCTGCGTGTACGTATCCCCCTATAGACACAGCACGTAGGAGACTGGAACATGCTTATGAACAATCAAAAATGAACCAGGAAAATTAAAAAAAAAAAGAACCAGGAATAGTCTGACTTCAGAGTAAGCCCGTGTAAGCTCAGTATGTGGCATGGCACAGCAGCAGGACTCTGGCGGGGCGCCCCCAGCCTTTGGGGAAAGCCACAAAGGCTCAGAGCCTAGATCTCCCTGAGGATCCTAAGTTTTGTACAGAGCAAGGGCTAAGGGCATTGTGGGGGAAGGAATCTCGGGTCCTGCTGAGAACAAAGCTGGAGATGACCCTGGGATGTGGGGAGGAGCTGCACTGGGCTTGCCTGGGCTACAGGCTGTGGGGAGTGGGGGGTGCTGAGCGGGAGAGCTGGGCAGGTTGAGTGTGGACCGTGGCCAGCCTATGGCCAGTGAATGGAGCTGTAATTAAGCTGTGGGTAGGTTTCTGGTCACACACTTATTGGCTGAGAACAAAGGCCCCAAGCGTCATTGCCCAGGGGGAAGACGAAGGAGCAGAGGGAGGGGGTGGGGTAACCCAGAACCTGCTGTTGGGCTGGGCAGCTGGCCTCCAGCTGGTCAGGGAACTCTGCAGGCACCTCTGGACGCCACTGGCTAGGTGGTAAATTCTGAGGGGCTCCAATCTGAAACGGAGAGGCCAGTGCTGTTGCTAGAGGTGAAGGGGACCAGCCAGCAAGTGACCAAAGGGTCACAGGTTCATGGAGCGGGGGGTTCTCAAGAATCCCCCGCTCCATGAAGCACACAAGAATCACTTGAGCAGGGACTTCCCTGGTGATCCAGTGGGTAAGACTCTGCGCTCCCAATGCAGGGGGCCCAGGTTCGATCCCTGGTCAGGGAACTAGATCCCACAGGCCACAACTAAGGGTTCGTATGCCGCAACTAAAAAAAGATCCCACATGCCACAACAAAGATCCCGCGTGCCACAGCTAAGACCCGGCGCAGCCAAAATAAATAAATAAATATTAAAAAAAAAACAAAAAACAGAGAATCACCTGAGCAGCTCCCTAGAGATTCTGATATAATTGGTCTGGGATCAGGCCTAGGAGGCACTGGTATTTTCCAAAAGCCTCTAAGTGACCCAGTGTGCAGTCAGAGTCAGAACTACTGCTCGCTGGGAGCACGCCCCTCCCCAGAGCCCATAGTGCTCAGAGGCCACACCCACTGGACCAAATGGTGCAGGTGCCCTGGGCCGAGAGGGAAATGGGCAACAGAGTCCCCTAGGCCTGGGGATGGGGCCTTTGGAGAAGTCCTCCCCTTCTTGAAACCCCCCACCCTCAATGGAAAGTTACCCAGGGAAGCAGCTGTGGGCAGACAAGGCAAGAATACTAGGAGAGGTGCACCCATGGGGTGCCCATGGCCTCTCCAGGCGCCCAGGAAGGGACCCTCCTGCCTCATCCCAAGCCCCCCAGATGGGAGGGACAGCACCCAGGAGAACACGCTGGGGACTGGGAGGGAAGAGGGGTAGACTCAGATCACCTGAGCTGATGGGGCCTGGTCCCATTTAGGGACGTGCACCGGTCCTGAATCATTTCCCGGATATAGCTCAACAGCCCAGACTTCAAGGTTTTGGGGGGGAAATCTTTTTTCCAAGTTCCTCGATCTGTCATCCCCCTCCCCCGCCGGCCGGATAGGCCTGGACCAGTGTCCTCTCTCAGCTCCCCCTCAGCCTCCCAGCTCGGGCTTCTCCACTGAGCTCCCTGGACATTGTTTCCCGCCTCAGGAAGTCTCTGATGCCCTGCGCTGGATTTTGTTTTCCTTGTTATCGGGACAACTAATATTTTTTCCTGTGCGGAAAAAAAAGAGATTTTCCCAAGCAGATTACAGCTGTCAGTGAGGGGGGAGGGGGCTGGAGGTTGAGCCCTCCCTTCACCCTCCCTCTCTGCCACCCTTACAGGGCTGGGCTTTTGAATGAAGGAGGAAGCACTGGCCCCAGAGCCACCCAGGCCAGTTGGAGCCAGTGACAACTCTGGCCTTGGCAGAAAAGTCAGGCCCCTATCCTCTGCCTGAGGGGCCCCTCCTCCCTGCTAAGAGGGCTGATCCACATATGTGGCTGGGCCACATATCCAAGGGCAGGGAGAGGGTCCTGGGCTTGCCTTCCCTCTAGTGGGGTAGGAAGGGCAGGCCACCCCTCAACTGCAAAGGGGCAGGTTCTGTCTGAATGGCACATCCCAGGCGCACATGCACATGTATGCACACACAACACACACACACACACATCCTGGGTCTCGGCATTCTTCCTTGATAAACACTCACTTTCTACATCAGGTGCTGTGGTTCTAGGGACAGGCTGCCTGGGCCTTTGCGGTGGGGAGCTGCAGCATAACCATGACTGCAGCAATAGGGTCTTACCTAAGATGGCCAAGTTTCTTTTCCTTCTTTCTTTCTTTCCTTTCTTTCTTTCTTTCTTTTTTTTTAAATTTTTTTGAAGCCAGTCAATTGCTTCTTTTATTTATTTATTTATTATTTGGCTGCACCGGGTCTTCGTTGCAACATACGGGGTCTTCGTCACCCGGTGCAGGATCTTCAGTTGCGGCAGGCAGGATCTCTACTTGCAGCATGCAAACTCTTAGTTATGGCATGTGGGATCGATCTAGTTCCCTGAACAGGGATCGAACCCAGACCCCCTGCACTGGGAGCACAGGGTCTTAGCCCCTGGACCACCAGGGAAGTCCCCAAGTTTCTTTTAAAGTTCACAACAGCAGCAAATAGAAGGGCTTCGGCTGTGAGTTACTCTATTGTCTGTGGTTTGCCAATGTATTAAGAAAACTAGCCCCCCTGCCCTGTACCCTCCTGCAAAGTGGATGGTGAGCTCTGAGAGGGACTCTCCTACCTTCACCTCTCAGTGTGGTGGGCTCTTCAGTGGGCTGCCTGCAGGAGTGAGCAAGGCCATCTGTCTGGGGGCTGGAGGAAATAGGAAAATTTCAATTTAGATTCATTGTTTATCTAAAAGGTAAACTGAACTTTAATAATATTTGATATGTGTTTTGACTATAGTGTCTAATCTATACATAAATATTCATATTCAAAAAAGTTTGGAGACCACCACCCTGAGAGATCAGTGAGGGCTTTATAGCCTATCAGAAGCCTGTTTCAGATTGGGTGCTGGGCGAGGGAAGGGAGCTATGGAGGAGGGGCTGGTGAGCTCTGGATGCAGAACCACTTGGGCCCGGTCAGACTCCCAGATGTCACCAGCAGCGTGGACTTTCTGGGCCATCACTACCCCTGTGGCCTCCCTTCTCCCTGCCCACCCTCTCGGGCCTGCCTATGTCCCAGTTGGGTTCTAGGACCTTTGGCTGCCATGCTTCCCACAAGGGAGAGAGTGGTCCTGTGTGCTGCTCCCCTCACCCCAGGCTGGCTGAAGTGCGGCTGGGGTCCCTGCAGCTGCCCTGTATGCTGTGTCACCCCCAGGAGAAAAGTCCCTGGCGGGAGGCGGCCCTCTGCCGGGAGGCTGTTTCCTCAACCGGCCAAGGTAAGAAGTGGGGGATTTCCAGCCCTGTCCACGGGGCTGACTTAGTGCTGGGGGCTCCTCTCCTTTCTCATGCAGCCCATGCCCGGGTGAGGACAGAAACTCCAGAGGTAGGCCCAGTTGTAGCGAAAGGGGTGTGAGGGCAGCAGAGTCATCTAAGCTCACAAGCCTCCCCAGCTGCTACTCCTTGATCCGGAAGGAGCCAAGCCCAAGGCGGAACTCCAGGACAGCACCTGGGACCAACAGGGACCCATTCTTGGAAGACCCCGACAGGCATCTTGGTGGAGAGTAGGGCCTGGAAATCCAAAGCCACTCTTACTCATGGCCCTGTGGGGAATGACTCAAATCAATGAATGCCCCTGCCTAACCCTAGCCTTTCCTGGTTCTGGTGGTAAGGGGAATGGCAGGTCTGAATCTCACCCTCTAAGGCTCCGCTAACTGGCCGGTACTTCCAGAGGTGCTGGAGAGTCGGAGGAACCAATGTGAGCCCCACGGGAGCTGGGAGCCAGGAGCCTCATGTCCCAGACAGCTTGCCCCGAAAGCTTGATCCCCACGAAAGGGGAGCCATACCCTAACAGCATTCCCTGTCTTCCTGCACTGTGGTCAGCTGGGCAAGGAGGGTGGGTGTGATCCTGGGGGCTGTTTGGAGAGAGAATTAAGACAGTTGTGGCGACCTGGTGATGGTGGTACACACAGATGTCCCAGCTCCAGTGTCGGCTCACTTAGGCCCAAGTAATGGCTTAGGAAACAGCTAGCCTCTTCCTCCACTTTCATGAAGATTCTCCTGTGCCTCAGACACTTGTGAGTTTCATTTCATTACCTGGTTTGTATGTGTTTGCTGTGTGCATACATACACATGCTTGCAGGCTAGTGTGATTGAGGTGTGTGAGGCGGCGGACTCACGCAAGGTCCCTGAGCATGAGAGCATCTGAGAGGTGAAATAATAAATCCAGCCACCATCAATGCAGGCTAGCAACATGCCATGATAATGTACATGCATTATCACCAATCTACATAGCAACCAATCCTCTGAGGAAGGTGTTATAATCTCCATTTTACAAATCAATAAACGGAGTGAAATTTAGAGAAGTTAAATGACCAGCCTGAAGTCACACAGTGAGCAAATCCAGGCAAGGATTTGAACCCAGGTCAGTCCAAGGCCAAGCCAGAGGTCTCTCTACCAGGCTCTCTCAGCATGGTCCTCCTCAATTACGCTTTATCTGCTCCTTGTCTCTGAGGCTCTGGCTGCCCTAGTCTGAGGCGACAGGCTCTTCCCCTCCCTCCCTCCCCTCCAGTCAAGGTGGCAAAGCAGAGCCTGTTCAAGGCTGTGTGGAGCCCAGACGCTGTGCCCAGACCTTCACACATCAAACCAGTGCCCAGTTCAGAGAGGGTCTGGCTGGCCCTGGGCGGGATCAGCTAGGGCAGAGCTGGGACAGCTGTTTACAGTAAACAGAAAGCTCCCGAGGAAGGAAGGAGGGGAGGGGCTGGGGTTGTCATGGAGACAGGGAAGAGCAGCAGGGCCTCGGCCCTGATCCACAGCTACTGGTAACGCATCCCTGCCCCTTCTAGAGCTGGAGGAGGCCCGAGGAAGGTCCAGACAGGCAGCCTAAGCAGGAGAGGCAGGGGCAGATTGGGCCTCAGAGCAGTGCCTGCTGAGAACACATTCCCATCTCATTATGTATGTCTACTTATTGTTAACAATAACAACTACTGTTTATTGAGCTTTTTGTTTACAGCATGCCTGACACTAGGCCCTTGAGAGTATGTTTTCTTATTTAACTCTAAAACCGGGAGATAGGCAGAATAATCATCTCTAATTTATAGATGAGGAAATTGAGGTTCAGAAAGATTAAGCCATTTGTCAAGGTCACACAGCTTGTAAGTGACAGAGCAAAATTTTTGGATCAAAAACTCTTTTACCAAGGCAGATAGGAGATGAGCTAGCAGGTGAAGGTCTGAGCCGCTCAGCTCGTGGGGAAACTGAGTCCCCTGGGTACCAAGGGGACTTTCCCAGGCTTCTAGCGTTAGTCAAAGAGATTGCTGGGGACAGAACCCGTGTGTTCCAGCCATAACCACTAGACCACACGGCTTCTCCATGGCTTGAGCTGGGAAGGTCCAAAGAGAAACTCCCTTTCCAGCCCCAGCCTGGATCCTAGACTCTCCCGCAGCTAACAGGCTGCCCCTGAGGACGTCAGGACGAGCCAGGGTGCTGCGGGGGATGCTGGGGGCTTTCTGCCCACACATATGGTTTCCAGATTCCAGGGGATGAAAAGGAGGCCATTGGGGGCGGAAATGGGGGATGTGCGATGACAAATTTAGACTGATTGCTTAAAAAAAAAAAAAAAAGGCCGAGAAACGCTAAAAAATAAAAGCAAAAAGTCCACTAGAAAAACCAAAGGGAATTATTTGATTGCGCAGCCGAGAGCCGTGAGGCGCAGCATGGTTTAATGGGGAACAGTATCAAGGGCTCTTCTGACTTTGCTCAGAGGATGGCGGCAGAGGAGGGGCTCTGCTGTTACTGGCTTCACCCCCTGGACTTTGGGACAGGGATAAAGTTGGGCACGGCACCTGGGTGGATGTCTGGAGTTCAGGAGCACCTGTTGGGGGGCTCTCCTATAAGGCTCGGGCCCTTCGGACTCCAAGGATCCTGCTGGCTTGTGGCCAAGGGTCCCCACTGGCTCACAGAGGGAGCTGCCCTAGGGGAGGCTCCAGCTGGTCTGTACTGAGAGCACGTGAAAAGATGAGCTGTAAGGTGGGGGTCTGGGGTGTCTCTGAGTTCCAGCCTTAAAGGGAAATGGCCAGGAACAGAAGGTAAAAGGGAGGACAGCTGCCTGGAATTCTGGCCTGCAGCAGGCCCAAAGGGTCAAAGGTCAAGGGGGGGACAAGGGGGACTTCCTGAGGCTCTCAGGGGAGTGCCAGCCAGCCAGGCTGTTGTGCAAGTTCTGGGCTGGACCATAAGGGCAGGCTGGCAGAGGAGCCACGCCTGGCCCAGTCCCCTCAGCCTCTCCTAACTGTCCCCTGGAGCTGGAGTAGTGCCCTCTCTCCTCCAGGAAACCAGGACCCTGTCCCCCAAGGTAGCACCCCTGTCCCACCTCAGTGGCCGCATTCTATATGCCTGAGTGCTTCCTCTCTCATACTCATCCTGAACCTCTCTTCCCCAGAACGACCATCTTTTGAGAAACCAGAAAAACCTTCTCAAGTAAGCCTCTTTCTTTCAATTCCACTCTGATTTCCCACGAGGAGATCAGAGGGGTTTGTGAGGAGAGAACCATGATAGGGCTCACAGGGTCCCAGCCCTAGAGGAACAGTCACAGAGTAAAGTGGAGGAGAAGCAAGCCATCAGGGATGTGTGGGTGCCAGGCCCTGGGCTAACCACAGATGTGCTGCACTGCTCTCCCTAGACTTCATGCGAGCCTCTCAAGGTCTGCTGTGTTTATTCACATTTTACAGATGAAGAAATGGAGGTTCTGAGGTTGTGATTAAACTGACAGCTGGTAAATGACAGAGCAGAGACTGCTCTTTCCAGATCACCTCCCTGTCCCTCAGCTCAACCCACTTGACTGGAGATGGAAAGCAAGCACAACGAAGGGTCTAGGACTGTGTCTGGCTCCCAGGGGACATGGGATCATTGCTGACCGATGCTGAATCTCATGGAGAAGGGACCGGATCCTGGATGGAGCCTCATGTCAGCCACAAATTTCTCTTCAGCATCTGTAAAATCAGGAGGTGGGATCAGCAGCTCAGTGGTTTTCAAACTTGGTTCCTGGGCATCCTGGCATCTCATAGAAATTGGGATGGAGGAGGAAATGACAGTGAATAAGGTGATCCCCACCCTCTGCCAGCCCAGCTCCCACCAGGGATGCTCAGCATATCAATTTCAGGTATCGGACATCCACAAGGGATGTTTTTATTTGAATAAAAGTCCCACAGCACTCTATGGCCTCGATCTGAGGTCTCTGCAGCTCTGACCTTCTGGGAGCTGTGATCTAGGCAGTTTCAGGTCCTGGGCTGGGGAGAGAAGCCAGAGGATCTGGTGAGAGAAATGGAGCAGACCATGTCTGGGGTCCTAACCCTGCGGGAGGAAGCAGGTCAAGGTCAGAGCCATGAGACCACACCTCGGCAGAGGAGGTGAGCTGGAGATACACAGCACCTGCCTCTCCACCTGGGAAACACAAATAGACCTTTGGCCACGGCAGCCTGGAAACCAGAAGTAGCACCCACCTTCCTGGGGGTCAAACCAATGCCCCTTTCTCCTTTTCTGCCAGGCCTGCCCGGGCTTGTTCTCAGTGGACATCGGTTGCTGGTCACCGACCTAGGGCCACCCTAACCTCCCGTGACCTCATGGCTCCTACTGCTCAGCTCAAGGGCTACTTTAAGTTGAAAGCTGAGAAAAGGCAAAGCTGCTCAGGGAGAGGAAAGCACCCAATAGGGGGCATTCAGTGAGCAGGGGCTAATCCCCTTGAAAGAAGAATCCTACTTTGTGCCCCTTTTATGGCCCATCCCTAGCCAAAGTTTGTCCCTCTGCCTCACTTTGCCCTTTTGGAAGCTGGGCATAAGAATGGTGTCCCTCTCCTGGTGGCTTCAGCATGTATAGCTCCCTGAATATCGTCATCTCCATGGTCCAGGTGGAGGAGAAAGCTGAAGGTGGCCCAAGGACTAGAACCATCTAGCATCCTCCTTCTGTCCTACTGCCCATCCCGGGCCTGCCTCTGACCACCATTCACCCTCAACCTGCTGCAGGGCCCAGCCTCGCTCCACGTAAGCAAAGCTGCCAGCAGGGTCCTTTGTGGGGCTGCTCCCCTGTGGCACTCCCTAGGGGCCCCACCATGGGGCAACAGATGGACCTATGGTCTCTACAGAACAATGGTGGGGGAGGGGTCCTGGCATCGCCTGCCCCAAACAGGAAGTGCTGCATGAGCTTCAAAGAACTGGCAGGGCCAAGGGGCTGAGTGGCTGGAGCCACTGCCAGGACTGGCGGCTGCCTGAAGAGATGCCTGCCAGCCTCGGGATGCCCAGCCTTCAGTGGGGGTGGGGCTGCAGTGGCAAGGGCAGCTGGGTTTTGGGCAGAGGATGCTTTGCGCCCTCAGTGCTGCAGCCTCTGACCTGGAAGCAGGCTGAGGGAAGGGGGCTCCGACACAAGGCTGTTTCCCGGCTCTGCTGCCACCCGCCAGCGGGACTGCAGGTTCTTTCCCAGGCCACAGTGGGTCTGGCCCTCCAGCAAGTAACCGTGAGGGGCAGGGCTGGCACCAAGCCTGCCGCCCACTCCCTGCCTCCTGCTCCCAGCTGCTCTGCTCAGAGCCTTTTCCTCTCCACTTCCTGTTCACACAGGGGGGGGGCGGGAAGTGGAGGGAGGAAGTTGGGGGGAGGCGTGTAGGGGGGACCCATTGAATAAAAGGAATTAACCGTTTCCCTCCTCTGACCTCTGGGAATTTCCGCCTGTGAAAGTGTCTCGAAGAATCTGCAGAGCTGGGGCAGTGGGGAGGAGGTGCGCCCCTCGTGGCCCCCTCCCCTTCTCCCTCCCTCCCCCGGTGGTAGTGG
>NW_020175821.1:2988308-3167839 GCF_003031525.2 Neophocaena asiaeorientalis asiaeorientalis
CCCTCTCGGCCCCCTAACCTTTTGTTTCCCTGGCGCCAGGGGGGCCAGCGCCAAGGGCAGCCTGGAGCCTGGAGGCCCCCTCCCAACCAATGGGGTTGGGGTGCCCGGCCTGTGACCCGAGCTCGGGGCAGGGGGACGCTGCGCAGGAACTGCGGGAGTTGGTGGTCCTGGGGGAATGAGCTCACACCCGGGCTGGCCAGGCTCTGAGCCCCGCGCCCTCCCTGCCAGGGTTGGTGCCTTTGGCCAGTCTGCTCTGGGGACAGGAGAAGGGCGGCGAACGGGTCACCCGGGCCTCAGACGTAGGGCGGGCACACCCTCCGGGGGCCACACCTCCCTACACCGGAGGAAAGGAGCCGGTGAGTTCAGGAAGCCAGTAGACAGCGCCCCCTAGTGCCCACCGCTGACTCGGCCAGGCGGCCCCCCAGGGCCCTCTCAAGGGCGGGCCTCAGGAAGCACCTGCTCTCCAGGACCAGTGGCCGCCCTGCATCTCCCCCAGGTGGCTTCCTTGTTTACAGGCCTCCTGCCCTGATCCCAGCGTCACTGCCTGTGGCCACTCCTCCTATTTCCAGTGACCGCTCCAGGAGCAGCTCATTCATCTTGGCCCCTACCCACGTAGCTGCTCCCCCACCCCACCCCCTCCTGGCCCTCCCCCAGGCTTAGGGCCAAGGCCCAGAGGGCCGTCTCTCTCCCCTCCACTCCAGGCCTTGCTTGGTTTCCAGGGATCTAAGAGCTGTGGCTTCCCGTTGCCCTGACTCAACGGAACCCCATTCTGTCAGTGCCAGAGAAGACTGGGGCCTTTTTCCAGGAAAGAGGAAGCAGCCTAGGACCAGATGGGCAGGCTTAAGAGAGGACAGAAGGGGCAGGGGTGTCCCAAGCTGTCTTAGCCAAGTCCTCTGGGAGGAGGGAGCAATAGGGCAGTGTCTGTTTAACTAACATGTATTAGGCACCCCATTATGTGCAAAGACAGAAGCCCCAAGCTGTTCCAAGTAAGCAAGTGACCATGCCAGTGGTGGGCCAAGGTTTATACCTAGTTCTCACTGACAGTGGGGAATACGACCCTGAGCCCACTACTGGGCATGTCTAGGTGTGAGGGGAGCCTTAGGCCACATGGGGAGCAGGAGCCCTCCAAATCTTCCTGGAACGGGGGAAACGGAACAGGATTAGGATGCCCTCTACTCACCCAGTGGGACCCTACCCCCCATTTGCTTCCATTCTGGCTTCTGGGGCAAGATGGGGAGTCTGAGGCTCATCAAAGATGGGTGGCTTCTGGCCCTATCCCTTGGCAGGGGCCATGAAGAGACCCCGTTGTTCTAGTGGCTGGAAAAGAATAAGCAGGGCAAGATTCTCCCAGGGCTGCAGAAGATAAAAGTCTTGGAAGAGGATTAGGCTGCAGGGGCAAGAGAGACGCCTGCAGTCACTAGCCAGGTGACCTGACCCCAGCCTGATTCCAGGAACACTCACTTGTTATTTTGTTTCAGTCTGGGCGGCTGATAGACCACACCCATAAACCTGGGCAGTGGACTGTGAACACCAGTCCATGGAGCAAAGGGTGCTCAGCTGATGTCACGGGAAGGCCCTGCTTCAGGACTCCCTAGGGCTTAGCCTCGAGCCACAACTAAAGAGCTGTAAGCTGGGGGGATGGGCAGGTCAAAGGAGATAGATGGGGAGAAAACCTATCTGCCAAATGCCATGGATGGTGGCAGTGGTATTCTCGCCTCCATGTTGGACCTCAACATTATGTTTAAGGGACTTCCCTGGTGGTCCAGTGATTAAGACTGCTTCCAATGCAGGGGGCACAGGTTTGATTCCTGGTCGGGGAACTAAGATCCCGCATGCCACGCAGCTCTGCCAAAAAAAAATCATAGTTTAATGCCAGACAGTGGTAGGGCAGTATCAAAACTGAGCAGAAGTTGAGAAGGCAGGGATGCAGGCTGGCAAAGGGAGGGGCAAGCAAAATCTACCATGCGTAAGGGCCAGTGGAGAAAGGAAGAACGAGGGGCTAAGATTTATGGTTAGGCAGTGGAGATAACAAATAAACTCTTGGGAACAACTAGGGAGGGAATAGACCTAGGAAGCACCAGTGGAGAAAGTGACTTGAGAAATCAGCGCCCCCTGCTGCCTGAGTGTGGAGGGTTCTGTGGGGAGCAACACCACCTGCTGGCCAAAGGGAAGAACAGTCCCTGCTCCTAGACTTCGGAGGGTGGGCCCTAATTACCAACCGAAGCCTGGAATCAGAACGGATACAGTGGAAGGCAAAGAAGTGAGCAGAAAATGGCAAAAATCATCCTGTCACATCTCCAGGAAAAGGTGCAAGGGCCAAGGCTTGAACATGCAGGGCCCTGGCAGCTTCCCCATGACACCCTAGCCCCTCTTGGAGATCACTCACACACCACTCTGCCCAGCATCAACACAAAGCCATCAACTCCAGTCACCAGTGCAGACAGTTTAATGCTCTCCACCCCATCACCATCTCCCACTGTCCTCCGTGAGGCCCTCTGCCCCAGGGTATCCCTCACACTGGAGCCCCAGTGTGCACAAGAGCATGCCCACCATCAGCACCACCTTTCTCCCCATCCCATGCCCAGGACTTGGAGGGGTTGTCTTTTCACCTGTGGGACCTAGAAGCCGACAGAAGAGAGGGCTTCTGAGGGAGAAGAGCCACAGAGTGAAAAGGAATAATGGTAGGTAGTGCTCCAGAAAGAGAACATGATGTGTGTGAGGAGGGAAAAGGAAGAAAGAGCTGTTAGACGCAGGGGGGATGGTAGTGGGGTCAGAATTCTGACTTCTCCAGGCTAAGGCCCTCTGTTGGGAAGCAGGCTGACGGCCTGGCAAAACAGCAGCTCTAAGGCAGCCCTGAAGAACAGCACAGGCAGCTGGCAGAATGCACTCATAGCTCACCCCTCGAGGACAACAGCTATGATTCCGCTCCCCCCACCACAGTCCCAGCCCAGCAGACCAAGGACAGATGACGCTGTGGCCTTCCCAAGAAGGGACAGCCCCCGACCACCTGCCCGCCTATCGGGGTTGACACATTCCTACAACCAACTGAGGTGCTCCTCCTCGTAGCGCTGAGGGTCGATGAAGGGCCGGTCAATAGAGCGGATCATCAGCTCCCCACAGTACACGCACTCAGCAGCCACTAGTTCATCCAGGTCAGCCTTGAGCTGTTCCCGGCTGGGACCCCCGGTGGCAGCGCCCCCCTCGGCCTCCTTAGCCCGGGCAGAGCCCTTGGCAGGGGGTAGAGCGGCGCCCAGCTTTCGCTGTAGCTCCTCGAGCCGAGCCTGCTTGTAGGCTGGCAGGCCAGGCCGCACGGCCTGCAGCAGGCAGTCAGCGTGAAACATGTGGCCACAGAGGAAGAGGTAAAAAGGGCGGTTGAGCAGGGGGAAGTCGCAGGTGGCACATTTGTCCTGGGGCTCCACGGTGCCATAGCGGCCCCGCAGCTCCTGCAGGTCTCGCCGGATGCGCTGGGCGCTGGCCGTGGCCTCTTCCATCTCCCGCTGCAGCTCTTGGATGTGGTGGTTGTAAGCCTTCAGCGAGCTGCAGATCGCCTCCTTGAAGTGGTCGATGGTGACGAAGTCAGGGAAGAAAGGCAGCACATCCTCGATCTTGAGCAGGGGGCAGCTGGCCAGGCAGGCCATGGCCGTCTGCACATCCTCCTCCTCCTGCACCACATGCCGAGCAATCTTCAGCCACAGCTTCTTGCGCAGCTCCTCATCTTCCTCGGGCAGGTCAGCACACTGCTTGGCCAGGTCCACGTCCACCTGTGGGGAGGCTGAGAGCATTAGGGTCAGGTCCCACTCAAGACAGGGTCTGTGGGAAAGACAGAGGCCCAGCACTCCTGGCAGCAAGTGAGACGGGGCTCCTCGGGGCTGGGAAGGAACCTGTCTCAGTAATGGGCCTGCCTCTGTCAGGGCTACGCAAACGCTACTTATGATGATGGGCCTGCAATTTTAGTGAATTTACAAATCACCTGGGGAGCACATCCAAAATACAGATTTCTGGGCCCCACCCACAGACATTTTGATTCAGTAAGTCCTGGGTTCAGACCCAGGAATTCCATTTTTTTTTTTGGCCTCGCTGCGTGGCTTGCGGGATCTTAGTTCCCCGACCAGGGATCAAACCCATGCCCTTGGTAGTGAAAGTGCAGAGTTCTAACCACTGGACCGCCAGGGAATTCCCTCGAATTTTATTTATTTTTTGCGGTACGCGGGCCTCTCACTGTTGTGGCCTCTCCTGCTGCGGAGCACAGGCTCCGGACGCACAGGCTCAGCGGCCATGGCTCAGGGGCCCAGCCGCTCCGCGGCATGTGGGATCCTCCCGGACCGGGGCACGAACCCGTGTCCCCTGCATCGGCAGGCAGACTCTCAACCACTGCACCACCAGGGAAGCCCCCCCTCAAATTTTAAATAGCACTTCACACGATCCTACGCAGGTGACAATTCATGATCTGAGCAATGCAACTCAGCACTTTCCCCTTCTGCAATTGTGGCTAGCAGGTATGCAGAATTTACCTGTGAGGGAAGTACTATAACATCATCCCCATTTTGCGTCTGAATAATCTGAGGCAAAGAGAGGTTCAGAAACCAGCCTGAGGTCACACAGCTTAGTAAGAGGCAGAACCAGAATTCAAACCCTGACTTGAGTCTGTGTTCTTAACCTCTATACCACAGTTCCTATCTGGGAGAGAAGCCAGCACCCCCTAGCCACGGTGTCCCTCTGACCCTTCAGCACCTGAAGCTACTGCTCTCCAGGCCCCTCTCCTGGACAGGGTCAAGGCTCATTGGCTCACCTGCAGGGCCAGGTCCACAGCCTCCTCATACAGCTCCAGGACCTTGTAGACATGGACGCAAGCATGGTGGTGGCCATGCTCAGCACAGAGCCGCAGCGCGTACTTGAGGTCATAATGTACCCGGTGCGGGCTGGCCCCGGCCTGCTCGAGGTAGGCCAGCAGCGAGGCTGGCTGGCCTCGGGCATAGAGCGACAGCAGGTAATTGTGAATGGCCTGATCAGTCTCGCCCAGCACATTCACGCAGAACTCCATGTAGCGGATGGCCTGGCTCACCTGCTGGGCCTCGCCACCCTGGCTATAGTTCACCAGGGCAGGGATGAGCTGCCGGGCATCCAGCCGGCTGCCCAGCTCAATCCAGGCGTCCACCAGCTGGCGAGGGATGTGACGGATAAGGATGGGTGAGAACTTGTAGAAGAGCTGGGGGTCACGGTGGCGGGCCAGCACAGCCAGGGCCTCCTCGTAGGCCTCATGCTGGCAGTGGTATGCCACCACGCGCTCGTAGTCCTGCATGATCACAGCGAAGTATACCATGTGCTCTGTGTCCCCGTGGCTGGCGAGCAGCTCGTGGATGGAGGCCCGGCTGGCGAAGAGCCACTCCTTGTGGCGGGGGCTGCTTAGGAAGGCGCGGAAACGCTCCCGGGTTTCCCGGTAGAGGTTCAGGGCCTCAGGGTCACCCTGCAGGGCCCCGAGTCGGCTCAGGTAGAGCTCCGTCAGCCAGGCGGTAAGCAGTGTGGCCTGGGTGCGCTCAGCAGGCTTCAAACTGGCCAGTTTTCGCTGCAGGAACTCGGCCAGCGCCTCCTCCTGGTGGGCCTCCAAGAACTTGAGGGCAATCTCCTCAAAGTAGCTCTGAGTCAGGGCGTAGCAGCGGGCACTCTCCAGGTAACGATGCTGGCGGAAGCAGAAGTCGGCCTCCCGGGCCAGGACCGTGTCCAGGCAGTCAGGCCGCTCTCGGCAATACTCTTTGGCCAGGTCGAAGCGGTTCATGTCCAGGTAGGTGCGCCAGACATCCCGGGCCTCCCGCTGTACCTGGTAGCGGAAGACGGCCCGCTCGGTATGGGCCCACAGGTGGCCTGTGGAGGAGTCCTTCACCATGTGCTTCAGCGGCCCAAACTTCTCCAGGAAGTGGTCCCGCAGCACCACCTGCCCCGTCAGCGTGCACACCGCCTCCACCCGGTCCGCCAGCAGCAGCAGGAAGTGGAACTGGGTCAGGACGATGGCCAGGGGTGGGCTGGCCCCAGGACCCACCCCCTCTGGGTACTCCCATACCCGCTCCTCACTCAGCAGGGAGTCGGGACGCCCACAGTCCAACGAGCCATACAACACGCCATCCCCCATCATCCAGGCGAAAGCCCGGGGTGCAGAGCGCAACTTGGGGGTGTAGAAGGCCAACTCACTGTAGCCCAGACTGCTGGGGAACTCACGGAATGGTGGTGGGTGGTCAGTGTAGGCAGCAAAGAGCCCTGAGAAGCCCTGGGCCTCAGCTCCCTCGGCTGCTCGGCCTATGAACTGGAAGAGGCGCTGCCGAGTGGTGGCGATGACAAACCCACGCCCTTCAGGGCCCCGCTCCGCCTCGAGGGAGCACACAGGTGCTGGGCCCCCTTCTTCGTTTAGCACGTACAACGGACGGAAGTAGAGATCCGGGGCAGGGCCGAAAAGCCCACCCTCGCTGGCCGAGAGCTCTGCTTCAAAGATTTGGCCTTGGGCAGTGCCGACCAGGATGGGGCCTGTGCTGCTCTCAGTACCCAGGGCCTTGTTCCAGCCCACACTCTCCACCAGCTGCCCCTTCCAGCGTGCCAGGGGCCGAACTTTCTGTCCATTACGGTTCACGTAGAGGACCTCAGTGCTGCTCAGAGCGATCAGCAGGTGAGAGCCTGGAGTGGGGGAGAGCACGGCACCCTAGAGGATGTTGCCATTCCCACCCTCAGATCCCACCCACCCAGGCAGTGACCTACCCTCAACACCCCCCACCCCCTACCCCCCATCTCAGAACTCTACCACCACTTACCAGTAGGGTCCAGGAACATCTTGTGAACTTTGGCATCATCCTTGCGCCCCAGCTCCATGTGGTTGGGTTCATTTGCTTTGCCTAAGTCAATGCTGTTGGGACAAGAGTCACAGCCTCACTCCAGAGAAGGGCAGATCCTTCTGTTGAATCACAGACCTCTTTATAATCTGATGAAAGGCACAGCCTTTCTTCCCTGAAATCTACATAGACACACAAAATTCTGAATACAATCCCAAGGGAACTCTGAAACACATGTGGGGTCCTCTTTAAGAATGCTCAGCTCTGAGAACACCCCCACTTCATTCTGAGAAGTCACTAAGCAGAAGTCTTTTCCTTCTGCTCAACATACCTCCAGTGCATCTAGGAAGATAGGCAGGGGTATCCCAGAATGCCGGGGTAAAAAGGGAACAACAAATAGTAGCTAATGTTTACTGAGCATTTTCTATATACCAAGCACCATGCCAAGAGCTTGAGCTAGTATGACCTTAACTAACCTTCACAATAACCTTGAGGAGTGCTCCCTTAAGATTATTTCCTATTTAAGGTATTTCCCTTATTAAATTCTTTTCAAATTATATGCTCATTCTAACTAAAGAATCAATACAACAGTGTATGAAGAAAAAGTTAATGATTTTCTTCCCAAACTCCTATTATTCCCAATGGAAAAAACTGATGTTAACATCTTTCTCCATGTTCATAATATAAACAAGCTTATTTTATCAGTTTTTACAAAAATGTTTTCACATTGTATATATGTGTGTGTATGCATATTAATTTATAATTTGCTTTTCTCACTTAATGATATTTCATGAACATCCCACTGGGTCAACAGATACAGCTAACTCATTGTTTTAATAACTGCATAATATTCCCTTTTATGGGTGAACTATAACTTAATCATTTTCCTACTGATGGATATGCAGCTTGGGTCCAGTTTTTCCTACCACAAATACTGCTGGAATCAACATCCTTGTATCTATACCTTTGTAAACTGGTACTTTTCTTTCTATGGTATGTATTCCCCAAAGTGGGACTGCCAGGTCAAAGTTATAGATATTTCAGTGTTTAACAGACATTGCCAGATTATTTTTCCAAAAGATGGTGGCAATTTATACTCTTTCCAGCAATGTATGAGAGTCCATCTCTGTGTATCTTCACCAGCATCATATATTGCTGTTTAAAATTTTTGCTAATCTGATAGGTTGAAAAAAAATGATATCTTACTGTGATTTTGATTTGTATTTCCCACAGGCTGAAAATTATTTTCAGATGTTTACTGGAAAATTTGTAGTTCCTCTTCTGTGAACTGCTTGTTTATCTTGTTTACCCTCCCTTTTCTACTGAACCGTCTTTTTTCGTTGTTTTTTTTTTTGGCTGCACCTCACAGCTTGCGGGATCTTAGTTCCCCAACCAGGGACTGAACCTGGGCCCCAGCAGTGAAAGCGCCAAGTCCTAACCACTGGATCACGAGGGAATTCCCTGGACTGTCTTTTTCTTATTAATTTCTAAGGGCTTTTTAAGGAACAGGAATGTAAATCTTCAGTCATATGTAGAAAAACATTATTTTCCCACCATCTTTTGTCCTGACCTGCTTCATATGCTTTTTTATTTCTATTCTGTCATAACAGCAATCACTATGTGGTCAAATCTATCTACCTTTTCCCTTGTGGATTCTGGATTTTCCAGCTTCAGTAAGAAGGTCTCTCTTCAGCCCAAGAACACTGAAATTTATTAAATATTCTTTTAACATTCACACTATTTTTTATATTCAAATAATTATTCCACTTAGAATTCATTTTTATGATACAGAGGTTTAGCTCTGTTTCATCCCAGATGGTTATTCTGGATAGATAAACAATTTTGCTGACACCTTTGTCATATATTAGTTCCATTTACTTATACTAGTTATTTCCAGTTTTATTGAGATATTTTATTTCCATTTATAGTGGATTTATTTCAGGACTCTAGACCGTTTCGCTTATCTACATGACTAACTTGTGGGTTGGTACTGTCTTTAACAGATGAAGGGACGTGTTCAGAAAGACTGGATGACTTTCCATCCCTGTTAAGTGGGAGAGCTGAGCTCAGAGTCTGGGTCTACTACTCTACTGGTTCTCTTTAGGAAGGGATAGGATATTTCCTGAACATTCCAAATCCACTGTTTAACCTGCCCAGAGTGGAAAAAAGGCCCGGTCAGTCAGTAGTTCCAAAATACCACCAATCCACTCCCTACTCCTAAACCTTTTGGGTCCTCACTTACCGGAGTAGTGTATCCTTGCCCAGGCTCATGCAGAGCTGATTGCAGGAGACGACAAGACTGGTGATACGCTCAGAAGGGGTAAAGTCAATGCGCTGCCTCGTGAAAATGGGCACTTCCTTCTCTAGCTGGGCATTCACATATCCTAGGTGAGGAGCCAAGGAAAGGTTAGCTATGGAACAGAGGGAGGAAGGGCAACATATTCCTCTCCACCTTCCCAACATATTGCTACCCCGGGACCTTGGTTAGCCACCACTTGAATACCAATATATCAAGCAGTTTGCTAATCACCTCTACATTAGTCCTAGGCTACATTAGGGGTTCTGGGCTCTTCCCACATCTCTGAAATCAGTGAGGGGTTGATTCTTTGAACCCTTGGGATGCTGTTACACCATGATATACCTGCTCCCAGTGGTAATGGGGTGGGCGGGGAAGGGTTGGGTGTTCTCCCTTATCAATCTTTGGCCAAGCAATCCCAGCTCAACTAAAGTAGTCTAGTTCCGCTCTCTCCCCTCCTCCTTGCCCATGCAGTAATACTCTCAGTGAGTCTCCAGAAGAATGAGGGCGGAGGGATCCTTGGGGAATGCTTCCAATCAGTTGGTTAAACTGCTGCAAAAACTTCCCCTCAACGCCCAGCTGCACACAGCTCTAGCAAAAGCCTAAGGTACTTCATTTTCCCCTGTTCAGTGACAAAGTTCCCTCTAGGACCATCCCTCCTTCCCCTACGACACTCCCATTTCACCAGTTCTTTGCCCACTCTTTTCCTCCCACCTCCAGAAAGGGCCTGGTGGGAAAAACACTGAATCAGATGAAGCCTATTCTCATCTGAGCCTATTCTCAGTTTTCCCAACTGCGGCCCTGTAAGCAAGACACTTCCTTATCTGAGTCCCAGTTCCCTCTTAGAAGGACCCTAGTGGCAGGGCCTAGATCACGCGGCTGCTCTTGCTGCTCTTTCAATCTTCGACCATCCACCAGCTGGGGGCCGTAAGTGCCTGAGGAGAATCAAGGGCCTAGACCCAGACTGCACGTCCAGGAGGTGAACCCGAGCTCCTGGAGCCAACCCCTCCGCTCCTCTCTTGCAGATGCCAGGAGAGCTAAGAGGTGCAGCGGCGCCCTCACTTCCCTTACCCGAGTGGGGGATGCCGACGCTGGGGCAGCCGGGCTGCAAGACGGCCGAGCGGGAGAGGGAGTCCTCGTATTCATCTAGGATAGACGCCATGGTGCCCGGCCTGTGGGTCCTCCGTCTTGGGCCCAGGGATTACAACAGGGCTCCCCCCAGGGATCCCCGTCTCCCCGGATTGGAAGCTGCGACTCCCCAGCCTCGACAGGGATCTGACAGATCCTGGCAATCCGCCGCCGACTCCTCCTCTTTAAAATCCTGAGGATCTTCTCACTCTCGCCTTATAGAGCGAGAAGACCGGGGAGCTCTCCCCCTTGAATCTGGCGCAGTACTGCACCCAACTCCCGCCCCCAGGAGATCACCGGCTCTCCCTAGCCGATCTCAGGTGATCCCAACCTCGCCCGAGCAGCTCAGCTGACTCCCGCCCCCGGGACGCGCGCCTTTAACGTCACTTCCGGGTTCTCAGATGCCCACGTTTGCTCCCGCAGAGAAGTCGCGAGGCCGGCCCTTGGGAGATGCGGTGAGGACTGCGGCGGGAGGGCGGGGCCGGGGTGGTGGTGGTGTGGGGGGCTGGGCAAGGCCTATCCCGCTCTCGAGGGGAGTCGGGTCGAGGAGCGTTGCACATGTCCGAGCTGTAGACTAGCTGGGTGGTGGGCGGGCCCCGCTGAACACAGGCCCCTCTGGACCCTGCTGCAGTTCCAGGCTTTGACACCAGGAGGCAATCCCAGCTTTCTCAAACCCCCTTCCCCCACCCGCCCAGCGCAAACTACCCCCAGACAAGGAGCGGGTCCCCAGCACCTTTCAGGCCCAGGCTTCCCTCCCTCAGAAGACTGCTCAGCCTCTCTGTCCAGCTCCCGCTCCCACCTTTTAAAACAGCCCGTTGGGGACATCCCTGGTTGCGCAGTGGTTAAGAATCTG
The DNA here is from genome assembly GCF_003031525.2 of Neophocaena asiaeorientalis asiaeorientalis. Lineage (NCBI taxonomy): Eukaryota > Metazoa > Chordata > Mammalia > Artiodactyla > Phocoenidae > Neophocaena > Neophocaena asiaeorientalis. The sequence continues at coordinate 2,999,398 of NW_020175821.1, forward strand.
CCTGCCAACGCAGGGGGCACAGGTTCGAGCCCTGGTCCGGCAAGATCCTACATGCCACGGAGCAACTAAGCCCATGCGCCACAACTACTGAGCCTGCGCTCTAGAGCCCGTGCTCTGCAACAAGGGAAGCCACCACAATAAGAAGCCTGCGCACTGCAGGAAGAGTAGCCCCCACTTGCTGCAACTAGAGAAAGCCCGTGCACAGCAACAAAGACCCAGTGCTGCCAAAATTTTTTAAAAATAAAATAAATAACTTTTTAAAATAAATAAACAGCCCGTTGCCCTAGGTCCCCAAGAGAACCTCCCGTTCTTCAATCTAATCGCCATCGTAATCCTACCTTCACAAGGCACTGGCCTCTCTTCTCCCACATCCAGGGGCCCACCAGGTCCAGAAAGTGGCAGAGCTGGTGGCTTGGCCAGCAGGAAGCCGTGCTCGTGACGTGTACCCAGGAACATGGCCACAGCGCTGTGGGAGCACGCAGGAGTGGGTAAGAAATGCCTGAAAAGCCTGGCAGGAACGAGACAAGAGATGTTGGAGGCGGGTGGGGAATCCAGAGAGGCAGAACAGCGAGAGTTTGGGTGCAACTGCTGTTGGGTTTCTCTCTTCCACCGGCCTAGGCGACCCAGACGGAGTCTGTTCCCTTCTGGGGCCCATGGGCCTTGCTACCTTGCTAAAGTGAAGGCTCTAGGCCAGGGTCACCGGTGTCCTGGCTTTAACTGGTAGCCCGAGAGTAATGACTAAGCGCGCCTCCTGTATTCTCAAAAGCGTCCAGGTGTGCACCGTACATTGTGTGGTTATGCTTTTCTTGCCGAACTTTCCTGATAGGCGCAGAGGACTGGACCCTCACCAGCCCTCACCGAAGGCTCTCTGGGCCTGCAGTGGCCCCGGCCTGGTTCGTGGGCCAAAATAACTTCTCGCTGCTCCCGGGTCGGCTTCTCCTGCCCGAAACCTGCGGCCACGACGCGGCTGTACCGCCAGGGGCGCTGCGCGGCAGGCTAGGTCCCAAGAGGGAGGGTGCCCGAGCTGGGAGGTAGGGAGGTTTCCGCCTTGGAAAGAGTGATCCCAGCTTGGGAGCTGCTAGTTTGTAAGGCTCCACCCCAGATCACCTGCCGGCTGCATTTAGGGAAATACAGAAAGGTCCAGACAGAGGTCAAATAACCAGAAATACCTTTTCTGAGTAACCCACGATGTGCCAAGCACCACACTAAGTTCCTAATATTCATTGTTATTTCATCTTCACACTAATGCTGTGAAATAGGCACTGCTCTTTTCCCCACATTATGAAACCGGCAACTGAAATTCAACATGGTGGAGCAATTTGTCCAAGGTCATGTGGCCAGGAAGTGGGGAAGCCAGGAGGCAATATTCAAATCCAAGCAGATGCTGAAGGGTTCACCACCACACTCTCCAGGATGCCAGTACAAGCTGAGGGAAGGGGTATACAACTGGATTCTCAGGTCTGGACTGTGCAGAGAGAATGTCCCCCCTGCATGGAGTGGTTAGCATAGGAGGGGTGTCTCAGGGACACAGAATCCTTCCAGCCACCTCCTCACTGTCCCCAGAGTCTCCCTCTTGGTTCCACTGCTCTCTGGGATGTATGGGGTGGGGCCTAAGTGGGCCTTGCTTGCTACAGATTCAGTACATACTCTCTGTTGAGTTGATTACAGCAGTTTTCCCCCACATACTCATTCTTTAATGTTAGGCTGGACTTTGGAGTAAGAGTCAGAGACCAGCCTTCTTATTCCGGCCCAGTCACTCAGTAGCTGTGACACTGTGTGCATTTGATGCTCTTAGCTTTGGTCTCCTCATCTACAGAAATAGATATAATGATACCTAGTAGGTCTGTGTTGAAGAGTAAATGAGGTGATCTAGGTGAAAGTTCCTTGCGATAGCACAATCCAACGTAGAGCATGTGCTCAATAAACTCTAAATGTGGCTTTAATCTGACAGTGGACTCTCAAGTCCACCATCTCCATGAAGCCTCTCTGGACCACAACTTCTCCCTCATAACTGCTATGGCTTTCCTTGCATCGATCTCTACTGGCACCTAATTATGAAACATGGGCATTTTGCTTTTACATAACAGAAGCTGACTGAGGGGAATAACTCAGACATTCCTGAGCACCCAGAATACAGAGATGCCTTAGGGAACTCACAGCTAGAGATACAGATCCACCAGCTCTGACCCCTCAAAACCCATGTGGTAGTTGCAATGAGACAGGTAAGGGCTGACTGCTGGGCCAGGGAGGGAGAACACTGGTGTATGAAAGCTGATGAATTTGAGTTAAGACTTGAAGTGCGTGTATGATTTCCAAGGGTAAAAAAGGGAAAGCTTTAAGCAAGCCTCAAGAAAACCAAGAGCAGAAACCTGCAGATAGTGTGATGTTGCAGGTGGGTGTGGTGGGAGCTGGAGCACTGGGAGAAGGGCAGTGGGAGAAATGGGACCGGTTGTAGCTACATTGTGAAAGCTATTGAATGGCCATCAGAAGGTTTTGGCTGGGGATGAAACCATCTGATGTGAGTTCTGGAAAGATGGGTGGAGGCTTGGGTGGAGTCCACATCAGAGAGGATGAACTCTGAGGAGACATTTCTGGGGAAGGGTCACTGAGCTCAGTGTCAAGTTAAACACTGGGGGGAGGGAGGCCAGGGAGGAGGCCAGTGCAGGACTGCTCTTGAGACACCTGGCAGATGGTACAGTAACAACTTTGGGAGGATTGAGGCCCCTGCAGGCATTTACTCCAAGAGACCCAGCACCTGTAAGGCATTCACTGTTTATTAAACAACTGCATGAATGAGCTTTCTCATGCTTCAGTTTCTAATCTGTAAAAGGAGAAAAATCTACCTTGTAGCATTGTATTATAGGGTACTATGTAAGTCACTCTGCCTGCCTAAAGCTAGATAATGCTCAATACAAGTTAACTATAGTAGTAATTGTTGACTGAATGAAGACTGGGACTGAAAGAAATGATTTAATTGACTTAAGAGAGTAATTAGTTTGGTTTTTCTTTTCATTGAAAAACAGTCTACATTCTTTTTTTTCTTTTTTTTTTTTTTGGCCGTGCGGCATGTGGGATCTTAGTTCCCTGACCAGGGATTGAACCTGTGCCCCCGGAGTCCTAATCACTGGACCACCAGGGAATTCCCCCAAAATAGTCTACATTCTTTATTCTACTTCAGAGTATCTGAGACTGTTTCTGACTAGGAAGCCTTAGGCTGATAGTAGATCTGTTTTTATTATTATTATTATTATTGAAGTATAGTCAGTTTACAATGTTGTGTTAGTTTCAGGTGTACAACAAAGTGATTCAGTTATACATATTTTTTTCTCAGATTCTTTTCCCATGTATTGAGTAGAGTTCCCTGTGCTATATAGTAGGTCCTTGTTTATCTATTTAGTACATAGTAGTGTGTATATGTTAATCCCAAATTCCTAATTTTTCCCTCCCCCCTACATTTCCCCTTTGGTAACCATATATTTGTTTTCTATGCCTGTGAGTCTGTTTCTGTTTTGTAAGTAGGTTCATTTGTATCATTTTTTTAGATTCCACATATAACTGGTATCATATGATACTTGTCTTTCTCTGATTTACTTCAACTTAGTATGATAATCTCTATGTCCATCCATGTTGCTGCAAAGTAGTTCTTTTGTTTTTGTTTTTTTAAAAATTTATTTCTGGTTGCGTTGGGTCTTTGTTGCTATGTAGGGGCTTCCTCTAGTTGTGGCGAAAGGGGGCTACACTTGGTTGCGGTGCGTGGTCTTCTCATTGCAGTGGCTTCTCTTGTTGTGGAGCACGGGCTCTAGAGCTCAGCCTCAGTAGTTGTGGCACACAGGCTTAGTTGCTCCACGGCATGTGGGATCCTCCCGGACCAGGGCTCGAACCCGTGTCCCCTGCATCAGCAGGTGGATTCTTAACCACTGCGTCACCAGGGAAGCCCAGTAATTAGTTTTTTTAAAAGAGATTTTGTTGTTGTCGTTGTTGTTGAGACTTTCTTTTTTTAGAACGTTTTTACATTTATAGAAAAAGTGAGAAGATAATGGAGAGTTTCCATAAACTTCACATCATTTCCCTTATAAACATCTTCCATTAGTATGGTACATTTGTTAAAATTTGTGAACCAAAATTGATACATTATTTTTAACTAAAGTCCATACTTCATATTTCCTTAGTTTTTACTTAATATCTTCTTTCTGTTCCAGTATCCCATCCAGGATATGACCTTGTATTTAGTCATCATGTCTCCTTAGTCTACTCTTGACTGTGGCAGTTTTTCAGACTTTTCCTTGTTTTAGGTGACCTTGACAATTTTGAGGAAGGTAGGTAGGATGCTCTCTATTGGAATTTGTCTGATATCTTTTTTTCATGATTAGACTGGGGTTATGGGGTTTTTGAGAGGTAAAGTACCGTTATCATCACATCATATCAAGGGTACATATCATCAACATGACTTATCACTGTTGATGTTGACCTTGATCCCCTGACTGAGGTTTGTCAGGTTTCTCCAGTGTGAAGTTACTCTTCCCCTCCTTTCCAGACTGTACTCTTTGGAAGGAAGTTACTATGCACAGACGAGACTTAAGGAGTGGAGATTTATGCTCACTTGAGGGTAAAGTACAAATCATTTGGAATTCTTCTGTGTGGGAGATTTATGGATTTGTTTATAAATTTAATTTTTTATTTTAATCATATATATGATTAAATATATGTGTGTGTGTATATATATACAGAGAGAGAAAGAGAGCTGTAAGACTTATTAAGGAAACAGAGCAGTCCTTTGCCTCATACCCAGTTAAACTCCTCATCAGGTCTGTTCTTATCTCTCAGTGCTGATCTAAGGATATTGCCAAAATGCACCCCACCCCTCCAGACACCTGAGTATTTGGTTTTAGGTGTTTGCTCCCTCCAGACTGGCTTCTTCCCTGGTACCCCTCCCCTTGCCAGGATCAGGGCCCCTCCTGGGTGCTCCCTCAGCCCTCTGTGCTGATCACCCCACATTATGATCTCCCTGCATTACAACTGCCTAGTAACTCCTCTCTCTCTTTCTTTCTCTCTCCCTCTCTTCTCCCCTTCACCTCTCTCTCCTCTTCCTCCATCCCCTCCTTCCCCTCTCCCCTCTTCTTCCTCCCCCTCCCACTTTCTTCCCTTCCCTCCCCCTCCCTGGGCCAACTGTGTACAGTATAAGCTCGCTGAAGGCAGTGACAGGTGACTTGCAGACCTCCTCCTGCCACAGGGCTGGCACATTGTTGGCTTCTGCTAAAATATGCTGAAAGAAAGAAGGTCCTTGGCTCACTCAGAACACCTCTTTACAACCCTTTGTAAGAGGTAAATTTCTTCTTCCTGTTTGATTCCCTTCCAGATGTTTCCAAATCTACCTAAAATAGTCCCAGTTCTCAAAAAGCCTTCTCCCCTCCCTGTTACTGTCATTCCTTCTCTCACTGAGTGACAAAGCCCTGCCCAAGGCATGTATAGACTCAGCCTGCCCTCTTTCTTCCCACCACCTTCCAGGGTTGTGAAGACCCCAGAGAAGCCACTAGGTGAGAGGGGATAGGACACTTTTTTCACCTCTCTAGGTGGGAAATGAAGGCATCCTCAGGTCAGTGGTCCTAAACTGGGGTTCACAGGTCCTTAGGGGTATGGAAGGCATCCTCAGGTCAGCGGTCCTCACACTGGGGTTCACAGGTCCCAAGGAGAGCACACCAAATAGTTTTAAGGGAATAAGTGTCCAGAGTTTCCCTGGGCCAAAAGTGACCATCAGGAGACGGCCCCTGGGAGCAAGGTCTTATCCCCTTCCACCTCCCCTGCTCCTAACTCTTCAGAACAAAAGTGCACCACTCACCCACCAGGATGGTGAAATGGAAACCACTCCACCCCATGGTACATTGCTTCAGGGCATAAAAATCTTCCAGGAGCCCAGCAAAGAGACCACTGGAATTATTGTTGGTGTTCCCACAAAGAGAATAAAGACCAAGTGACAAGAAAACATCGAACGGTTTCTAATTCGCTAATTCGAATACGATTTGAGAACCTAATCAAACTTTAGTTAATTGAAAAAAAATTGCTAACAGGGACTTCCCTGGTGGTACAGTGGTTAAGAATCCGCCTGCCAATGCAGGGGACACGGGTTCGAGCCCTGGTCTGGGAAGATCCCACATGCCGCGGAGCAACTAAGCCCGTGTGCTACAACTGAGCCTGCGCTCTGGAGCCCGCGAGCCACAACTACTGAAGCCCGCGAGCCACAACTGCTGAAGCCAGCGCACCTAGAGTCGGTGCTCTGTAACAAGAGAAGCCACTGCAACAAGAAGCCCACGCACTGCAATGAAGAGTAGCGCCCGCTAGCCACAACTAGAGAAAGCCCCGCGCGCAGCAACGAACACCCAACACGGCCTAAATAAATAAAACATCATTAAAAATAATTGCTAATATTTTTGGCATATAATTTGGAAGGGAGTCAAATAATCAAGTAATATTGCTATACCAAACCTCCTTCCATTCCCGTCTAAAGATGTATGTGAACAAGGTTTCTCTGCACTTACATTAAACAAAACAAAACAAAAACGTAAGAGAATTGATGCTGAACTTTGTCGCATTCAAGCATTCTATCCATGAATGCATAAACTGATTGAAAACAAAACCAAAAGAGCCTGATGCATCTCATCAAAAAATGTATTTCTTGGGCTTCCCTGGTGGCGCAGTGGTTGAGAGTCTGCCTGCCGATGCAGGGGACGCAGGTTCGTGCCCCGGTCCGGGAAGATCCCACATGCCGCAGAGCGGCTAGGTCCGTGAGCCATGGCCGCTGAGCCTGCGCGTCTGGAGCCTGTGCTCCGCAACGGGAGAGGCCACAACAGTGAGAGGCCAGCATACCGCAAAAAAAAAAAAAAAAAAAAAAAAAGTATTTCTTGTATAATTTTACTTTTTATGTGTAACTATATCAAAATGTGTAATATATTTATGTTTTGATGAGTTGAATAATTATAATGATAATTTAATTCAAAAGAAAACAATGTTAAGACTTAGAGCCTCAAAGTCACCAGATATATAACATTATAACGTTAAAAAATGTATATACTAATTACACCCAATTAGGATAAGGTACCAATAAAACTTTCAGTCGTAACATATGTTACAGTAAGATTGGGAGCACTGAAAGAGAAAATAAATAACATAAACTTTCCAACTGTTAAAGGAGAGCTTGTTCACATTATTTTAAATGGATGTGTTAGAATATCAAACTCCTTTGGTATTTTAGATTCCAATGTGTATATGTAAAAGAATGAGGTCATAGTTTTATTTAAGCATTACTATTCACAGTACGCTACAAGTGGCGTTCTCTGCAGCTATGTGGTCTTAAGATGAAAAGTTTTAGTTGTCAGTACCTACAGTTTTATACACTTCTAGGAAGTCTGGGAGTCTTGGTGGGGTGCATGCTTTGGACCAGCACCACCTCTCCAGGAGCCCCTCCCAGGCTGGCCGTTGCCCTCGCCACCACCCTCCCGGGCTGTTTCTCCAGACCCCCTTCTTCTCAGGATATGGAAGCTAACTCAGCCAGATGCTGCTGAACAAGTCACCTGGCCCCTCTGAACTCCTTGTATTTCCTCAACTGTAACTGGTGAGGGTAGAACTAGACCATCTCTAACAGTCTGTAGTTCTCTGAAAGCCAAACCCTTCTCACAGTCCATTTAGAGACACTTGGGGACAGCACCCAGGGAATAATGGTTTTCAGGGCACTGCCTCCAAGCCAGTTTCTATGCTCCTTATCTATCCCTTAGTCTAGGATACATTTCAAAAGATGCCTCAGCCAGGAAGCCTTCTCTGATTATGTGAAACCCAATAAAATCTAACAACCAGCCCTCATCCTGTCTCCAACCTTTTAGATCATAAGACCTGACACTGTAAGTACTTGGGAAGTGCCTGCTGAGTTAATGCATGACTTGACACGTTAATGTGCATTTACATCATGCCATCACACTGCATATGTCTGAATAAAACTTGCCTCTGTACTCATCCACGTGGCCTCTTGCAGAAACTGTTTTCAAACTTTTAAAAGTAATGAGATTTTTACATTAAGAACAAGAGTAACAACACAACAACAACAGTAAAATCCAAACTGTTCAAAAAGACCACTAATATGTAGTGTTGTGAGGCTGTGAAGCAACTGGAGCCCATTGCTGGTGGGAATATAAAATGGTGTGATGACTCACAGCCACTTAACATGCACTGACTTTATGACCCAGCAGTTCCATACGTGGGTATTTACCTGAGAGAAAGAAAACATAGTCCACACGAAGATTTGGACACGAATGTCTATAGCAGCTTTATTCATAATAGCCCCAAACTGGAAACAACTCAAATGTCTATCAATAAGAGGGACTTCGTGGTGGCACAGTGGTTAAGAATCCACCTGCCAATGCAGGGGACATGGGTTTGATCCCTGATCCGGGAAGATCCCACATGTCGCAGAGCAACTAAGCCCGTGCGCCACAACTACTGAAGCCCTCGTGCCTAGAACCCATGTCCTGCAACAAGAAAAGCCACTGCAATGAGAAGCCTGCGCACAGCAATGAAGACCCAACGCAGCCAAAAATAAATAAATAAAATAAATTTATTTTTAAAATGTCTATCAATAAGAGAATAAACAAATAGTGGTACATCCATACAATGGAATACTATTCAGCAATTAAAAAAAGAACAAACTAGCCTTACATACAAAAGCATGAATGAAACTCAAAAACGGGCTGAGTGTAAGAAGTGAGACATAGGAGAGTACACAGAGCACGTTTCTGTTTATTTGAAATTCTAAAACGCAAAAACTAAACCTTAGCGACAGAAAGCTGATCAGTGTTTGCCTAGGACCTGGCATGGGGGTGGAGGATTGACTAGAAAGGAGCAAGAAGGAACTTTTTAGGGGAGATGGAAATGTTTTGTATATTGATTGTGGTGGTGTTGATTATGTAGGTGGATACATTGGTCAAAACTCATTAAATTATACACTTAAAATGGGTGCATTTTAGATGTAAATGATATCTCAATAGAGTTGATTGCGATATCAAATTTTAAAAAGATCTCTGCCCACGGGACTTCCCTGGTGGTCCAGTGGGTAAGACTCTGCGTTTGCAATGCAGGGGTCCTGGGTTCGATCCCTGGCTAGGGAGCTAGATCCCACATGCATGCTACACCTAAGAGAGTCTGCATGCCGCAACTAAGAGGAATTCCACATGCCCCAACTAAGAGTCCACACACCGCAACTAAAGATCCCGCATGCCACAACTAAGACCTGGTGTAACCAAGATAGACAGAAAAATAAATAAATAAATATTTTTTTTTAAATAAAAATTAAAAAAGTCAAAAGATCTCTGCCCAAATGTCAGAATGGATATTAGAGTTTATAAGACAAAAGATAATAAAACAATAGATAGCATGCTTTGTAGCCCATAATTATTCTTTTTTTTTTTTTGTATTTTTAAAAATTGAAGTATAGTTGGTTTACAATATTGGGTTAGTTTCAGGTGTACAGCAAAGTGATTCAGTTATATATATTTTTTCTTCAGATTATTTTCCATTATAGGTTATTATAAGATATTGAATATATTTCCCTGTGCTATACAGTAAACCCTTGTTGCTTATCTATTTTATGTGTAGTAGTTCGTATCTGCTAATCCCATACTCATAATTTATCCTTGCCCCCCTTCCTTTTTGATAACTGTAAGTTTGTTTTCTGTGTCCATAAATCTGTTTCTGTTTTGTATATAGATTCATTTGTACTATTTTTTAGATTCTACATATAAGTGATTTCATAATAATATTTGTCTTTGTCTGACTTACTTCACCAAGTATAATATTCTCTAGGTCCATCCATTTGCTGCTGCAAATGGCAATATTTCATTCTTTTTTATGACTGAGTAATATTCCATTGTGTGTGTGCGCGCGTGCGTGTGTGTGTATACATATATCATGTCTTCCTAAACCATGTCCATTGATGGTGTAGCCCATGACTCTTATTTTTTTCAAGATTTATTTATTTAGGCTGCACTGGGTCTTAGTTGTGGCACACTTGATCTTCGTCTCGGCATGTGAACTCTTAGTTGTGGCATGCATGCAGGATCTAGTTCCCCGACCAGGGATCAAACCTGAGCCCCCTGGGAGCACAGAGTCTTACCCGCTGGACCACCAGGGAAGTCCCCATAGCCCACCATTCTTAAGGGGAGGACTGAAACGGGGGTGATGGTGGGGCGACAGACGGGGTTCTGCGATCCTGGCTCAGTCTTAGCCGTGAGGCCTTGGGCAAGTCACTTAACTTCAATGGAGACTCAGTTTCCTCACCTATAAAGATAATAACAATACCAGTGTATTAGAATGATGACTTTTTGTGTTCCCTGTCTGGGTCACAGAAGAAGAAATTCCGAATCTACCTTATCTGACAAATTTGTATTGTTCAGTCTCAGGTGGAGCCATGACTTCATCTGAAAAAACTTGCCCTGTCCCAGAGGAAGATAATTATAACACTAGTGCACCCTTGCAGAGCATTCTCTCTGTACCGGCACTATGCTGAGCATTCTCCATAATTCATTTAATCCTCACAGCATTCTATGAAGCAGGTACTATTTTAATCAATCTCATTTTACAGACAAGGAAACTGGAGCCCAGAAAAGACAACAGTTATTAAGGGACACAACCCAGATACCAACCCAGATGCTTTGGCCCAGAGCCCACGCTCTTAGCCATCAAGCTATCTTGTCTCTTGTTAACAAAAGCATAATTTGCAATAAAGGCAGGGAAAGGAAGTTGATTGAGAAATACTAGCTTTATACAAACTTAAATGTGAACAAAACCCAGTACCTTTCTATCAGCACTTTTACAAAAAATAGTGAAAGGTGATTTCATGGTGGTTTGGAAAATCCTGCTCTGTTTCTAGTTTCAATTGCTGTGGTCTTTCTGAAGAGCAGGCTGGACCTACTAACAGGAGGAAAAAGAGATCTAGTTAGGGAGACCAGCCTTCCTGGGTTTAGCACTGAAAGTTCTGTGTCCCAGGATACCCCCTAGTCCTGGTCACCCTAGGCTAGCTGTTCCCCAGTGAAATAACCCTGAAGGAAAAGAAAAGCTGTGATGTGACCTGGATTGGGCTCCTGCCTCCCTCTCCAGCTCATTTCTCACCACTCTCTTCCTTGGCCAGGCTGAGATAGTTTTAGTTCCAAAATGGACAAGACTCTTTCCCTTCTGGGCGTGATTCCTGCTGTTTCTTCAGGCTGTTTCCAAGCCCTCTTTGCTTGGTTCACACTCACTCCAAACCCAACCAGACTGATGAAGTTCAGCAGGTACACACCGATGTGGCCACACCAGTTGTTAAAATATCCACTTCCAGGACTTCCGTGGTGGTCCAGTGGTTAAGAATCTGCCTTCCAATGCAGGGGACGCAGGTTCGATCCCTGGTCGGGGAACAAAGATCCCACATGCATGTCGCAGCTAAGTTCACGTGCTCTAGAGCCCATGTGCCGCAACGATGTGGCCAAAAAAAAAAAAAAAATCCACTTCCCTGAGTGTACCCCTCCCCATCACTCTTCCCCAGGAGCCAGCCACTAAAGGGTTAATATCAGGCACACTAAAGATCTTCTAAAAAGCTGCTCTAGCGCAAGGACTAGCATCTCTCTGCAGCCATACCAGTTGTTAAACAATGTAAATATCATCCCTGATTAAAACTATGTAAAATGTGAATTTATATAAGCAATGCCAAGAAGAGAATTTGGATGTCATTATTAATTGAATGCTTGTTTATTGGGTCCTCTTTTTGTAAAGTTGCTAATGTTCATAATGATCATCCTCATCATCAGAGGAAAACACACACTCTAGCGTTAACCCCAGGGAGCTGAGTGGACCTCGGTGGTCTCAGGCCCCAACTTCTATTCAAGAGGAGGCTTTGGGCCAGTGGAGCCAGTCTTTGAGGAGAAGTAACTGAGGATTTGGCTGAACCCAGGGCTTGGCCATTTGGACAAGTGCTTGTGACATCAGGGAAGGTGGGGCTGCCTGCTTATCAGTCTCTTTATCATTTGGCAAATCATGCCTCCCCATTCATTTATTCATTCCACAAAGAGTTAATAAGCTCCTCCTAAGTGGGATGCCACTGGACTGGGGCAGTAAGAGCCAGAAGTTGTATGAGACCCTCCCTGTTCCCAGCTGCTTGAAGTATATGATATGCACACAGGAAACACATAACGTTCTCAAAGTGAGAGAAACAGACAATGAGTTTAGAGAAGGGAGGTTAATGTAGGGTAGAGCGAGGTGGGGAAAGAGGTGAGGCCTGTTTTGTTCATCCACGTGCACTCAGCACTTTCCACAGTGACTGCCCCACAGTGGGTTCGAAAAGAACCTCATGGAATGAAGGAATGAATGAGAACAAACTATTCATAATTCTGCCATTCAGAGGTAGTCATTGACATGTTGGTGCATTTCCTCTTTTTTTCTAAATATACGACAAATATATTTTTTAATTTCAGTAACTTTGTAAAATTTATTTATTTTTGGCTGCTTTGGGTCTTCATTGCTGTGCGTGGGCTTTCTCTAGTTGTGGTGAGCAGGGACTACTCTTCGTTGCAGTGCACGGGCTTCCCATTGCCGTGGCTTCTCTTGTTGCAGAGCATGGGCTCTAGGTGCACGGGCTTCAGTAGTTGTGGCTCATGGGGTCTAGAGCGCAGGCTCAGTAGTTGTGGCACACGGGCTTAGTGGCTCCTCGGCATGTTGAATCTTCCCGGGCCAGGGATTGAACCCGTGTCCCCTGCATCGGCAGGTGGATTCTTAACCACTGCACCACCAGGAAAGCCCAGTAACTTTTTTTTAGTGTAAAATAACATGTTCATTGTAGAAAAAGGAGAGAAAATGATGATAAAGCAACATAATATTAATTGCTAACGTGTTTAGTGTTCATTATATATCAGGCTTCCCACCCAATGGCGATAAATCTCCATATTTTGGTCTATGTCCTTCATATAGGACTCTCTTTTATTCTAACTGTACACTTTAAAAAAAAAAATACCTGGGCTCAAACTGTTTATATAATTCTGTATCATTTAACTTTTTTTTTTTTTTTTTTGCGGTACACGGACCTCTCAGTGTTGTGGCCTCTCCCGTTGCGGAGCGCAGGCTCAGCGGCCATGGCTCACGGGCCTAGCCGCTGCTCCGCGGCATGTGGGATCTTCCCAGACCGGGGCACGAACCCGTGTCCCCTGCATCGGCAGGCGGACTCTCAACCACTGCACCACCAGGGAAGCCCTAACACTATTTTTAACATTTTCCTACATCATTGGAAGTTCTCTCAAGGATTATTTCAGTGGCTATTTATCCCATCCTGGGGGTATACTGTAATTAGAGGCTGTGGGATGCCAGCAGGGACTTGTACAGTCTATCCAATGGCAAACAGGGATTCACTATAGGTTTTTTAGTGGGAGGGTGACAGAATAAACTTGTCTTAGGAAGACTGAGCGCACTAGAAATGAGCAGAACAAAGCCAGGGAGGCAGGCAGGAGGTGATTCTTTGGGCAAGGGATGCTAAAAGGAAGAGGGGCGTCAAGTACTTCACGAAAAGGACTGAGGACGGGGGAGGATGGAGAGGAGGGAGTCCAAGTGCATCGGAAGGTTTGGAGAGTATTCGGCTCCAACTCCTTCCAATTCATTAGCTTGAGAGAATTGTGCTACGTGATCAGAAATAAGGAAGTTAGAAGGGGAACTCTGTTAATGAAAGGAGAGGGGAGTTCTTTTACGTGAACGTTTTTAGCTGGCAACTCCTGAAGGCAGTTAAAAAAAAGAAAAGAAAAAGAAAAAAATACTGGGCAGGAAAGAGTTGTCTGAGGGGGGCAGTAGCAGTTGGGATCAGGTAGATGGAGACCGGGTGGAGAGAAAGACAGGGAGAAGCAAAGGCTAAGCAAGGCTGGATGCGGGACAGTGGGCAGGGCAGGGCCGACGCTCCAGAGGCAGCCTGATCCTAGAGACAGATGGCATGGAGGGGCTGGAGGGCTGACTAGCAAGATCCTGTTCCCCTGGCACCAGGAGGCTGACTCAGCCCAGGCCGCTGACTTTGCCGCCAGCTCTCTCCCAGGACACAAGTACACCGAGTAGAGAAAAATCCAATTAATTAACTGGAAAGCCTGGTGAGTGTGCAGCCTAATTATTGTATTATCATCAGTATGTTGGTAAATAAGTAGTGTTCTTCCCAGGTTTATTGAAGTACGATGGACAAAGAAATTAAGTGTTAGATATAAAATTCTTTTTCTTGCATCCGCTGTTTTTTTGTTTGTTTTGTTTTTGTTTTTGTTTTTCGGTACGCGGGCCTCTCACTGTTGTGGCCTACTCCCATTGTGGAGCACAGGCTCTGGACGCCCAGGCTCAGCGGCCATGGCTCACGGGCCCAGCCGCTCCGTGGCATGTGGGATCTTCCCAGACCAGGGCACAAACCCGTGTCCCCTGCTTCAGCAGGCGGATTCTCAACCACTGCGCCACCAGGGAAGCCCAAAATTCTTTTTCTTGCATCCGCTTTTTATTTCAAAGCTTTCTGACCTGCCCATTGAGTCTCTGGGCTCCTTCTGAGTAGCAAGCCTGATTCGGAGGCTTTGGAGTTTAGTATGCAGAAGAAATAGAAAAAGACTACATGAGGTGCATTTCACTCACAAAGAGCCTGTGCACTGAACTTTTTGAGTAAACTCTTTCTTTTTTGTTAATCCCTTTTTCAGCAATAGGAAAATCGCGGTGGTGGGGTACGGGTAGATTTCTTTTGGTTTATTCTTACTGAGTTGAGGTTTTGCTGTAGGTATTCCAATGTATGCAGTAATTTTAAATAAGATATGGGCTTAACAGAAATGCCTAAGAATTTGACCATACCTGAGTGTGAACCTGTGGATTGCTGGTTCTGGGACTGTCTGCCACTTACTAGCTTCTTTGATCTTGAGGCTAGTCCCCTAACTTCTCTGGGCCCCTGTATACTCCCCCTAACACCCCTCACAGACCCCAGCAATTGCACTTGGGTATCATGTGAGATAGGGCAAACTAAAGCACTTCTACAAGTCTAAAGCTCCATACACCTTGTGTTGGACACTTTGGAAACAAAATGTTATGACTGCCGTGATTCAATGTCAGGGCCACGTTTTAGTTTTGTTTTGTTTTTCTGCTAATTAAAACTATTTTATTAATCTTACACTCTCCCTAAGCTAGCTAATTTTTTTTAACTTAGGGCTTAGGTTTTTGGGGTTTTTTTGATATAGTTGACATACAATATTACATCAGTTTTAGATGTACTACATAGTGATTTGACATTTGCATATGTTATGAAATGATCACCATAAGTCTAGTAACCATCTGTTGCCACACAGTTATTCCAATATTATTGACCATATTCCTTTTACATCCTCGTGGCTTATTTATTTTATAACTGGAGGTTTGTACCTCTTAATCCCCTCAGTATTTCACTCCCTGCCACCCTCCTCCCTTCTGGCATCTACCTGTTTGTTCTCTGTAATTACGACTCTTCTTTTTATTTTATTGTTGTTATTTTTAAAAATATTTATGTATGTATTTATTTATTTGGCTGCACTGGGTCTTAGCTGCGGCATGTGGGATCTAGTTCCCTGACTAGGGATCGAACCCGGGCCCCCTGCATTGGGAGTGTGGAGTCTTAGCCACTGGACTACCAGGGAAGTCCCTATTTCGTTTTGTTTTGTTTTTTAGATTCTACATATAAGTGAGGTCATACGGCATTTGTCTTTCTCTGTCTGACTTATTTCACTTAGCATAATACCCTGTAGATCCATCCATGTTGTGACAAATGGCAGGGTTTCATTTTTTATGGCTGAGTAATATTCCTTTGTACATATATACCATATCTTTATCCATTCATCTATCATGGACACTTAGGTGGTTTCCATATCTTGGCTACTGTAAATAATGCTGCAATGAACATTGGAGTGCATATATCTTTTCGAATTATTGTTTTTGTTTTCTTCAGGTAAATACCCAGAAGTGAAATTGCTGGATCATATGGTAGTTCTATTTTTAATTTTGGGGGGAACCTCCATACTGTTTTCCATAGTGGCTGCATCAATTTACAGTCCAACTGATAATTCACAAGTGTTCCCTTTTCTCCACATTCTCACCAACATTTGTTATTTGTTGTCTTTTGATGATAGCCATTCTGACAATTGTGCTTTTAATTTGTATCTCTCTTATGATGAGTGATGTTGAGCATCTTTTCTTGTGCCTGTTGGCCGTCCATGTGTCTTCTTCAGAAAAATGTCTATTCAGGTCCTCTGCCCATTTTTTAGTCGGGTTGTTTTGTTTTGGTTTTTTTCTTCGTTGAATTTTATGAGTTCTTTGTATATTTTGGATATTAACCCCTTATTGAATATATTGTTTGCAAATATCTTCTCCCATTCAATAGGCTGTCTTTGTTTTGTTGATAGTTTCTTGCGATGTGCAAAAGCTTTTTAGTTCGATGTAGTCCCATTTGCTTATTTTTGCTTTTGTTTCCCTTTCCAGGAGACAGATCCAAAAAAATATTACTAAGACCTATGTCAAAGAGCATACTGCCCATGTTTTCTTCTAGGAGTTTTATGGTTTTAGGTCTTATATTTAAGTCTTAATCCATTGTGAGTTTATTTTGTATATGGTGTGAGAAAGTAGTCCAGTTTGATTCTTTTGCATGTAGCTGTCCAGTGTTCCCAGCAGCATTTTTGAAAAGCTTGTCTTTTCCCCATTTTATATTCTTGCCTCCTTTGTTGTAGATTGATTGTACAAGCAAGGGTTTATTTCTGGGCTCTATATACTCTTCCATTGATCTATGTGTCTGTTTTTGTTCCAGTACCATACTTTTCTTTATTAGTTTTTTTTTTAATTTTTAAAATTTATTTATCATTTATTTTTGGCTGCGTTGGGTCTTTGTTGCTGCGTGCGGGCTTTCTCTAGTTGCGGCAAGTGGGGCTACTCTGTTGCGGTGCGCGTGCTTCTCATTGCAGTGGCTTCTCTTGTTGCGGACCACAGGCTCCAGGCACGCAGGCCTCAGTAGTTGTGGCACAGGGTCTCAGTAGTTGTGGCTCACAGGCTCCAGAGCGCAGGCTTAGTTGTTGTGGCGCACAGGCTTAGTTGCTCTACAGCATGTGGGATCTTCCTGGACCAGGGCTCGAACCCGTGTCTCCTGCATTGGCAGGTGGATTCTTAACCACTGCACCACCAGGGAAGCTCAGTTTTTTTGTTTTTTAATACACTTTATTTTGGAACAGTTTAGATTTACAGAAAAATTGAGAAGATAGCACAGGGTTTCCGTGTATCTCACACCCAGTTTCCCCCATTATAAATATCTTACATTGTATGGTATACATTTGTCACAATTAATGAACCAGCATTGGTATATTATTATTCACTAAAGTTCATATTTTATTCAGAATTCCTTGGTTTTTACCTAATGTCCTCTTTTTCTCCCAGGATCCCACATTACATTTAATTGTCATGTCTCCTTAGGCTCCTCTTGGCTGTGGCAGTTTTTCATACTTACCTTGTTTTTGATGATCTTGACAGTTTTCAGGAGTACTGGGCCAGCATTTTGTAGAATGTCTCTCAGTTGGAACTTTTCCGATGTTTTTCTCATGATTAGGCTGGAGTTCTTCAGAGGTAAAATGTCATTCTCATCACATCACATCAAGGGTGCATACTAGCAACTTGCCTTATCAGTGTTGATCTTAATCTTGATCACCTGCTTGAGGGAGTGTTTGTCAGGATTCTCCACTGTAAAGTTATTTATCTCCCCACCCTTTTCAGACTGTCCTCTTTGCAAGGAAATCACTATACACAGCCCACAAGATTGCTGGTTTACACTCCTCCTTGAGGGTGGAGTATATACATACATTATTTGGAATTCTTCACAGGAGATTTGGCTATTATCCCCCATTTATTTATGTATTCAATCATTTATATCAGAATAGACTAGCAGCTATTTATTTTATACTTTGGGTTATAATCCAATACTGGTTTATTTTGTCGCTCCAATTGTCCCAGATTTGGCCTTTGGAAGCTCTTTCAGTTGGCCCCTGTGTCCTCTAACTTATCTCCACCTTCCTGTTGTTTTGTTTGTTTGTTTAGCACTTCCTTACTTTCTGTGCTACAAAATGTTCCCAGGCTCATCTTGTATATTTCCTAGTCCAATCCTAAAATCAATCATTTCTCCAAGGAGAAAGTCAAGGCGACGTTTTAGTCTTAGCAAATGTGTATCTGACTGGAAGTTGGGACAGACAATCCGTCAGGTGGGCAGGAATAAGACTCAAGCCACCCTCGGGAGGGGACTCTCCCAGCAGCAACAGCCAGAATTACAAGCCCTTAGCTGAGAAATAGATGACTCACCAGCTCCCCAGGTTGTCTCCTCCCTCCCCCTCTTGCTGACAAGACTGTCCCTAAACCAGCTCCGACAGAACGACCTAGGTTCGAAAGTGTCCCCACCCAAGGGGCCAGTGAAGAATGGCCTGTTGCAGGCCAAGTTAGGGCTTTAACCATAGCCAGCTGATACCTCCCCCCATTTGTGTATTTGTGTATTATTTATACCCCTTCTACCTGCAGAAAGAATTAAACAGGATTACCTTCAATAATAAATACAATAAAACTATTAAAGCTTGGGTAATAAGCTACAATAAAACTATTAAAGCTTGGGTAAAAGGACAAGAGTGCTGTGAAGAAGAGCGTGTGTGTGTGTGTGTTGGGTGTGTATGTGTGTGTGTTAATTTTGTCCCAGACACCTGGGCTGAGGCAACTTCCCCAGGTTCCCTGAATAACAGATTGCTAGCACCAGAAGGACCTTAAGAAATAAATATGCTTCACCTGGCATTGTATAGCTGAGATGGAGCAAGTGATTTCTCAGGAATCACACAGCTAATGAGCTGAAGAAGTAGGAATACTGGGGCACATCTCTTGATGTCTAGGTCTTTCAAATTCCCATTCTTGCCTCCCTTTCCAGGAGAGCAAAAAGAATAGCTTTTAGACCTCCTGGGTTATACAATGGCAAGACAACACTTTGAGGCTTCTTTCACTTGCCAGATGAATAAACTTATGTGGATGTGTCTGAGAAGTCACTGGGGGCTATAGTTAGGGGTTATTAGCATCCCCAGACACTCGGACATAGGAAATGCAGGATGTAGACATTGGGATGCAGAAGTGGATACTGGGGATCCTACCATTTCCCCACAGTCAAGCTTTAAATGGTTAAATCAGCAATGTTCTAGTTGTCCTCAACTTTTGACCAACAGTGGGGGAAAAAAAAGAAAAATAAATAAAAACCAGGGGTCCTGAGACTTTTTTCAAGAGATTTAGAGATTTTGACTTAGGGATTTTTATACTACCAACTGTTTAAGAAATTGGATTATCTCTTTTCTTTAATATCTGCCTCCCAACAGTCTCCCTTCAACAACTCATGAATGCGGTGTTTTCAATGATCTTTGTGTAGGCTGAGATCTTTGTATGGGCTTGGAATTCAGAGAAAGGATTCTGGGCCTGGTGTCACTTGGTGTGGCTGCAATAAAGAGATGAAATCAGCATCAGGCTATTTTTCACTTGCTCTCTTGGTGACCTTCTTAGGCTACCTGGGATATCTTGTCTCTGTCTGTAAACTCCTTCTAAGGCAAGGACAGTGCGCGGCCCAGAACAGCATCAGCAAATAGTTAATTACTATGTGCTTTTGATGATGATGATGATGATGATGAAGATAATATTAGGACCTTTGGGGATTTAGAAAATATTCAATTGGAGGACTGTCCTTGAAGATCCTCCCCAGCTAGCTTCTCCAGCACCCTGAGTTCCTTTAGAGGAGCAGAGTGAAGGTGTTTAAAGCCTGCCTTCAGGCTGAGTCTAGAGGACGCTCTTCGGTGGAAGGGGGTCGTTACATTCCTGCCTGCTGAGTTCACGCCTGAGTGTATCTTCGGCCTCTTCATGATCTCTATATTTTAAAAAAATAATTCATTAATTAGTAAACTTATTACCCAGACTTTTTTATACTCGTACAAACATGTCTAGTTTTTTGTTTTAATTTGAACAGAGGTTTAATTTGAACATGCAGCATTATGTGTTCTGCAATTTGCTTCTTCCTCCTAACAATAAATCCTGGATATCTTTCTCTGCCAAGATACCTAGATCTGCCTCATTTGGGCGAGTCTTTGTCCTCGTACCTGTGTGATTCTCCGAGCGTCATTTTTTGGCCTGCCTCTCTTTCTCGGGGTGTGAGAGATTGCCTGACCTCTTGCGGTACGCTGCAGAGGGAGGTCCTAGAGGAGGCCTGGAGGGTGGGCGGGGCCCGAGGCCGCATGAGATATGCAGATGAGGTAGGCGGGGCCCCCCATATACCCGCGGTTAGCTGCTGGCGGTTGAGCCGGGTCTCGGCAGATTCAGTCAGAGGCAACCTCGAAGGACCTTGCTTCACCGAGCACAGCGGAGCCTGGTACCCGGCTGTCCCGGGAGCGGGCCATGCCCCCGCGGGAGCTAAGCGAGGCCGAGTCGTCCCCGCTCCGGGCCCCGACCCCTCCGTCGCGGCGGGGCAGCGCGTCCCCAGAGCTGGGCATCAAGTGCGTGCTTGTGGGCGACGGCGCCGTGGGCAAGAGCAGCCTCATCGTCAGCTATACCTGCAATGGGTACCCCGCGCGCTACCGGCCCACAGCGCTGGACACCTTCTCCGGTAATTTCAACGGCCCCGGCGGCCGCGTGGCAGGGGCTGGGGTTGTGCACCGGGGCTGGGGCTGGCGCTGAGGCGCGAGTGCACTGAAACCGCCGGGGAGGCTGACGGGAGCAGGCCCCGAGGTGGCGCTGGTGAGGCCTGGTGGGATCCTGGACGCTGTAACTCAGACTTTCCCCTGCTCCTCCTCTGCAGTGCAAGTCCTGGTTGACGGAGCCCCGGTGCGCATTGAGCTCTGGGACACAGCGGGACAGGTGAGAGGAGTAGGGAGCGGCCTCTGCTGGTCTGGGGTGAGGTGGGCTGGAAGCTGGGAGGACCCCTGATCCATCAGGAATGGAGAAGGCCTTGGGCCCTTAGTTACGAGTCTCAGTCTCCAACCTCAGGTGACAAGCGGATTCCCGCGTCCAGGGGCAGGGAATAAGCCTACTAATGGCCTGGCCTTTCCATCCCAGGAAGACTTTGATCGCCTTCGCTCCCTCTGCTACCCGGATACGGATGTCTTCCTGGTCTGCTTCAGCGTGGTGCAGCCCAGCTCCTTCCAAAACATCACAGAGAAATGGCTGCCAGAGATCCGCACTCACAACCCCCAGGCGCCCGTGCTGCTGGTGGGCACGCAGGCCGACCTGAGGGACGATGTCAATGTACTGATTCAGCTGGACCAGGGAGGCCGGAAAGGCCCCGTGCCTCAACCCCAGGCTCAGGGTCTGGCCGAGAAGATCCGGGCCTGCTGCTACCTGGAATGCTCTGCCTTGACACAGAAGAACTTGAAGGAGGTGTTTGACTTGGCCATTCTCAGTGCCATTGAGCACAAAGCCCGGCTGGAGAAGAAACTGAATGCCAAAGGTGTGCGCACCCTCTCCCGCTGCCGCTGGAAGAAGTTCTTCTGCTTTGTTTGAAGAGCTGTGGCAGCAAAATGATCAGTAGGCCAATGGCCACAGACTTCTAGAACCTGGGGCATGGGACCTTTGAGGGACCTGCTGGCAGGGCCACGTCACCCCCGTGGGACTCAGTTCCCATATGAACACTGTGGCAACACAGCCTCCAACTGCCCACTCTTATGTGCCAGGGTGAGCCTAGGGCCTGGAGGAGGGAAGCCTCTGACTTGGATTTCTGTGGATTTCTCTGACTTGGATTTCTCAAGTACAGAGAAATAAATCCCAGTACTTTGATTTTCATGGGATGATCCTAACAGTGTCAGCTCCCTCCAAGCAGTTTGGGATCCAATACCCAGTCTCTTCTCATGGGCCCTTAGGTCAATCTGACTGAATTAGGACCACTCCTGGTGGTCCCCACCTGCTCCTTGGCACAGGGATGAGGAAGAGCCTGGGGAACAGCTGGGCATCTAGGAGGGCTGGAAGGCATCCGGCCCTGAACTGGAGAGAAGTTTAGGATGGATTGGGTAAGACGGACGTCAGTGAGAGATTGAGAGGGGTCCGAAAGTAAAGGCTTGGAGCCTTGGGACTGGAGGCAGGCTGGGGAGGAGGAGGCAGATGAGAGGGCTAGGCTTGGAAGGAAGAAGAGAAAGAAGGAGAGCAGAGAAGTGGGGCAGCTGAGGAGCAAGGCTGCCACCTGGGCTGTCCTCAACCCCCAAGGCCAGGGAGGGTAGGGCTGGTCCCTGGGAAGAGCTGGGTCTCAGTGCTCCCTAGGCACTGCCCAAACTGGCTAGGCCAGGAGTGGGGCAGGAAGTGAGAGGCAAGGCCCAGCAAGAGGAGGGGGAGGAGCTGCAAATTGGAGCCTGAAGAAAGAAGGGGCTTTCTCCAAGGTCACAACCTAGAAGATAAGGCAGTGCAGAGTCTGCAAATAAAGCCTTAAGTTTCTGAAGCTGCTGTCTTGTGTCATTTCCTGCAGGAGTCAGCACACTGGTCCCTTGAGGCCCAACAGTTTGGATGGAGGCAGGTTGAGTACCAAAGGAATGAGGCTAGATCGAAAGGGGCGGGCTGGACTAGATGGGACAGTGTGATGGGAACTGGACTGGGGGGGTGGGTTGGGGGCTCCCCGCTTGGGGCTTAGCTGGTTCCCAGGAAAGCTAGCGTGGGAAGCAGCCTGGAAACGGGTTTCCCCAGGTGTCAGCGCCAGAGCTGCTTTCCCATGACCTCACCAGGCGGGTGGTGCCCCTCCCCTCTCCTCCTCCTTTCTAGAGCACAGTGTTCAGCGCTGGGCTCTGGGGCAATCCTGAGCCTTCTAACCTTCCTGCTCTGATCCTTCCAACAGTCCACAGGGCCCAGGGTCTCAGGTTGGAGTGGCCCTCTGGTTCAGACCCTGAGCATGAAAGGACCCCCATATACAGCTTAAACCTCAACCACTGGCCAAACTTCTTGGACTTGAGTTGGTTGGACCCAGTCTTCAGCCTTAGCACTCAAAGTCCACATAAGGATCCAGTGAAGGTCTGGATGCCAGTTGTCAGCAACTTAAATTGAAGATTGGTCCCAGAAATCCTTTGAGAGTGAGCATTCATTGATTGAGGACTTGGAGAGGAGCAGGGATCCAGAGAACATTCCCTGGAATTGGAGCTGGAAGGAACTTTAATGGGCACATTTGTGGGGGGCAGGGCACCACTTTATTTTACCCATAAGGAAAGAGAGGCTCAGAGAAAAACAGTAATATCGCAAGTGAGATATTATTACTCAGTGGCTACAAGAGCACTTTGCAAACTCCAGAGTAGGTACATGGGTGTTATTCGTGTGGAGAGGTATTTCCTGGGACACCTGGAACACCTGCTAGGCAACTAATGGGCCAGGTGAGCACTCTGTCCCTGCGCAGCTCCCTCTGCAGGAAGCTGTGTATGTGAGAAACAGCATATGGCTGAGGGACAGAAACCCTAGCCAAGTGAAACCTCAGATAATCCCCAAGTTTAGTTTTACCCAAGACTGTCCAACTTCTGTCCCACCTAGGCCCACCCCCCAGAACTCCAGCCACCTGTCTCCTTTTGTCCCCTTGCCCCCTCAGGTGGAGGTGCTGAGCTGCACCATTGCAGCCAGGTCTTGATGGGGGTCTCACACCCCTGCTCCGTGGCCTGCCATTACCTCAACCCAGCCTGACACATTCCCTTCCTGGTTCAAGTTCAGGCTCTAGCATCAACCATGACCTTAGGCAATTTTTTTTTCCTTCTCTGTGCCTCAGTTTCCTCATTTGCAAAATGAAACACTCAAGACTCTGGATTAGAGGTTTTCAAACTGCTCCGAGGGGACTTAGAGGTGCCATGGGTCAGGGGAGGAAGCCTCATTAGGTGATCTTTGGGCCGCCCCACCTCCAACTACTTCCCTAATTCTCTAATGGTACCAGCACATCCATGTCATTATGTCTCCTCTCCTGCTGGGTCACTGAGCCTTATCAGCCTCGCTCCTACATCTCTGCCACTGCCGCTTCCCACTCCAGTCCCCCTAGCGCTGCTTCCTTATCCTCTGGCACCTCCCTGACTCAAGACTGTTAGTACCTCTCATTGCCTGCAGTGAACTCCCAGCTTCTCATTTAAGCACTCAGGACTTCAAATCTGACACCAACCTGGACAAGGCCAGCTTGTCCCAGTGATCCCCACTCCCTGATCCCCAATAATTTTTTACTTCTGACTCCAAGTCTGTGCTTTTGCCAAATCCTCTAGAAAGTGCCCCCACCTCCCCCCACCCCCGCAATCCCCCAGATGCGCTGTTTCTCCTTTAACCATCTTCCAATCAATACTCCCCTTCTCCAGGACCTGTATTACTGTCCTCACTGCTCTCTTGGCACATTGAAGGGACACCAAATTTGGTCACTTGCTCAGGCTACATCTCTCCAGCTAAACAGACAGAGAAAAAGTCCTACTCATGCCCATGTGCTCCCACAGAGTCTTGAGCTCAGGCAATGTTTGCTGCTGGCCATTAAGTGCCTAAGATGAAAAAGCCAAGCAGTGTGCCCTGTAGGGGATCCTGAGGATAAAGTTCATCTCCAGGTTTGTGTCACTGAGGCCTGAAGATAGCCCTAAAGAGCAATGGCTTGCTGGAAAGGCCCTCTGAGGCACGGGGGCCCAAGCCCGTGCAGAGCAAAAGGGATTTACCCCTGGTTCCAAAACCATTGTCTCATTCTGCTTCTGTTTCTCTCTATAATGCGTCCTCTCTCTACTTTTCTGGGACTGTTTTTACCTCTTTATCTCTCTTCCATTTGCCTCTTTTCCCCTGCTTTCTCTGCTCTTGAATCTAAATTTAAAGGAACATTGATTATATTAAATGGATAAGTGTATGTTTCTTACATATTCAGTCTTACATTAGTGCTTATTAATGTAAATTATTTTTAATATCTCTGTAACCAACTCTTAGCTGATTTTTTAAAATGTCTATTTTCTTTTTCCATAATAAATGCTTGTAGAAAAATTGGAAAATCTGAAGAACTAGAAGATTGAAAATGTACTAATAGTCTTTTTTAAAATTTTATTTACTTATTTTTGGCTGCATTGGGTCTTCGCTGCTGCACGCGGGCGCAAGCTACTCTTCGTTGCAGTGCGCGGGCTTCTCATTGTGGTGGCTTCTTTTGTTGCGGAGCACGGGCTCTAGAGCACAGGCTCAGTAGTTGTGGTGCACGGGCTTAGTTGTTCCGCAGCCTGTGGGATCTTCCTGGACCAGGGCTTGAACCTGTGTCCCCTGCATTGGCAGGTGGATTCTTAACCACTGCGCCACCAGGGAAGCCCAGTAATAATATTTTGATGTACTTCCTTTCAGTCTTCTCTTCTATGCATATTTTTGAAATATTTCTTGTGATTATGCTGTATATACAATTTTGTATTTGGGTTTTTTTTTTAATTTTAACCATTTTTTCATGTCATTATTAACTCCGACCAGAATCTATAACCGTATATGTATGTTTGTTTACTATTTCACCCTGACCATAATTTCTTCAACTAGATCCCCATTGGGGGCATTTAGGTTGTTTTCCTTTAAATAATTTTTTTCTTTTATAAATGAGACTATATCCACAGTTGATTATTTTTTCCACCATGAGTTGGTGACCATCGACAGAAAAAAATGTCCTTCATCTTTGGCCTGGAGACAGGGCCCCCATATAATCCCAAGTGGCACTTATGAGGGAACTTGAGTTTCTGTGTCTGTGTGACTCGTGGGGAGCTCTTTCTGTTGGTGCATGACTAGCAGATTGTGTTCAATAAATGCTAACTGATGACAAGGTGTGTATATATGACATATTGGTTTTCATGTACATTCCCCTGTGTCCCTGTTTTTACTCTTGTGTATTTCAAGTGGGTATTACCTTTGTGCAAACCTCTGAATCGTTCCATATATGTGCAAGTCTGTGTATCCATGTCTGTAAATGTGGGTGTCTAGGTGAGATGTGTATAGCTCTGAACGTGTATGTCTGTGTAGCCACACAATGTCTGCCCTTAGGAGTATGTATTATACACAACTCTATGTGTGTGTCTGGGTGTGTGAGTTGGTCTCTGTGCCTGTGGGTGCACATCTAGGTTGGACCTCGCTTCTTGGGGGCTGTATGTCTATGTGTCTGTGTGTGCCCAGGTTCAGTTCTGTGTGGGTCTGTGTGAGGGGTCTCTCTCCACGTGCATCTTTGTTCTGGGCATGCGTGCTAGGCCAGTGTGTAAGTGTGTGCACACCTGAGGGAGCTGGGCCTGGCTTGCTTTCCCCCTGGGAGCAGAGTGGTGCCCAGGGCAGAGGTGACACACCCTCTGAGCTCCTCATTTTCCTGGGAACCAGCCTGGGAGAGTGAGTGAGACCGAGAGCAATCTGCGTCAGGAGCACCAGCCCCTTTTGCAACCAGCCCAAGCCCCAGGCGGGAACCAGGCTCTCACAGGTCAGACCTGCCCACTGCCTGGCTGCCAGGAAACCCAGCTCCCAGCAGGGCTGCACTGTCAGCGCCCTCCTTGGGCCTGGGCCAAATCCTCCGGGGAGCGGAACTCAGCCGGCAGGAGCCACATTAGTCACGCTATGGCAACAGTAGGGAGTGACTTCCCAGGCCTGGGCAGTGCTGGCTGTCCCAGGAAACCACCGCTTTCTGTCCCTGTACGTGGCAATGCTTAGGCAGCCTGGTCTCCTCCATTATCGCCTTCCATTCTTACAACCGAACTTCAAGATGGGCCAGACAGCTCTTATTAGCTCCAATTTTCAGATGAGGAGACTGAAGCACAGAGCCACACGACCAAGGTGAAGCAGATGGGGCTTGCACCTGGGTCCTGACCCTGGGTCCAGGCTTCTTTCTGCTGTGTCACCTGGGGGATTCTGCCCACTAGAAATGGATCTCTCAGAGGGCAGGGCTGGGAGGCATAGTTTACGGGACAGATTAGGTTTTCCTAGGCTCGGGCAGAGGGGGACAGGGCTGGAAGTGGGATGTGAGGAGAGATGTTAGCATTGAACTAGGCCTGCCCTCCTAGTGGAATGTTCTCAAGGCTTCCTCCACTGACAGATTTGTTCCCTAATTGGGATGACAGTGGAATTCATTGTCAGAGTCAGGATGGTTTTGAGATTGTATACGAACTCTATTAATAACCTGGGTTTATGGTCACCCCACACATAACCCCTCTGGAAGGCAGAGCCAGTCACTGGCCTCCTTGACTGGCCAGCTCTGTGGCTTCCTTGACCCCTGCCTGCACCAATCTGCTTCTGTCCCCAGGTGTCCAGATGACTCCCTGGCCCCTTGGCAGTGAGGGGCAGCAGGGGAGCCTTGGGCGCTGTGCTGCATAGGGATTCCCTGGGGCCCCATGAATCTGACAGAAAAACAAGTAGCCTGACCCAAGGTTAGTTTCCCCCTCAGATCTGTATTCTCTGTGACCATGTTCCGCTGCCTCTGCCCATCTTCCATTCCCCACCCCCAGGACCCTGCACCAGTTGGGGAGTGAGCAGAGCCTGTCCTCAGAGGTCTCCCTCCTGGGATGGCGAGATCACTGTCCTGGTGAGACAGGGGACCCTCGATTCCTGAGGCTGTGTGCATTTTTATCCCTATGGCACCATTCCACCCCTGCCCAACAGGCCATGTGCTCTGCTGACCACCCCACCTCCCATGGGTTCTCCTTTTTTTAAAAAATATTTATTTGGCTGCCCCGGGTCTTAGTTGCAGCACATGGGATCTTTGTTGCCACATGCAGGATCTTTTAGCTGCGGCACTCAGGGTCTTAGTTTTGGCATGCGGGATCTAGTCCTCTGACCAGGAATGGGACCCAGGCCCCCTCCATTGGGAGCACGGAGTCTTAACCACTGGACCATCCCTCCCACAGGTTCTCCTATTCCAGTCCTATCCCTGACTCGCAGGGCGACTTTGGGCAAATTACTGCCTTCTTCCTTGTCTGAGTTTCTCCCGGTTCTGAAGTGGGGCTAGTACTCTCTGCCCCTCCCTGGCTCCCAGGGGGCCTGCAGGGATAAGCAAGATAATAGTGGGGAACTGATTTGGAGGAAACTATCAAGACCCAAGTGAGAGGTATCAGCGCTGACCTGTGTTTACCTGGGTGTGGACCTCGGGATCCCAGCCTCCTGAGGTTTGGGAACAGCCCTGACAGCTTTTCGGCCTGGCTCCTGGCTCCTTTGTCCCACTTCCAGAGAAAGGGCAGAAACTGAACCCAAGAGTCTGGTTGTTTGGAGAAGATGAGACGTCAGAGCAAAAAGTTTGGGGCTCAGGCCTCCCAATCCACTCTGTCCCCAACCACTGGCTGTGTGACTGTGGGCAAGTCACTGCCCCTCTCTGGGCCTCAACAGCTTGGCTCTGACAGCCTCCCCCAGCTGTGCATTCAGGGGGTCCTAGAGCCTGTAACCTGTAACCATAGTTTTGGGATAGAAAGGGTCTCGCCATCTAGTCCAAGTCCTTTGCTTTTCATAGACCACTATGGGGTTTCTGGAGGCCACAGACTAACCCTGGTTAACCTGAGGTCATAAACTGGTTGCAAAGAGGATCAAGCAAGAGAGGGTATGTGGGTCAGAGAAAAGCCACTGGGAAGACAACCCCAAGTGAGCTGGTGGGGCAGCAATGTATTCCTTTGTACTCCATCAGTGTTCCATTGTCACTGTACCTTCAGCCTCTCCCTCCAGGCCTGAAATGCAGCACGGGCCTCTCCTTACCCACAGCTCTCCTTCCTTTCCCCACTTCTACAACAGTCTCCAACCCGACTCTGCCCCCTGCCCCGCTAGGTTTCCTGCCTGGCTCCTCAACCATTCATGATGGTCAGCTGGCTCCTCATTCCCAGCATCCTCCTTTCCTGACCCTGGCAGGCTTTGAAACCCCTCGCCTTTGAGCCTCTCTCTTCCTGGGTCTCCCACCGCCCCTCCTACTAATCCTCCTCTGCTTCCTCTTCCTCCAAGAAGAGCCTCTGTCCTCACTTTCTGCTGTCCTCTCTGGGTCCGCTCTCTCCCTCTTCCAGTAATCTCCCCACTCCTCCGTTTCACCCTCACATGGCTCGTTCCCTTCACCAGGCCCACATGCTCACCTCCAGAGTGTCGGGGGCCTCACCAGGATGCACCCACAGCTGGGACACAGAGCTAAGTGTGTGGCCCAAACACTACAAGACACGTGTGTTTTTGCCCTGTTCCTAGCCCTATTTTATGTTCCTTCTTCTTTTTTTTTTAAATCTTGGTCCTACTTTATACTCAGGTTATCTCATAGTTTATAGATGCTTTTAAACTGCCTTTAAATCCCTCCCCAGTAAGGCTAGGCAAAAGCAAACAAAAACTAAGTAACCCGCAATAAAATCAATAAAACTAGCCTCCATCTGGTACCTGATGATCCCTCACCTTCTGCCTGGTTCTCCTGAAGCTACCCCCCTCCCGTCAGCCCTGTTTCTATTGGTGGCACTGCCAGGCTCCCAGGACAGAAAACCTGAAGGCCCCACTGACTCAGCTTCTCCCTCTGCATGAGCCAGTCAGTCACCAGGTCTCAGAGCTTCTCCCTTCCCCAGGGCTTAGGATGCTATCTCTCCTTTTCCAGCTCCATGGTCTCTATCCCACCTGGGAGCCTCCTCGTCTGATGATCTGTTTCTTTCTGAAATAGATCTCAATACCTCTTCAAAAAACACCTTTTTCATATTACAAAAGCAATAAATATTTATTGTAGAAAAATTTTTAAATGCAGGTCAACAAAAAGAAGACAGTAAAAACCACCTGTAATTTTTTATTTTTGTTGCGGTATGCGGGCCTCTAACTGTTGTGGCCTCTCCCATTGCAGAGCACAGGCTCCGGATGGGCCCGGACCGGGACACGAACCAATATCCCCTGCATGGGCAGGCAGACTCTCAGCCACTTGCGCCACCAGAGAAGCCCAACCACCTGTAATTTTTTATTTTTGTTGCGGTATGCGGGCCTCTAACTGTTGTGGCCTCTCCCATTGCAGAGCACAGGCTCCGGATGGGCCCGGACCGGGACACGAACCAATATCCCCTGCATGGGCAGGCAGACTCTCAGCCACTTGCGCCACCAGAGAAGCCCAACCACCTGTAATTTTATCAACGACAAGAGAACACTGTGGACATTTGGGTAAATATCTTTTTCCAGTTTTGTGTAAAAAAAGTGGTTGTTTTTTAGCCTCATGACAGGGGGCTTCTCAGTTTCCTTCCCAGTCTATTTTCTTGTTCTTCTTTGTTCTGGGCTCAGCTGATGGAACCCCAGGAGCTACTGCAGGTGGGGAAGGAGAGCCTGCGGGGGAGTCTGGGCCACTCCCAGGGCTGAAGCAGGCTTCCGGGTTTGGGGTTTCTAGGTGGTGCCATTGACCACAACCCTTGGAGTGGGGTGTGGGGGGAGCTGAGCAGTGCCTTCCCAGACTTCAGTCTAGCTGCGGTGGCGGGGGAGGAAGCGGTCTTGTGCTATAGGGCAAACCACTCCTCATTCAGGGCTTTTTGTTTAAGTGGGCAAGGGTGGGTTTGGGAGAAACAACCCAGTTTTTGTCCGTGTTTATTTGAACTGTCGGGACCAATAGGTTTTGAATAAAACTGCCTGGAGGGCCCAGGCAAGCACCTAACCTTGGGAGTGGCAGGGTGGATGGGGAGGGTTAGAGCCTGAGGCGCTCAAGAGGACCTAAGGCCTAAATTGCTGCAGGAATGTGGGCCCCCATTGCCAGTCTCCCAAATTTTCACAAGAAGCTAGAGGTATGGGATTTAAAAAAAATTAACTTTCCTGACTCTTTAACTGTTAGTAACTAATTAAAGAAATTAAACTACTGTTTGGGTCACAACCCAACTGGCTACCAGCATGCAACCTTGCCAACTAGCCTTTACTGCATATCTACTGTGTACTTCACGCAGGTTACTCTCCCTGATTTACTTGGTATGGCGTCCTCTTCCTTCCCCTCTCCCTGTGTTGTGACCTCTAGTTGTGACCTCTATACTCCTTAAAGCCGAGTTTGGATTACCCCTTCCCCTGTCCCTCTGTTCAAATCCCCAAGTGCCCACCAATGTGACCTCTACCCACCAGCCTCCCAGCTTTTCCTCTCAAGGCCTGAGACAAACTGAGCAGCTTGCTGGACCCCAGTCAAAACAAGACCCATGATCTCCCCTGCCCAGCTTTTGCTCACTATGATTTTGCTATGCCTGGAACACCCACACCCACCTGCTCATCTCATTTTATACCTCCTTCAGGAAGCTCTTTCTTAATCTCCATGGCTTGATCAGCCTCTGTTTTATTCAACAGCCATTTGTGGGATACCTTGTATGCACAAGCAGATCCTAGCACAGTTGATACTGAGATAAATAAGACCCAGTCCCCATCCCTGCCCCCGAGGAGCCTTGTCCCTATGAGGGTAGACTTATGCTAACATGGGTCATATGTATGCAGCAGAGCTGTGAGAGAATGGAGAGGGCAGCTGTGAAACAGCGAAGGCTTTCTGAGCTGGATCACGAGGTAAGTAGGAGCCTTCCAGGGGGTAAAGAGGCATTTGAGGTGGAGGCAACTGCCTGTGCAAAGAAAGGAGGCATGACAGTTCTATTTATTTAGGTTGTGCCGGGTCTTTTTTTTTTAATATTTATTTATTTGGCTGCATCGGGTCTTAGTTGCAGCACGCTGGGTCTTCGTTGCCGCACATGGGCTTCTTTCTAGTTGTGGTGCGCAGGCTCTAGAGCACTCGGGCTCAGTAACTGCAGCACGTGGGCTCTGCAGTTGTGGCGTGCGGGGCTCTCTAGTTGTGACATGGGGGCTCCAGAGCACGCAGGCTCAGTAGTGTGGCAGGCGGGCTCTCTAGGTGTGGCATGCGGGCTCTAGAGCATGCAGGCTTAGTTGCCCCACGCATGTGGGATCTGATTTCCCTGACCAGGGATCGAAACCGGGCCCCCTGCATTGGCAGCGCGGAGTCTCACCCACTGGACCACCAGGGAAGTCCTGGGAGGCATCAAAGTTCTGAGAAAGGGAGTCATTTGGCTGGGGATGGAGCAGAGAACAGCTGGGGACATCTCAGTAGTTTGGGTACCATATTGTTTTGTTACAGTATTTGCATTCCTTCCGCCTGCACTCCAGAGTGTAAGCTGCAGAAGAACAGGCACTGCGTCTCAGCTTTTATTGCTCCACACCTGACACCTGCCTGGGACTGTGTACTCTGGATCCAACCCTTGCAGCAAAGACAGCGCCCAGCAGTGGTGAGCGCGCCCCCTAGCGGCTCCTCCGCGCTCCCACCTCCTGTCACCCAGCTGACTCAGCCCTGCCCTCCTCCCTCCCAGCAGCTTTCTAGGGAAGGCGCTTTGTCTGCCATCATCTCACTACATCTCCACCTCTCCCTAAGAGGAGGATGCTCCCTTTGGTCCAACAAACACTTATTAAGCTTTTATTATGTGTTGATTACTCTTCCAGGCATTGGGATACAGAATTGACCTCAGCCCGGAAGTGCTCATAGAGAACCAAGGGATAATGAAGGTTGTTCCCAGTGCTGGGGAGACCAGAAGAGGAATAGAGCCCATTTTGAGCTTTGAAGGACGGATGAGTGGCTGGCAAGGTAGGAAGCAAAAATACTGTGTCTGGGAATTCCCTGGAAGTCCAGTGGTTAGGACTCTGTGCTCTCAGTGCCAAGGGCCTAGGTCCAATCCCTAGCTGGGGAACTAAAATCCCACAAGCTGCGTGTCTCGGCCGAAAAAAAAAATACAGTGCCTGATGAAATAGGAATAGCCACAGCACCGTAACGGGACCCACCCCCTGCCATCTACTCAGTTTATTGACCTGCTACCATTTACTAAGGTCGTAGAGGGGGTGTGGGGTGCTGGAGACCCAGAGGTGACTTAAGATACCATCTGTGTCTCCAGGAGCCCACAACCCAGTGGGAAGACAGATAAGTAAATGGAAAGGAAAAGGGGGTGCTCTGTGCTGGGGTGCTCTGTGCTGAAGGTCCTGTTAGCAGACACAGGGATGAAGAGTAGGGAGTGCCCCCCAGCCGTGTGTATGCAGGAGGATTTCAGGAATGAGAACTCGAGTTTAGGTTGAAAGATGAGAAAGGGGGAGGTGGTCCAGGCTGAGTACAACAGGTACTAGAACACAAAGGTGTGAGAAAGTTACCCATCAAAAGGAGGCCCATCCTGGGCTGCTAATAAGGTTCTGCTTCTTGATCTGAGTGCTTGGCTCCTGGGTGTGTTCAGTTACAGAAATTCATTGAGCCGTGCACTTAGGACTCAAATATGGACATTCACCTAGGTTGCCCTTCAATCCTTTAAAAGTAGCCCCCAACCTCTCACACTGCCGTTTGATTTTTCTGTATAGCATTTATCACAATTTAAGTGTCTCTTTTGTAAGGCTAGACTCTGGAGCCATAATGTAAGGGTTTAAATCAGTCCTCCGGCACCAGCTCTAGGACCTTAGGAACTGAACTTTGCTGAGTCGTTTCCTCACCTGTAAAATGAGGATAATAGTACCTTCATCCCAGGGTTGTGTGCTGAGGCAATCACTTAAGATATGTAAAGCACTTACATAGTAATTCCTATGTACTTATCTTACAAAACCAAATTTCTAATGACTGGCGGTGCCTGGTACATAGGAGCTCAATAAATAATTGGTTGAAGAAGTGAAGAAATGGGGGCTTCCCGGCCGGTCCAGCAGTTAAGACTCTGTGCCTTGACTGTAGGGGGCGCAGGTTAGATCCCCGGTCAGGGAACTAAGATCCCACATGTCCTGTGACACGGACAAAAAAAAAAAAAATTTTTTTTTAAAAGAAAATGAAGAAATGAATTAAAGGGATGATTTTTTCTTTTTTTGGGGGGGGCACCAAGAGGCGGGTAGCTCAAACAAATGCAGGCGTGTGTGTTGGAGAGAAGCACCTCAGCTAAAGGCTCCTTCCTCCTCTGCTCCTCAGAGACCGGGGAGCAACTATACTCCGGTAAAGAAGCAGAGGCTTCTGTGGGTGGCCACATGGGACCCCTGCACCCACACCAAAGGGAGCAGAGATAAGAACCAGGGTTCAGGGGACTTCCCTGGCGGTCCAGTGTTTAGGGCTCCGTGCTTCCACTGCAGGGGGCCTGGCTAGGTTCCATACCTGGTCAGGGAACTAAGATTCCCAAATGCCGTGGAAAAAAAAGAACCAGGGTTCAAGCCTATGCACTCCCCACCCCCCTCCCCCGTCCTCAACTACACACTGCAGGCTCAAACCCGGAACGGTGCTCTGTGGCCTCCCTAGGCCCCTTATTCCCACGGCCCTTTCTCCCCTCCCCACCCCCTGGCGGTCAGACTTGGCACATCTCCCCACCCTCAGGGGCTGGGGCTAGGACAGTTTCGGGAAGGGCGGGAAAACCTGCTAAACAGGGTGACCAAAGCCTGAACCGGTAGGACGGGGCAGTCCCATCTCCCCCTGCAGCTCTGTCCCTCTCCTGACCCACAGAGCAGAGGCAGGAGACTCACAGGACAAATCACTTTATTACACTGTGGGTGGACTGGGGCCAGTGGGAAGTAGGGGAGCAGCAGGGCCCTGGGGGTTGCCGAGGACCTGGCTGTGTGTGCCAGGCCAGAGAGCTACTTTCCACTCCTCTCACCCACCCGGCATCGCATTAAATAAACAGAAAGCAGCTCTGTACAACACAGAATATACAGGGACGTCCTCCCCCGCACCCCAGCCCTGGACTTTGCAGGGTGGGAGGGGCAGCTCTGGAGGATGGGAGTTGGGGCCTCCAGCCTCTGATGCGACCCCAGGCCTCTTCTCAAGGTCGTGGGATGGGAGCAGGCAGCTCTGAACAGGAAGCAAAATTCCAACTTCCTCTGAAGTCCTAGGCAGACGGGTCCAACCATGCGTGGGACTCCTGGCTCAAAGGTTTTCTGCTCCTTGCAGACCTTTGAGCTTTCTCAGGAACAAGTAGCCTGAGCTTAGCTGAGACACCTCCAAGAGGGTCTGGAGACAGATAGGCCTGGGAAACAGGCTGGAGGAGTCTGGTCCCAAAGTCTTCCTCAGCCCAGGCCTCCACCTTGGCAAGGAGGAAGCAGGGCCAGGTGAGAACTGGCTAGAGCCCTCTAGAGCCTCAGGCTCAGACGGGTCGGGTTGTTTGGTAGTAGACCAGATGCTCCGTGTCCTCGGTGGTGGATACCTTGGAGCTGGTGGGGGTAGAGGGTGGGGGGTGGTGGTGGCGGTGTCTGTGGACGCCCTTCCTCTGGTTCTTGAAGAAGCAGTAACCCAGGATAGCTACCACCACCACGATACAGGTTCCCAGGAGCACTGCAATGGCCACCTCCACCGAGTCTGGAGGAAGAAGGAGCCGAATGAGGTCCTCCCAGGGCCTGCTCAGTTCTGACGCCCACCCCAACCCTGTAAGGGTCAAGGCAAATGGATGCCGGGCGTGGACGGCCCTCGGGCATGTGAGCAGCTCAGTCGGCTCCGTTGGGAGCTCGGTGAGAGGGATTCTGATGGGCTTCGGGTCTCGGCTCCAGGTTGCGCTACTTGCAGGTAGTGTGGGGGAAGGCCCGGGGTGCTGATGGCACACACACCTGGCATGCATTTTTATGCTTCTCTCCCTCGCCCCTGACAGATACCACTATTGATCGTGGCACTCTGTCCCTTCAGCCAACCTCAGATCCTTCTCAGCACTGGCTTAGGCAGTCACAACCAATTGTGTGAGTTGATCCTTGAGTTGATACCTACTCAGTGGTGACAGGGCAGATGGGGGCTTACCTGTGTTGGGAATGGGGCTTTCCCGCCGCAGACCAAACACATCCTTCTCTACAAAATGATCAAGGCGGGGGTCGCGGAGAGACAAGTCAATACAAAGGGTTCAAAGACGCAGCTGCTCTTCAGCAGTGCCCCAGACCCAGTGCCACCCTTTCCCACCCCTACTCCGGGTGCTCTGAGGACGAGGTGTGACCAGCCCAGGCCTTGGGACAGAGCCAAATGCTCTAGCTAAGCCTTTCCCCTCCCCATCTTCCGCCCCCCACTGCCCTGCTCACTGGAGATGCCACGACAGGACTCAAGGCACTGCTCCTCCTCCTCAAAGTTGTTCTTGTTGCCATAGCAACCACCATAGGTAAAGCGGGCGCAGCGTTCAGTGAACGGGTTGTAGTACCAGCGGGGGATGCTCTCCAAGCAGAGGCCCGTGTCTGGCAGGTCTACGCAGTGGCCTGGGGGGTAAGGAGCAGGCAAAGGGGTGAGTGTCCACGTGGCCTCCCTGCCACCACCAGGCTCCACATCGTTGCTGCCCACCACCTCCTGACCCTCCTCCTCATGTTGAGGATGGCTGTGACTCAATGAGGGCCTGGGGCCCCAGAAATATCTGGCTCATCTAAAGTGTTGCAAGGAGGATAGAGGAGAGTAAGCTTAGGCCCAGAATCACCCTAGACTTGACTCATATATTTTTCAATTTTCTTTCAGCATTCCCAATTCTATCAAGGTCTTGGTTTTTCTCTCTAGCACTGGATAGTCTACCTTTTAACAAAGAAGGCTAAGGGTCTGAGCCTTGGCAGACAACAATGTCCAGCTAAAATTTATTACCACGTTTTATTATACTTATTTATTTATTCTTTTTTTTTTTTTAGCGCCACCAGGGAGGCCCTATTTATTCTTTTAAAATAAATTTATTTTTATTTTTGGCTGCATTGGGTCTTCGTTGTTGTGCGCAGGCTTTCTCTAGTTGCGGTGAGCGGGGGCTACTCTTCGTTGCGGTGTGTGGGCTTCTCATTGCGGTGGCTTCTCTTGTGGAGCACGGGCTCTAGGCGCATAGGCTCTAGAGCGCAGGCTCAGTAGTTGTGGCGCATGGGCTTAGTTGCTCCACGGCATGTGGGATCTTCCCGGACCAGGGATCGAACCCGTGTCCCCTGCATTGGCAGGCAGATTCTTAACCACTGTGCCACCAGGGAAGTCCCTATTATACTTATTTTAATAGTCAGTCTCAGATCGTGGCACATAATAGTAGCTTTTCATTTACGGTAGTGACATGAAATTTCCTTTTTAATACATTAAGTTAAATCAATAACATCTCAGTGATATGTAGGCATGGCTAAATTTCTGAACGTGTTAAGAGGATGTATGATGCTTGGGAAACATAGAAGGCAAGTCCAGGACACCCCCCCACCCAGCTTTCTGCCCACAGCCTGGTACACACAGCAGGCCTTTGGCCCATTGATGGGATGAGTGAGGATAGCAGTGCCAGCCCGACCCAGGGGACCTGGGCAGGAGCTCACCTTTGTCCCTGGGGAAATGGATCCTCTGGAGTTTATCGAAGCCTTTGGTATCTGCAAAGATGAAAGATCAGAGGTGCAGACCTGACAAGGGTTTCCCAGAGGTGTGGGGTGAGTGGTCTGGACCTCCCCTGCTGCGCCCACTGCCCTCCATCCCCCAGTCCTCACATTTTTCACAGGTGGCCTCATCGGAGGCGTCGGGGCAGTCGGGAGTGTCATCACACTCCAGGAAGCTGTCGATGCAGCAGCCATCACTGCAGCGGAACTTGCTGGAGTGACAGGTGCCAGAGCACACTGGGTGGGGGCGGGACAGGGTGGACGGTGAGGTCAGGCTCAAGCAGTGGCCAACAAATACCAAGAGTCCATCATCTACTTGGCCCTCTCTACCCCAAGGTGGCATCATGACACAACCCCGGTTCCCTTTCCACCCCTGTCCCTTATACCCTCCTAACACAAAACGGACAGAAGCTGATAGGAGGATCCTGGGCTACAAGGGCTGGGGCACTCGTGGGCGTTCATTCTCATGGTAGGAATGGGTTGTTGGGCCAGGGCAGTGTGGTCAGGGGCCTGGACTTGACAGAGGCTGGGGAGCTGGCAGGGGTGAGGGGAATAGGGACAGAAGCAAAGCCCACCTGGATGATGCCTTTCCACTGAGGGGCCTGGGAGAGAAAAACAGAGAAGTGAGAGGAGGCAGGGCCAGGCCCCAGCAGGGATGAGCTGATAGGGGGCCCGGGGACGGGGGATTCCCACGCCTACCTCCCTGACCCGTGAGGAGAGAACACCTACCCTGGGGGAATGTCATCTGAGCCCCAACACTGCTTCACAAAGGCCCACCTTGCACATTGCGGCAGGCGAGCTTGCACTCTTCTTCCCAAAGGTAGTTGTTCTTGTTGCCCAGACAACCTCCATAAACAAAACTCTTGCAGATCTGTTCTGTGGTGTCGTAGTACCAGCGGGGGAAGGAACCACGGCAGCGGCCCACCTTGCTGGATGCAAGGCAATATTCTGGGGGAAGGAAAGCTGGTGAGGGAGCTCCGAGGGCCAATCGGCAGAGCCGGAGCAGGGTGCAGGGTGTGGGTGAGTCCTGGGTCTGCCTCCCCACCCCCTTCCTCACCTTCTGTCTGCTTGGGAGACAGCACGGTGACTGTGATGTTGGACGTGCTCTCTCGCTGGTCTGAACCAGCCACCGTCAGCTGGAACAGGTAGCTGCCTTCCTTGAGTCCCCACAGCTCCACCTGGTCTGGATCATTCCTCTAAACACAGGAGTGGCCATCAGGCTGGGACCCCTTGATGCCCCTGGTTGGCCCCAGGTCCTCCCAGTCAGCCCCCCTGCCCCACTGTGGGGAGCCGAGGGACTTGGTATTAAATGGATCCTCAGCTTCTATCCACCCCACCCCGTCTGGAGCCGCAGTTTGGCCTACGGCCCCAGAAAGGGGGCCCTGGAGAGCTGAGGTGGGGGTCAGGGAGCCAGCCCAGCATCGCACCTCTACCCTGACGTCTGTGTCACCCCGCAGTAGGTGCCAATCTGTGTTCTCCACACCCTTCAGCACCAGGGGTTCCTGTGGCTGTACCTTCAAGTCTGTGCCTTCCCAGGCCTTGGGGATCCGGGACCCTGGGAGGAAGGTGAGATAAGGTCAACTCTCACTGAATGGACAGGATCTCTCCTAGAGTGGGGGGCTGGTGCCTAATGGGTCGCAACTAGACCAACCTAGGACTCGGCAGCCTGCCTGAGACACAGAGGCGATTTCACAACTAAACCATCTTCTTGCCCTCTGTTTAGATATATCATACTTAAGACATTTTTATGTTGTAAAACCAACTTTCTGAAGCAAATAGCATTGCTTCTGAAGCAACAGCATTGCCATCTAATCCCATTTAGGAAAAAAATAAAAAAAAGTATATCTATATATATCAATATACATATACAATATATATAGACACTATATATATATATCAATATACATATACAATATATATAGACACTATATATATCAATATACAATATATATAGACACTATATATATATCAATATACACATACAATATATATAGACACTATATATATATCAATATACACATACAATATATATAGACACTATATATATATCAATATACATATACAATATATATAGACACTATCTATATATATCAATATATGCACGTATATGTGGAAGGGGGACTTTTCTTGTTTTCTACAATAAGCAGGTACTTGTGCTAATTGCTTTAAAAAGTTAAGAGTAACGATACTTTTGAAAAGCCAAATAAGTCAATGTGTAATTAACACCATCACCCCTCGCTCTGCAGCTCATATCACTGCTAAGAAGCCCATCCGGACAGAGACCTTGAGCAGAGCCCCGGGCAGCACGTCAAGCACTGGTGTCCCACATGATGATTGGCACAGGAGCAGGATGCCTCTGCCACCTCAGACAGACTCTGCCTCCAGTTACAAGGGGGCACAAGGCAACCATATCCTCCCCCAACCAGGGTCTTCAGAGTGGGTGCGGCCCTGCTGACACCTTGAGTTTGGACTTCTGGCCTCCAGAACTGTGAGACAGTACATTTCTAGTGTCTTCAGTCACCCAGGGTGTAGTAACATGGCACAGCAGCCCTAGGAAATAGACACACTGCCCTTGAGGGTACTACGGTCCAGTTAGGCAGGTAAGACCCAACAACAGGAAGCAAAATGGGAGAAAGACCCAAAAAGATGAAGGGCTGTGTGATACATGTACAAGAAAAGGAAGTGGATGTTTAGAGAAGGGAAAGACCACAGCAAGCTAGAGGAAAAAGGCAAGGCTTTGTGAAGAAGGGAGAAAGGATTTTTTGATCCTTTTGTTTTTATTTGGTTGTGGGGAAGAATGTTGGTGTTGTTGATGACAGCAGAAAACATGATGAGCCAAAGCAAGGAGTCGGGAATTTGTAAGACTGGTTAGGTGGACATTGAGGAGACCGGCTGGGCTGGATAGATCCTGCCACAGCTGCATTCTCGTCCCTCTTTCCAGATGAGCAAATTGACACCAGAGAGGTTAAATGACTTGCCCAGGGTCGCTCAGTTTCAAAACGGCAGAGCTGGGGTTTGAACCCTGGTCTGATTCATGCTCTCTCCAAAACATCAAAACGCCATGCTGCAGGCCATATGTGCTTAGAAGGGTGATTCTTTAAATAATCTTTATAGTCTTTGGGTTTTGTTTTTGTTTTTGGCTTAGGTAATACATGTACATGATGAAATATGCAAAAAATACAAAAGGGTAGTGAGAATTAAGTCCCTGATTCTTAAACCCCCAGGTTCCTCTCTCCAGAGGCATTCTCAATTACTAGTTTGGGTGTGTGTGTATGTGTATGTGTGAGTATCAAGAGAGAGTGTATAGAATATTCACAAGCATGCTAGTTCTTCATCTTGCTTTTCCCTTAATATATACTGGAAATCAGTCATAGCAATATATAAAGAAATTCTTCTTCTTCCTTTTTTTTGTTGTTGCATAGTACTTACTGTATGAATGCACCAAAATTTACAACACATTTAACCAGTCCATCAGTCTAGTCTCTCTTGATGTAGGTCCTTCTTTCCTCCCTCCCTTCCTTCCTTTCCTCCTTCCTTCCTTCCTTCTTTCCTCCCTCCCTACTAAGAACTAACCCTTGCTACCTCAGGGTTTATTATTTTGATTAAAACAGCACCACAGTATCCAATTATAGGATGTGTTGACAGACACTGAGCTTGTTTCCAATTCTTTGCTCTTATAAACAATGGTACAGTGACTGATTGCCTGGTAAGTTGTTTTACACGTTTAAGCATAGCCGCAAGATGAGTTCCTGCAAGTGGAGTCATGTTGAGGGTTATATGCATTTACATTTTGGGTGGGTATTGCCCAACTGCCCTCCACAGAAGCTCTGCAGAGGGTTACATCAAGTTTAAGAGTTCAAAGAAGAGAAGGTAAAGAGATAAGAACAACTGGTAGGAGGCTGAGTCACAGAGATTCCTCTTTGATGAGGCAGAGTAAGCAGAGCCAACAGGGAACTCTCAGAGGGTGGTCCCAGAGGTGAGAAGACCAGGACACACAGTGACAGCAAAGGGATAGGAGGGGAGAACTTCCACAGAGGAACACATCCAATGGTGCAGAGGCTACGGGAATGAGAAAAGGGAACCTCGGTTGAGGGGAAGTAAGAGACCGGGAGAGCAGGAAAGTACCTGTTTGGAACCAAGCCCCAGCCCAGTGGCTTAAGGGCCCAACAGGGGCCATCCCCAGGCCCTGAGGTGAGAGGCCAAGCCAAGGGGACAGTGAGCTGGGAGGACCCCATTCCTCCCTCCTTGCATTTTTCAGAAAGTAATCAGCAGTCGCAAAGGGGAAAGGAGACAGACTACTTGGCAGCTGGTCCTCTCCAAGCCCCAGCCCCCAGGAGCAAGGGGCAGGTGCCCTGCCCTACCACTACTCCCTTTTTCCCACCCCCAAGAGAGCAAAGGGCCAGAGTAGCAATAAAGCCAGCCCCTCCCCCAGCTGCCAGGCCTCAGGACTCTCAAGGGAAACACAGACTCCACCTTCTAAGCCACTCCAACAACGGAAAGAGGGGGAAGGGGAGAGGAGGAAAGAGCAGGGTGCTCAGGAGGCCCCAGCAATCTGGACTGGACTGGACTGGCCTGGCCATAGGCAGGGAAAGGGGGAACAGATCAACCCACCCTGGGGAGGATTCTCCCCAGTAAATCAAAGGTTTTAGAAGCCCTGAGCACTTGCCCACTTTGCCTGCCTCGGTCTACCCTAGCCTAGCCTCCAGGATGCCACAGTGGCTTGACCCTCTTTGTACCCTCTTTGTACTTCCAACCTCTCTAATAGGACTCAGCTGAGAATGGACTCCTTGACATGCACATGGCATCCCCCACTCCCCAAAACGCTGCGTTGCCCTGAAATGGCCTGGGACCCACACTAAGTCCAAGGTCTACCCAACTCCCCACAGGTCCCAGGAAATCCCCACTCCATCCTGTCTTGTGCCAACCAGGCCAGTCAGGGGGTGGGGAGGTTTCCAGATGAGGAAGGCCCCATCCAGCTCAGCTTCCTGACCAGATCCCAGAGTTTCAGGCGCTAGCCCTACAGTGAGGGGTCCTGGCAGAACAGGGAGGGCAGGCAGCTCAGGTCAATTAGAGTCATCACCACCTACATTCCGCTGCTTCCTTGTGGAACAGGCTCAGGCCCTGGCCCAGTGGGACTCAGTGGCCCAGCCTGGCCCAGAGACACTGTCCCCCTCCCGGAATCTCCACCCTACCTCTCCTCAGAGATCCAGAGCTATTGGAAGAATAGGGAGAAGAGGAAAGGCTGGAGAGGAAAGTCCCTTTTCTACTTTCCAGGACTGAGATCACCCAGCTCCACTCCAATCCTGGCCCCTGGGCGCCCCAGTCTCTGGTTCTGTTGTCCACTGAGCTGTCCTGGATCAGAGACAGGTTTACCAGAAAGGTGGTCTTGTGTGAGGAACAGCACAGGACTTTTGGAGGTCCTGCCTGGGGTTGAGTCCCAGGTCTCCCATTTGTGGGCAGTGTTATCCTGGGCAAATTATTATTATTAATCATTGTTTGTATTTATGTCATATTGATTGTAACTTTTCCTCTTTCATTTTAATTGTACTTATTTGGGCCCCCTCTCTTTTTTTTCTTGACAAGTCTGGCTAAAGATTTATCAATTTTGTTTATCTTTTCAACAAACCAGCTCTTAGTTTCATTGATCTTTTCTATTGTTTTTTGGTCTCTATTTTATTCATTTCTGCTCTGATCTTTATTATTTCCTCCCTTCTGCTAATTTTTGCCTCTGCTCTTCTTTTTCTAATTCCTTTAGGTGGAAAGTTAGACTTTTCATTTGAGACTTCTCTTGCTTCATTAGGTAGGCCTGTATTGCTATAAACTTCCTTCTTAGAACTACTTTTGCTGTGTCCCACAGATTTGGGAAAGTTGTATTTCTATTTTCATTCACCTCAAGGTATTTTTTTGATATCCTCTTTGATTTCTTCATTGACCCATTACTTTTTTTTTCACGTTTATTGGAGTATAATTGCTTTACAACGGTGTGTTAGTTTCTGCTTTATAACAAAGTGAATCAGTTATACATATAAATGGGAGTCAGTTTCCTAATCTAAAAGTGGGATGACTACTAATAACACCCTTTTCAGAGGTGGTTGTCATGATGCCTAAGTGAGAGGCTGAGTGGCATAGCAATCAGCAAACTGTAGAGAGCTAACAGAGGTTATCAGAGTGACCCATCCCTGCCCCGGAGCCCCACCTGGCCAGAACAGCAGGTGGAGAGAATGAGGACTGAAGTTCTCTGGAGGGGCCCTGATCCTAGCTAACTGTTCAGTCCCAGGAGGAAAGAGAAGGAGCCTTGGGCCCGACTTTGCCCTTATTCTGGAAGTAAACAAGGTGAACAGACAGGTTGGTTACCAGATCCTGAGCAGGGAGAGCCCTGCCTGTCTTACACACACACACACACACACACACACACACACACTTGCCTGGACAGCTGACATCCCTTCCCTACCAGGTATACATACCAGTGGGCTGACTCACACAGCAACCCTCCTCACCCCCACCCCAGAGGCTCTAGGCTACTGCGCCCTCAATACCGCCCCCTCCCCAGTTGGGTCACCCCCAGACTGGGCTTGTTCTTTAGACTCTGGGGGCCTGGCAGTTTCCCCCAGACCACCAAAAAATCAGCTCGTGGGGGGAGGAGTACAGAGAGATGCTATAACCAATCCCAAGCCCAGCAGCGGAGAAGGAACCTATCCTTCACCAGGTTCATTTGACAGGGCACCAAGGTGCCTAGGACAGTGCTCCGCCAAGGCGCCAGGCGTATCTTCTATCTAGTCACCAGGTGGCCTCCAGACAGCTAACTCCCTGACTTGGCCTACTGGGGCCAGAAGTGAGAATCCGGAGAAGCTGCGTCCTCTCTCCTGTACACACATCCCAGAGCACCAACCCACTCAACTTCCTGAATTCAGGAGCCAGTCTGTGCTCTAGGGTGTCAGCCCTCTCCACTCCTGTAGGCTGTCCTTTATTTACTGTTTGTGCCGCCTACTTCTAAGGAGGAGTTGGGGTCGAATGGGACTCTCCTCCTAACTGCGTTCTGATGCCTCGCGCA
The DNA here is from genome assembly GCF_003031525.2 of Neophocaena asiaeorientalis asiaeorientalis. Taxonomy (NCBI): domain Eukaryota; kingdom Metazoa; phylum Chordata; class Mammalia; order Artiodactyla; family Phocoenidae; genus Neophocaena; species Neophocaena asiaeorientalis. The sequence goes on from NW_020175821.1 coordinate 3,043,709, forward strand.
GGACTCCATAACCAGTCCCTTCTCTGAGTTTCCTCGAATCCTGGCACCCTCGTCCTTACCTACGAAGCCCTGGGTCCGCAGCTCGAGGTAGGAGCGGTAAACCTCCCGCGTGAGGTAGTTGATGAAGCCCTTCCTGGGCGCGAACTTGCACACGAAGTTCTGCTCGTAGAGGCAGTTGATGAGGAAGCAGGAGGCGATGGCGTCCTCCCCGCCGTCGGGCTGCAACTCCACCAGCGCCAGATTGCAGTCGTTGGAGCTGCAGCAGGCTTGCACGCAGTCCCGGCCGCGGCGCACGGTGAGGGAGCGCAGGAAGGTGGCGCCGTTTCTCACCGAGGCGTCGGTGTCGAGTACGAAGGCAGGCACCCCGGGGGTAAAGCGGTCCAGGCAGTTGTCGGCCGTGAGCAGAGTGGGGGGCACGGGCGGCGGCCCGGCCTCGGTGCCCAGAAGGCCGAGCGAGCAAAGGAGCCACACGGCGACCGCTGGGATGCGGGCCTGGGAGAGGCGGGCCCCGGCCATCATCCCCCCAGGGACCGTCGCCCTCCTCCCCACGGCGGTCACCTTCACAGTGCGGGCCCCTGACCTCCGAGAGTGATAGCGACCTGAGAGAGAGGAGGGGACGGAGGAGGAGACACCGGATCAGCCAGGAGACTTCAAGGTAGGCGGGCGGGCCGGGAGGAAGTTAAGGGGAGGACTGGGAAGCACCGAGCACCCCGGGAGTGGAGAGGGGCACGCGGGCCCGGTCCTCCCACGCACACTCCGGTGACCCGACAGCCCGACGGACGGCCAGACGGACGTCTAAGGAACTCACGTACCCGGACACACGCACGAGCAGAAAACAAAGGGCCAAACATACTCAGAACCCACTTCACCTCCTCGCTCGCTCACCTCGGCCCTGGTTACCTGCTCAGGTGAGTGGGGTGGGGCCGGGCCAGCCGAGGTTCCGGTCCCGGCTTCCTGCGCGGCTCGGGCCGCAGCTTCCGCCCCGGTGTCCGGTGCGCTGGCGATCGGCCACCTCCTCCCCCCTAGTTTCTAGTGAAACTGAGTCAGCGCGGCCGGGGCGGGGCGGACATTAACCCCAGCGCCGCCGGCTCCGCCCACGCCCGGTGCGCTTGTCCAGCCCCAGCTTCCGGACCGCCTATCCGCATCCCCGGGATCCCCGACCCTTCTTCTCCCTCAGCCTGGTGCCCAAAGGGGCTCAGAGGCCGGGGCGCCCTGCCCCGGGCCGCTGGATCCACCGAGTCCAGCCTCCTGTGGTTCCCCGCACCCCAGAAGTACACCCGTATTTCCGGAGGCCCGGACAGGTCAGGAGGACGCTTCAGCGAAGTCAGGCACCCGAGGGTGGGTCGGGCGCTCTGGGACGGCTACCTCCGGCCTCCCTTTCTGGTCCGGGCCGGCATTCCCAGACCCCAGGCCTGAGGCGCTTGGGAAGGGGCTGGCGGAGAAGAAATGGGGAAAAGCCCTATGCAAAAGATCTCGCTGTCGTCGTCAGCCCTCGGGAAATCATTTCCATCTGTGGCAGGAAGAGATCCCAGAAACTGCGTGGCTGCACCTTTGGTAACTGGAATCCAGGATGCCTGCTCCATCGTCACCACCTTCGCCAGCTCCGGAAGCCCTCCTTTCTGTCAGAGTGAGAAACAGGAGATTTCCAGTGTCCAGGCTTCCCTGCTTGATCTGCAGTGGTTCCTTTTGGCTTGAGGCCCTTCCTCATCGTGTACTAACGTTTACATTCGGGTCACTGTCGGAGCTGAGTCCCTGTTAGCCTCCTTGGTGAGTTGATCCCTTCTCTGCAGAGTCCCTCTCCTCTCTCACCAGGTGGGGTGCTCCTGGTCAGGAGCTGGCTGCTTTCTTCCAGTGAAATAACATCCTTGGAAGCTAGAAATTGCAGCTTTCCAAAGTAGCTGAGTTAATGACCTTCACAGAGCCATGGACTCCTTGAAGCCAGGCTCATTGCATTTCCTGAGAGAAGCTCCTCCTAAAGTCTATTCTTTATTTTTTTATTTTTGGCTGTGCTGGGTCTTCGTTGCTGCACGCGGGCTTTCTCTAAGTTGCGGCAAGCAGGGGCTACTCTTCCTTGCGGTGCACGGGCTTCTCATTGTGGTGGCCTCTCCTGTTGCGGAGCGTGGGCTCTAGGTGCGCGGGCTTCAGTAGTTGTGGCTCGCAGGCTCAGTAGTTGTGGCTCGCGGGCTTAGTTGCTCCGTGGCATGTGGGATCTTCCCGGACCAGGGCTCGAACCCGTGTCCTCTGCATTGGCAGGCGGATTCTTAACCACTGCACCACCAGGGAAGGGAAGCCCCTAAAGTCCATTCTTTACAGAGCAAGATTGATCCTATTAATGCTTTCCCCCCAAAGAGATTCCACACCTTCTCATGATGACTTAACAAACCCCAGCCCAATGGGAACGGTCTTCCTACTTTCTTATCTAGAGCAGCTTTACCTACTAGGTCCTGTAGCCAACCCTTCAATCATTTTCCTGGCTAAACTGCAACATTCCCTAGCTGCCCACATTATGAGTGTTGGGGGTGGGAATCTGAGGTCTGTCTCCCCTTCTCTGGATTTTCTGGGTTTTTCCACTGCCCCAGGCACAGTGGGGAACATAGAGCAATGATGGTACACCAGGAATGAAGCATACGATCGTGCAGTTACTGGAAAGAAAGGATTTTGTTGAGATTTCATTCCTACCTCCTTCAATACCTTATGCATACAAGAATCCTAACACAGGAGACTGTTACCTTATGGTAATATTACTACAGATTAATCATTACTTCCATTACACCATTACACATTACTTCCATTCCATCATATACACCATTACAAAAACCTACATCCGTCAAGCCCTGACAATGCCCAAACCCTATGTATTTCCCACGCATTGCCCCATATACTCAAAACAAACCAAAAAAGCAGGTACTAATTTTATTCCCCTTTTACAGATGAGCAAACAGGCTCAGACAGGTGAATGAACTTGTCAGGTCACGTGGCAGTTAGGTGGCAGAGCAGGGATTGGAGTCCAGGAAGGCCACGTCTGTTGCTTCAGCACCTAAACACTGCTTTACTGCACTTACAATTCTGACTTCAGCTGGAAATTCCACCCTCACCTCAGATTCAACTTGCCTGAAACATAAACTTTCAAGTGATGATCAGCCCCCATTTGAGATGCTTGCTGTGTGCCAGACACTCGACATCTGTGATCTCTGATTCCCACAACAGCTCTGAGAATAGTTTCTGCTTTGCAGAGAGGCTCACTAAACTCCATCAAGGTCACGCAGTGAAGAGTGGGAGGCAAGACTGTGTAGGGGTTCAGCTTGTGGGCTTCAGACTCAAGACTACTGGGTTTAACTCTTTCATCTGTCACTATCAGTTGTAGACTTCGGCAACTTATTTAGCCCCTCTGTGCCTTAGCCTCCTTGTATATGAAGTGGGGCTTCACAGGGTTAGTATGAGGGTTAAATGAGTTAATACAGATAACATTTGACACCTGAAAAAAGTGACAGAGTCAGAATTTTATCTCAAGTCTCTCTGACATCAAAAAGGACACTTTTCTCACTACCTTATGCTGCTTCTTACATCCAGAAGACAAAACCTACACACGAGGGGAAAAAGGACTAAGATAGTCCACCAAAGTAGTGAAAGTGATGGCGTTTGAATGATGGGAATTCGAAGTGACATTTTCTTCTTCCTAGCTTAAAAATTATTTCCGACGCTTCCCTGGTGGCGCAGTGGTTGAGAGTCCGCCTGCCGATGCAGGGGACATGGGTTCGTGCCCCGGGAAGATCCCACATGCCGCGGAGCGGCTGGGCCCGTGAGCCATGGCTGCTGAGCCTGCGCGTCTGGAGCCTGTGCTCCGCAACGGGAGAGGCCACAACAGTGAGAGGCCCGCGTACCGCAAAAAAAATAAATAAATAAAATAAAATAATTTCCGAAATTTCCTTTAGTGAGCATAGAATGCTTCCATGGTGAAGAGAAAACTACATCATCACAACCTCCACATTGATCATATTTAGCCCCAAAATGCTTCTGTCTCCATATTCTCTCCTGATCTCACTGTTCCAGTCACTTTGGAGTCATCTGTGGGCCCTGGCTTTTCTTTTTTTTAAAAATTTATTTATTCATTTTTGGCTGCGTTGGGTCTTCATTGGTGCGCACGGGCCTTCTCTAGTTGTTGGAGAGTGCATGCTTATCGTGGTGGCTTCTCTTGTTGCAGAGCACAGGCTGTAGGCTCACGGACTTCAGTAGTTGTGGCATGTGGGCTCAGTAGTCGTGGCAGACGGGCTTAGTTGCTCTGTGGCATGTGGGATCCTCCCAGACCAGGGCTCAAACCCGGGTCTTCTGCATTGGCAGGCAGATTCTTAACCACTGTGCCACCAGGGAAGCCCCAGGGAAGAGCCAATTTTGACTCCATGTTGGATTTGTTTCTTTGAATTTAACCTTTGCTTTTCATTGTTTTTGTTATTATAATCATACATAATGGCCTGCCTTAGGGAACCCTGCCCCTGTGTCTGAATGTTAAACTAAAGTGCCTTTGTTCAGCTCACAGGGAGACAATCTGACCCTGCCCACCTGTGAATGGCTGCAAAAAAAGAAATTAACACATCCCCTCCCTGATGCAGGCCACAGGAGGAGATGTTTTGCAAGATAAATGGCCTTTTTACTTTACTTCCTCACCTCCTCCCCCTCTCTGTTCTATAAAAGAAACAGGCATCCAGACCCAGATAGGATGGTTTTTTGGGGACCCTAGTCTGCCTGTTTTCCAAATAAAGTCGTATTCCTTGCCTCAACAGCTTGTCTCCTGATTTATTGGCCTGTTGTTTGGCGAGCAGAGTGAGCTTGGACTCGGTAACACTCTAGCCCTGCCTTCATCTGTCCTTCACCTGTTCAGATCCAGTGACCCCCAAGACCCTCTTTAGCAGTGTGTACAGAACCAGCTGTCCTCTGGATGGATTCATAAAGTTTGGTTTGTGGAGAGGTAGAGAGCGTCAGAGGTACTGGGGACCTTAGTTAAAGCCCTTCACCTTACATATAGGAAACTGAGGTCCAGAGATTTGTCCTTGATTTGTTCAGAGACACAGAGATAGTATGTGGCAGAGGCCACCTCCAGACTTCAGGTCTCTTGAATGCCAATCTTAGGTCCTTTCTGTAATTCTGACCTGACTTCCTGCAAAGCATTTCCAGATGATATTGTTTTCTAATTGTACATTGCAGGCCCAAGGAGAGCTGTCTGGGTAAGTTATCTCTTTTGTTAGACCATGTGGCTCACTCCCTGTGTATGAACTTGGGAAAGAGAAAGCCAGGGTTTATGCTACAGGTTTCCTTCATATTTGCCATACCACCAGTACCAACCACTGACCTTAGGAGTGGGTGTTTTGGTGAGAACATTCAGTCCTTAACACCACTACTAGAAAAGAAACCCTGAGTGCCTTGTCTTGGATGGTGGTCTGGTGGTTTCTGTAAGTAGGTATAATGGATTGTCTACAAAGATGGCTATCGAAGATGGTAGACAGGACCTCACTTTCCCTGTAAGTGCATGCTGCTCCTCCCACCAAGAGGTGACATCTATCTTTCCCCTCCCTTTGAATCCATAATTTGCTTTGACCAGTGGGACGGAGCAGAAGTGGTGCCACGTGACTTTCAGGCCTCAGCCTTGTGGCTTACATTTTCCCCTCTTAGCACCAGTTGTGATGTAAAGAAGTTTGACTACCCTGAGGAAGAGAGAGGCCACCGGAAGAGAGCAAGACCCTGGAGGATGAGAGACTGTGAAGGGAGAGAGAGGGATCTGGCTATCTCACAGTCACCTCAGCTGACTAGCTTCGTGAAGCTATCCTGCATCCTTAGCCCCAGTCGACTCGTCCCAACAGAGATTAGCTACACCTGTGAAGCCCTGCTCACGTTGCAGAATTGTGAGCAAATGTGTTTGTTTTAAGCCTTTAAATTTTGGTGTGATTTCATAAGCAGTTAGGTTAGCGGGTCCCTGGAGAAAGAGAATCAGGAATGGCATTCTTGACATAAGAGAAGCCATTTTGGGGGAAGTCCCTGGCAGTGCAGTGGTTAGGATTCCGGGCTTTCACTGCCGGGGACCTCAGTTCGATCCCTGGTCGGGGAACTAAGATCCCACAAGCCGCGCTATGAGGATAAATTTTTAGAAAAAAGAGAGAAGTCATTTTGTGATCTAAGCCTGGCCGCAATGCTTGCCCTCAAACAGGTCTCAGTAACAAGGATCTTGAGGGAACAAAGGAATGTCAGAACAGAGAAGGCAGTCAAACAATAGTGCAGTGATAAAGCAGAGTCCTAGTTCCTCCTCAAGGGATATATTCAATACATAATTAGACGTCTTTGAGTTCAGCAGGAACTAAGGCCCCCCCCCAGGTGGAGGACGGAATGATGATGTTGACCCTCCTGACTTCAATCCACCAAGACTTGGACTCTGTCAACCTTTGCCATAATTCTGTGCTCTGAATTCTCCTCTGCTCAAGCCTCTTCATGAATATGCATGTACCCTTAACTCAGAACTTCCAGTTTTGCTGTTCCAGTGAGAGGCTGCTTTGGGAAAGATCCCTGGTGTTCTCCTTACTTGCTGCAAGTAATAATGAATCCTTCCTTTTCCCAGTCTCTGGCTGGATCATATCTGTTGGCTCAACACCCACCAAGAGGCCAACCCAGTTTTTGGGTAACTGTTTTGTGGCAATAATAACTGAAACAGAAGGATAATATATTTACAGAACAAATTTTAGTTTTAATTATCTAATGATTATAAATAAATACATTTTATAAATTTTAGTTTTAATGATCTAAATAAAAGCCTTCTAATTCCCTTGATAATGCAGAGTCAAGGATTTTTTTTTTTTTTTTAATTTATTTTTGGCTGCGTTGGGCCTTCATTGCTGTGCGCTGTGCGCGGGTTTTCTCTAGTTGTGGGGAGCAGGGGCCACTCTTCGTTCCGGTGCGCGGGCTTCTCATTGCAGTGGCTTCTCTTGTTGCAGAGCACAGGCTCTAGGCGCGTGGGCTTCAGTAGTTGTGGCAGGTGGGCTCAGTAGTTGTGCCTTGTGGGCTCTAGAGCACAGGCTCGGTAGTTGTGGCGCACGGGCTTTGTTGCTCCGTGGCACGTGGGACCTTCCCGGACCAGGGCTCGAACTCGTGTCCCCTGCATTGGCAGGCAGATTCCCAACCACTGTGCCACCAGGGAATCCCAAGGATTTTTGATAAGGAATTTTGGGGAAAGTAATGACCCTTGAAATACTTTTCCAGGCAAGGCTGCTGTCACCTGTTCAATCTTTATGTAAAGGAGACAAGGCCCCTCAGATACTGCTGCAGCCCTAAAAGGGGAATCTTTTTGTTTGTTTTTGGCCACTCCTTGAGGCTTGTGGGATCTTAGTTCCCCGACCAGGGATCAAACCCAGGCTCTTGGTAGTGAAAGCACAGAGTCCTAACCACTGAACTGCCAGGGAATTCCCTCAAAAGGGAATTCTTGAAGAATTTTGCTAATGTCCAAAATGCTCATGGGACTTCCCTGGTGGTCCAGCGGTTAAGACTACTTGCTCCCAAGGCAGGGGGCCCAGGTTCGATCCCTGGTCGTAGAACTAAAATCCCACATACCGCAACTAAGCCCATGCACCACAACTAGAGAAGCCCGAGTGCTGCAACTAGAGAAGCCCATGTGCTGCAATGAAGACCCAGAGCAGCAAATAAATAAATAAATTTTTAGAAAGTGAAATAGCTGCTTGGGAAATTAAAAAAAAAAATGCTCACAATATTTCAGCGTGTTTGATAGCCTCTAAATGGTCACTAATGGCCCACACCTGCTGGTATTCATGCTGTTTTGTGTGTAATCTCCTCCCCTTCAGCATGGCTGGACCTAGTGATTGGCTTCTGATGAATAGAATACAGCAAAAGTCATGGGATGTCACGTCCTAGATTAGGTTACAAAAGGACTGTGACTTGCTTTTGGCTTTCGGATCAGAGGAGGCCAAGGTGCAACTTTCTTCAGTCATCCTGAATCCGGGTTCATCCGACACCAGCTGCCTCCACTATGCCGCCTAAGTTCGACCCCAACGAGATCAAAGTCGTGTACCTGAGGTGCACCGGTGGGGCAGTCGGTGCCACGTCTGCCCTGGCCCCCAAAATCGGCCCCCTGGATCTGACTCCAAAAAAAGTTGGTGATGACATCGCCAAGGCAACTGGTGATTGGAAGGGTCTGAGGATTACAGTGAAGCTGACCATTCAGAACCGACAGGCCCAGATTGAGGTGATACCTTCTGCCTCTGCCCTGATGATCAAAGCCCTCAAGGAATCACCAAGAGAAAGGAAGAAGCAGAAAAACATTAAGTACAGTGGAAACGTGACTTTTGATGAGATTGTCAACATTGCCCGACAGATGCGGCATCAATCTTTAGCTAGAGAACTCTCTGGAACCATTAAAGAGATCCTGGGGGCCACCCAGTCTGTGGGCTGCAATGTTGATGGCCGCCACCCTCACGACATCATAGATGACATCACAGTGGTGTGGTGGAATGCCCAGCTAGTGAAGCACTGCAAAGAAAAATAATAAAGGGTTATTTGACAACCAAAAAAAAAAAGACTGTGACTTCCATCTTGCCTACCCCCCCCAGCCCCGCCCCTCAGTGCCCTGGCTCTTGTGGAAACCAGCTGCCATGTGGTGAGTATCCCTCTATAGAGCTCCACATGGCAGGGAACAGATGTCTGGCCAACAGCCCTGGCCCGCACCTGGCTTGCACCCTTCTGAGAAGCCCTGAGCCAGAAGAGCCAGCCAAGCCACCAACTAAAACAGTGATAAAATAAATGCCTGCTGTTTTAAGCTGATCAATTTGGGGATAATTTGTTATGCAGCAATATAAAACTAAGATATTCATTAACTTAAAACATTAGGATATCAAACTATAAACAGTTTATTTGGTACAACCTTTCAGGGAGCTAATATGGCCATAACATCAAATTCCCCTACAAGTTCACACTTCCTTTGGCCTTGTAGTTCTGCCTCTAGAAAATCCGCTAAAGTGTGGGAGGGGGGAGTGGGGGTGGGAAGCATGCGTTGCTAAAAAAAGGAATAGTTACAAGGATGTTCAGAGCAGCAATATTTATAATGGCAAAAAAATTGGTAGCAATCTATATATCTAGTAGCAGGGGATTGAGTAACTAGATCATGGAATTGCCTCTAACAGAACAGGTTGGAAACTATTAGTGAGTCTTGAAAGCAAAGTGACTTGCCGTCAGCACTTGAGAAAATAAAGGTAAGTTTTGCTTCATAAGACATTTTCATTTCGTGTTTGTATGCGTGTGTGTCATGAGGTTAAATGAATTTCTTACTCTGAGTCATGGTCTAAATTTTGAGAAACTCTGCAGTGTTGAAAAAAGATGTGTATAAAATTACTTAATGACACAAAAAGTATTCAAAATATAAGTTACAAAATAGCACACATATGTTACAAAATGATCCAATTTCGTGAAAATCCAAAATAAGTAAATCTATATAAAAAGTGGAAAATACACCAAACATATCATTTATACTTCTTATATCTATATTTTAGAATTTTCTATAATGAACATGTCTTTTTAAAAACTTTTTATTGAAGTATTGATAGTTTGTTTTTTTTTTTAACATTTTATTTATTTGGTTGGTTGGGCCGGGTCTTAGTTGTGGCAAGGGAGCTCCTTAGTTGCAGCTCGCCAGCTTCTTAGTTATGGCATGCAAACTCTTAGTTGAGGCATGCACGTGGGAGCTATTTCCCTGACCAGGGATTGAACCTGGGCCTCCTGCACTGGGAGCGTGGAGCCTTAACCAATGTGCCACCAGGGAAGTTCTGATAGATTTTTTTTTTTTTTTTAATATTTATTTGGGGCTTCCCTGGTCACACAGTGGTTGAGAATCCGCCTGCCAATGCAGGGAACACGGGTTAGATCCCTGGTCGGGGAAGATACCACACGCTGCAGAGCAACTAAGCCTGTGCGCCACAACTACTGAGCCTGCACTCTAGAGCTCGCGAGCCACAACTACTGAAGCCCGTGCTCTTAGAGCCTGTGCTCCGCAACAAGAGAAGCCACCGCAATGAGAAGCCTGTGCACCCCTGCTCACTGCAACTAGAGAAAGCCCACATGTAGCAACAAAGACCCAAAGCAGCCAAAAATAAATAAAATTATTTTAAAAAAAAAGAGAGAGAGAATAGAAACTTGCCAGAATGCTAGCAGTGGTTTTGTGTGGCAGGATTATGGGAATTTTTTAATGTTTTAGAAAATTTAGAAATGTTTCTAAAATGAACATGCTTTTCTTTTATTATAAAAATTTTTAAGGACTTACCTGGTGGTCCAGTCGTTAAGACTTCTGCTGCAGGGGGCATGGGTTTGATACCTGGTGGGGAAACTAAGATCTCACATGCTGCGTGACGTGGCTGAAAAATTAAAAAACAGGGCTTCCCTGGTGGCGCGGTGGTTGGGGGTCCGCCTGCCGATGCAGGGGACACGGGTTCGTGCCCCGGTCCATAGTTCTGATGGGGTCTGCCTGCTGCTTATTTTATCCCACCACTGGACCCAGGCCAGGCCAGGAGAGCAGGGCAGACACCCTTGCCTCTGCCCAGGCCTGCACCCTCTTTATTTCCCCACCCTGATATGACCCTGTGGTCCTGGTGGTTTTTCTTCACATCTTATCTTGAAACTTGAGTTCCCTTATCTTGGGCAAACTTACTGATGAATAGTGACGCTGAGATGGAAGAATGTAAATAAGGAGGGTTACACTATAAATAATGGGCATAACTCATTTGTGTACCATTAAGCTTCACTGGGGCCATGTTGTGTGCTCATGCAGAATCTCACCAACCCCCAGTTTACAGATGAAGAAATATGCTCAGAGAGCCCCCATGCATGAACCTGTCTGTGTTCCTGTGTAGGCATTCATGAAGTTTGCATATTCCAATCCATTGCCAAGTTCTGTTAAATATTACCGCCTAAATAGCTCTCCAATGTGTCCACTTCTCACTATCACCAGCGCTACCTCCCCCTGTCAAGCCCTACAGCAAATGGCCTCCCAACTGACCTCCAGGACTTCTGTGCCCTCTGATCCTCTCTGTATTCAATAGCTAAGGCGATATTTTGGAAATTTAAATCTGAACTCGTCAGTCTACCCAGCCACCCTTGCTTAAGATTTTGCAGTTATTCCCAACGCTCTTAGGATAGAGACAAAACTCCTTGACATGGTTGACAGGGCCCTATGTAGATACCTCCACCCTGTCTGCCTCATGGCTCGCTTTTGCTTCCCTCATCTCTTTGTTCCATCTCCATTGACCTTCTCTAGTCCCTTGTATTCACCCTCTTCCTCCTGTCACAGGGCCTTTGCATATGCTGTGCCTTCTGCCAATTCCACTCTTGCTGGCTCCTATACCTAGTTAACTCCTACTATATCTCCTCTTACCTTTTCTTCAGATCATTAAATACAGTCGTAGTTTTACATTTATTTGATTAGTTGGTTAATGTTTGTTTATTTTTATACTAGACTGTAAGTTCCATGAAAACAGAGACTGTCTTTTGGATCACCAATCCCCAGTACTGACTATAATACTTGACCTACAAGAAGAGCTCATAAAATCTTTGTTAAATGAATGAGTTAATGAATGAACAAAACCCATAGACTCTTCTGATCTGGTTCCTTTTCTTGAAAGGGCTCCCAAACGCTTCAGAAGACAGAAACAGAAGAGGGAGGGAACAGCCATAATAATGCCTATCACAGAATGTAACAGGTCATCAAGGTAAGAGCTGAGTCTACAGGCTGTATTTTAGAGCCCTCCCTACCCCCTTCTTATTGCCACCTTCTTCCAAAGAGGACCAGGAAGGAAGCCACTGCAGAGAAATTCCAGGGCCAGCCTTTGACGGACAGAGCCTCACCAGGAAGGCAGGGAGGATGAGAAGGCAAAGAAAGGAAGAGAAGGGATGTCTATTGAGAAGGGACTCTGTTTTGGATATCAGGCTGAACGTTTACGTACATCATCTCATTTAATCCTCTCCAAAACCCCATTTTGCAGATGAGAAAACAGACTCAGGTTGTGAAACTTGAGGGTTATTAAACCAATGCAGGGCAAAGCTGGGTTTGAACTGGGGTCTGTCAGCCTTCCTCTGAAGCCTGGGCTTTTCCAGGCTACCATCCTGGCCTCCAGCCTTCAAACATCTCCCTCACCCTGTTAACTTAGGACCTAAAATTTCATCATTAAAGACTCATCCGTTGGCCTGTGTCTAACACTGTCTTTTAGGAGTCAGTGTATGAAGTTGATACTTTGGAAACAGAAACTCATCATCATAAAGGCAATCACTACAAGACCTAAAAAGAAATACATAAAAGAAAAAAAAAATACATAAACAAAAATTAGAATGTGCAAAGGAAAGGGGATGAGAGAGCATGAGTGAGGGAGTTAAATCTCTCATCGTTCATACTGAGGAGAGAAGAGATACTGTCTCAAATGGACAAATTTATGATATTACACAAAGGGATAATGGTGATCTCAGGAGAACTAAAAGCAGAAGCTGTTGGTTGGGTTCCCTCTAGGGAGTGGAACTGGGGGGAAGAGAGACACTTTTCATTTGTCCTGAGCTGTTCATAAAAAAAAAAAATTATAGTAGTATTCTGTTGTGTAACCTTTCTAAAAAGTTTTGAAGTTTTTGTTACAAAAGACTAAACAAACAAAAACACCCTTCCTTTATTTATTTATTTTGTAATTTATTTATTTTTGGCTGCATTGTGTCTTCGTTGCTGTGTGCGGGCTTTCTCTAGTTGCGGCGAGCAGCAGTTACTCTTTGTTGCAGTGTGTGGACTTATTGCAGTGGCTTCTCTTGTTGTGGAGCATGGGCTCTAGGCAAGCGAGCTTCAGTAGTTGTGACACACGGGCTCAGTAGTTGTGGCACGCGGGCTTAGTTGCTCTGCGGCATGTGGGATCTTCCCAGACCAGGGCTCAAACCCGTGTCCCCTGCCTTGGCAGGCGGATTCTTAACCACTGCACCACCAGGGAAGTCCAAAAACACCCTTCCTTTAGATGCAAGTAGGCCTAGAAGTAATAGTCCTTGACACCTGGGTAAATGTTAGGTCTGCAGGGTTCCTCTGCATCAGGAAGGACATGAGTTGGGGAAGGGTCATGTTATGATAAACCTGGCTTCCTAAGCAGTTGCCCCTGGGGAATGGGCTTGGGAGACGAGCTCGCCTTTGCAAACACAGGGCCAGGGTAGTGCCTCTTCCCTCACATTACTAAAGGCAACTCATACTCAGACACAAGAGGATACTGACCCCATTAGGGCCAGAGATAACCACCCCTCTAATTATCCCTGAGGCGACTCTGCCATCAGCAGCACCACTCTCTGAGCAGGAGCCCTTGCCAGCCAGGGACCCCACTGCAGCAGGATCCATGTGACCGCAGCTTCTGGGGGCCCAGGTGGATCTAGGCCAGGAAAGTGGGACACTGAGGGCTCTCAGGTGAGTATGACTCAGGTCAGAGCCCCGCACGCCTCAGGACCCAAGGGCCTCTTCCTCCTCTGGAGGCATGGCATCCTCTTGACCTTTGCTTGGTATATCACTCCGTCCCAGCGGCTGCAGAAAGGGAGCCCGGGGCACGACTCAGGAGTGCCACTCACCAGCAGCCAGGAGCCAAAAGAGTGGCATTCCCAGCACTAGACAAAGGCCTATTGATCTTTGACCCCCACCGCTCCAGGAGCCTTGGCCCTCCCTCCTGCCTGCTTTCCTTTCTTCCCTGCTGGCCTCACCCTCTGTTCTGTCTCCTCATTCCCTGGCTCTCTTGCTCTGACTGGCAGTTTTTCCCAGCTCCTTGACCAAACCAATCCTTCCATGCTGTCTTCAAGCCCTGCCTCCTGCACATCTCCCAACCTGAACAAGGAGAATCCAAGAAAGAAGGTCCAGTGGGCTTCTGGGAGGAGGAGGACGTCATCCACAGACTCAAAGTCCCAGTCCGACCCCTCCAAAGCGTCCAGGTCCCGGAAACTCGGCCGGCTGACGGTGAAGTATGACCTGGGGCAGCTCCAGAGCTGGCTGGAGATGGAGCAGTGGGTGGACGCCCAGGTTCAGGATCTCTTCCAGGTGGGTAAGACACCGCGGGCCAGGGGACCAGGAGAGAGCCTGCTCTGAGGCCTCAGGAGGAGCTGGAGGGCAGATGAGAGATGCTCCCATGGAGACAAAGTTTTTCCCCACAGGTGAATCATGGGTTTGCAGTCCTGAAATCTGCCTCCCTCTGGTCTGGGCTCTGCCTCTCACTCTCTACATAATCTGCAGCAGGTCTTTTAACATCCCTGAGACTTAGTTTCCTAATCTATAAAACGGGGCTATCAGTGCCTGTCGTATCCCTTTCGTAGGACTTTTTGAGGCTCAGATGAGATAGTAGAGGAGTTCTTTTTCTTTATTTTATGTCTTTATTTACTTTCAACCTCAACACACATACACAAGTAGAGCGACATTGTTCATTCCTGTGGCTGTCAGCCATGTGTAGCTATTTAACTTTAAACTGATGAAAATTAAAAGTTCAGTTCTTCAGTCACACTAGCCACATTTCAAGTGCCCCATACATCCAGATGGCTAGTGGCTACCAAGTTGCCAGCACAGATACAGAACATTTCCATCATCTCAGAACAGATAGTGCTGGACTAGAAGGTCAAAGTGATCAATAGTGAACGCTAATACCAGCGCCTGACCTAGCCTTGGCCCTGGCTCTGACTGACTCCCCTCAACCCCACCCTGGGAGAGTAGCCTTTTTTTTTTTTTTTAACCTAGATACCTACTAATCGGGATCCTAGTGTAGTAACAAATGCTGCTCCAACAAGAATAACATTTGGAGCACTTAACTCTGCACTAGGCACAGTGCCCAGCACCTGACTTGTGTTATTTCATTCAGCCCTCCCCACAAGTCCATTAGGTAGGTATGGTTTACCGTGGAGGACATGGAGGCTTAGAAATGTTGAGTAACTAGCCCAAGGTCACACCACTAGGGAGCCCAGGGACCAGGAGCTGCAGCTGGGGCTCTGCCTGTAGCGCCTGAGCGTTTATTCAAGCTGCTAGTGGTTCTCCACACCTGAAGTACTTCAGTAATAATCCGATGCCCCAGCTGCATTTCAACTGAATTTCAATCTACTAGGGTGGGGCCCAGGCACTGGTCTTTTTCATAAGCTCCACTGCTGATTGTAGCGTGTGGCTGGCGAGAACCACGCAACAAGCTGGAGACCAGAGTCCTCCTTGTCCACATGCCATGGTCCTTGTTTCTCTCCTTCCTTACTCAGGTCCTGTCTTTTCTTTTGGGGGCAGCAAGGGCTTGTGATTCTTCCAGGTAAGGGCTGTGTCAGTGGTTCTGTGGTTGGGGGAGGGGAAGAGTGATGCATGTGGCCCAGGCTGTCTTGTGAGTCTCACTGTGTCATGTGTTGGTTTGGTCCAGGTGTTGACGGTGTCCCTGGCAGCATCCTGGGCCACTCGCAGAGGGGAGAGAGATGCCCTAGAACTGGGAACAGGAGAGGCAAACTTTCTTTGCCTATGTATACTCTCGCCTTGCAGGATATCTCTGCTGCCCTTCATTCCTGCCAGCACCCTCCCTCTCTGGATCAGTTTCAATTTCAGACTGTTGTGCCCTTACATAAAAAGTCTCATATCTCAGACACCTCAGGGCAAAGATCAAGGCAGGGGAAAAGCTGTAAAATAATGAACTCATAACATTGGAAAACAGGACATGTGGGAGGACTGCTCCCAGGCAATGACTGTAATAAAATAACCTGGTCTACAGTTGTCATGACAATTGTCCAAAGGTGCCAGGTGGCAGTTCCTCTTCTAATCTCTGTCCTTTTCAGCAGGAAGCAGGCAAGTGGCTGGGGAAGCCTCAGGTGGCTGGTCATCTTGGGCAGAGGTTGAGGCAACCCAGTCTCCAGGCTTACCCTGCCTCAGTTATTCCTGCATAGAGCCCCTCTCCACCCACTGGGACTCCCCACCACATGCCCACCTTGGGTAGCACCACTGGGAATGGTTCCAGGAGTGGGTTGCGTCACTATTTGTTTAGTTTAGCTTAGTGGAACCCAACCTTCCTTTGTTGGAGGACCCCACCTCTTCTCACTGGGTGTGTAGCCTGCTTTAGGGTCTTGTGAAAAGCCAAGTCTGGGTTCAACAAAACAAACTGACTTGGGGGCCTGGAGTTCCTGTTGTCCAGAAATGGAGTGTGGATTTGGCTTCTAAGCAGGGACTTAAACACTCATGAGTTTCTCCTATTTTAAGGAGACTCTTGTTTAACAATATGCCCTCCTTTTGTTACCATCCCCTATTTCCTGTCTCCTTTACAAGGCTCCTTAAAGGATTTGTACCAACTCAGAGGCTTTACTTACTTTTTCCTTTCCTATCACCATTCAAACCACTGGATTCTGACTTCTGTTCCCACCACTCTATTGAGACCTCTTGGCAAAGTCACCAGTCACCACCTTGGGGCCAAATCTAGTGTACACATCAGCAGGGGACACTGTTGACCACTCCAGAGTTTCCTATAGTTTACATGATACCATGCATTTTGATGCAGCCCTTTTGATGTGATGGCATTTTAAGAAACAATCTATTAAACTTACAACTTTAGGGCTTCCCTGGTGGCGCAGTGGTGGGGAGTCTGCCTGCCGATGCAGGGGACACGGGTTCGTGCCCCGGTCTGGGAGGATCCCACATGCCGCGGAGCGGCTGAGCCTGCGCGTCTGGAGCCTGTGCTCCGCAACGGTGAGAGGCCCGCGTACCGCAAAAAAAAAAAAAAAAAACTTACAACTTTAAAAATGTATTATCAGGAATTCCCTGGCAGTCCAGTGGTTAGGACTCGGAGCTTTCACTGCCATGGACCCAGGGTCGATCCCTGGTCAGGGAACAAAGATCCTGCAAGCAGTGAGGCCAAAGGAAAAAAAAACAGTGTATATATATGTGTGTGTGTGTGTGTGTGTGTGTGTGTGTGTGTGTGTGTGTGTGTGTGTATATATGGTCAATGAAATGTGAAACAAACAGTTGTTAGCTCATCTCTGAACTTCACTCGATTACTGGTTTCTATGGCAGAGAGATCAGGAGTAAGTGAACAGACTATGGAGTGGAGCAGAGAAAGGGGTCAAATCAGGCAGCATCTGTCAGGAAACCACCACATGTAATACAGAGTCACAATATGACCATACTTGTTCACCTCGGTCAGAGTTGTTTGATATATCTGCTCATTTTCTGAGAATTCAAAAAATACTTGAGGGAAAGAATATTTTGGATTATGATTTGAGCCCATATTCTCAATACCAGACTGCAGTGACAATCTGACTCTCAGTGATATACATACCCTATGTTCAATATACGTATAGTTAATGTCATAAATGATATAAAATGGTTTTAGGAGCAGGACTAATCCTTTTTTAGAGGTGGAATTCTAATCATTAGTATGTATTTTTATTATTTGGCCCCAGCATCCACCTTCTGGGATTCCAGTTACATGTATGTTAGACCACTTGATATGGTCCTACAGATCACCAAAGCTCTATGCTGTTCTTTTCTTTTCTACCAGTTTTTTTCTCTCCATGCTTCATTTTGGCTAGTTTCTTTTGCTATTTCCTCAAGTTTAAATGGTATTTTTTTCCTGTAGTGTCAAATATGCTGTTAATTCCATTCAGTAAAATTTTTCTTTAAAATATTTTATTTTTCATCTCTAGATGCTTCACTTTGTTCTTTCTCATGTCTTCCATTTCTCTTATTACTATGTTCATGTTTTCCTCATTTGCTAATTCCATCATCTCTGTCATATCTGATCTGCTTCTATTAAGAAGATTTTTTTCTCCTGCTTATAGGTCACATGTCCTGCTTCTTGGCATGATTAGTGATTTTTTTATAGATTTATTTTTAATTAATTAATTATTTATTTATTGGCTGCACTGGATCTTCTGTTGCTTTGCACGCGCTTTCTCTAGTTGCAGCGAGTGGGGCCTACTCTTCGTTGCGGTTTGCAGGCTTCTCATTGTGGTGGCTTCTCTTGTTGCAGAGCACAGGCTCTAGGTGTGCAGGCTTCAGTAGTTGTGGCACACGGGCTTCAGTAGTTGTGGCTTGTGGGCTCTAGAGCGCAGGCACAGTAGTTGTGACGCACGGGCTTCGTTGCTCCACGGCATGTGGGATCTTCCCGGACCAGGAATCGAACCCGTGTCCCCTGCATTGGCAGGCGGATTCTTAACCACTGCGCCACCAGGGAAGCCCTGTGACTAGTGATTTTTTTTTTTTTTTTTTTTTTTTTTTTTTTTGCTGTACGCGGGCCTCTCACTGTTGTGGCCTCTCCCGTTGCGGAGCACAGGCTCCGGACGCACAGGCTCAGCGGCCATGGCTCACGGGCCCAGCCGCTCCGCGGCATGTGGGATCTTCCCGGAACGGGGCACGGACCCGCGTCCCCTGCATCGGCAGGCGGACTCTCAACCACTGTGCCACCAGGGAAGCCCTGACTCATGATTTTTGATTGGATGCTGGACATTGTGAATTTTACGTTGTTGGATTTTTTTTCTTCCTTTAGAGGGTTGGACTTTGTTCTAGGATGCAGTTTAGCTACTTGTGGTTCAGTTTGATCCTTCTGAAGCTTGTTTTTAAGTTCTGTTGGGGTGAGTATAGAGTGGCCTTTAATCTAGGAAACAATTTACCCCCCAAGTAAAGCAGGGCCCTCCTGAGGTCTCTCCTGAATTCCTGTATGATCGGTGATGACTGTCCACTCTGACTGAGTGGAAATTGATTTGTGTCAGTCCTCTGTGAGGTCTGGGAAGTGTTCATCTCTGTGCCCACAGTGCCTCAGAGTACCTGGCTTTGTGAAGTTTTACCCTGTGAATGTGTATCTTGTGTTCAGCAAAGACTCAGAAGAACCCTCATGTAGATTTCTGGAGGTCTCTTTCTTCATAACTCCCTCCTCTGCAGAACTCTGGCAACTTCCAGCCACCTCAACCCCAAATTCTGGTATCTGTCATATCAATTTAGTATGACCACTGTGCTCTGCTTGGGATCTCCCTTTCATTTCGTTTCTTTCCCAGGTAGTGCTGAGTTACCTGTTATGTAAAGTCTGAAAACACTTTTCATATATTTTTGTCTGGTTTTCTAGTTACTTATGTTGAGAGAATAAATCCAGTCCCTGTTACTTCATCATCAGAAGTGTAAACATCTTGTTAACTCCTATTCAGCCTTCAGGTCTGAGATTAGAGGTCACCTCTTCCTGGAAGCCTTCCTAAACCCCAGGCTTGGTTAGGTTCCCCTTCCATGTGCTACCATAGTGTCTCATCAGAGTGCTTATTGCCCTGTATTATAACTGCCATTTGACTTGTCTGTATCCCTCAGGAGACTATAAGCTTTTCAAGGGCAAGATCATGTCTGTCTGTCTTTGCTGTTATGGCCCCATCACAATGCTTGGTGCATAGCATGCTCTCAATAAATCTGCATTTAATGAATGAATGCTAAATCAGATGCGCTAGAAACCAAGGAAGCAAAGGGGAAAGTCTAGAGTTTAGGGTGAAAGAAGTAACTTAGAACCCTAGCACTGTTTATTTTTAAAATGGTATAGAAGGACCAAAACTGTTAACAGTGGTTACCCATTGGCAGTGGAAGGAATGAGAGGGTGAGGCATCTTTTCTCTTTCTTTCTTTTCTTTTTTTTAAAAAATATTTTTAAATTAATTAATTAATTTATGGCTGCGTTGGGTCTTTGTTGCTGTGTGTGGGCTTTCATTGCAGTGGCTTCTTTCTTCGCAGAGCACAGGCTCCAGGTGCAC
This sequence comes from Neophocaena asiaeorientalis asiaeorientalis, assembly GCF_003031525.2. Lineage (NCBI taxonomy): Eukaryota > Metazoa > Chordata > Mammalia > Artiodactyla > Phocoenidae > Neophocaena > Neophocaena asiaeorientalis. Next base: position 3,063,463 of record NW_020175821.1, read on the forward strand.
GGGCCGCAGTAGTTGTGGCTCGCGGGCTTTAGAGCGCAGGCTCAGTGGCCATGACTCACGGGCCTAGGCGCTCCGTGGCACGTGGGATCTTCCCAGACTGGGGCACGAACCCGTATCCTCTGCATTGGCAGGCAGATTCTTAACCATTGAGCCACCGGGGAAGCCCTTTCTTTTCTAAATCAACTTTACTGAAGTCTAATGGCAGACAACAAGATTTGCCTGTTTTTGAAGTGTACATTTGAATGCACTCTGCCATATATAACCACTACCCCATCAAGATATGGAACATTTCCACCATCCAAAATGTTCTTCAAAAAGCACTTACGGGGCTTCCCTGGTGGCGCAGTGGTTGAGAGTGCTTTGCAACGGGAGAGGCCACAACAGTGAGAGGCCTGCGTACCACAAAAAAAAAAAGAAAAAAAAGCGCACTTACTTGTTTTTGTTTTTTTTTTTAACAGAGAGGGAATTTTTTTTAAAACAAGTTTATTTTATTATTTGTTATTTATTTATTTGGCCATACCGTGTGGCATGTGGGATCTTAGTTTACCAACCATGGATCAAACCTGTGCGCCCTGCAATGGAAGCATGGTGTCTTAATCACTGGACCGCCAGGAAGTCCCAGCACTTACTTTTAAAAAAAAATTAATTAATTAACTTATTTTGGCTACGTTGGGTCTTTGTTGCTGCACATGGGATTTCGCTGGTTGTGGTGAGCGGGCGCTACTCTTTGTTGTGGTGCATGGGCTTCTCACTGCGGTGGCTTCTCTTGTTGCAGAGCACAGGCTCTAGGCACGCAGGCTTCAATAGTTGTGATGCACGGGCTCAATAGTTGTGGATCGTGGGCTCTAGAACACAGGCTCAGTAGTTGTGGCTCACGGGCTTAGTTGCTCCGTGGCATGTGGGATCTTCCTGGACCAGGGCTCGAACCTGTGTCCCCTGCATTGGCAGGCGGATTCTTAACCACTGCATCACCAGGGATGACCCTTATTTTGGAACATTTTATAATCTGTAACAGAAACCCTGTACCCGCTAGTGGTCACACCCCATTCCCTACCACCACCACTCCCAGCATTAGGCAACCACTAATCCACTTTGTGTCTCTATAGATTTACCTATTCTGGACATTTCATACAAATTGAATCATATAATATGAAGCCTTTTGTTACTGGCTTCTTTCACTTACATGTTTTCAAGGTTAATCCATGTTGTGGCATGAATCACTACTTTGTTCCTTCTTATTGCTGAAAAATATTGTATGGCTACATCATATTTTACTTATCCATTCACCAGTTGATGGACATTTGAATATGAATAATGCTGCTGTGAACATTCATATGGACATATGTGGATGTATGTTTTCACTTCTCTTGGGAATAGACCTAGGAGTGGAATTGTTGGGTCAGATGATAACTCTATATTTAACATTTTAAGGAACTGCCAAATTATTTTCCAAAGCATCTGCACCATTTTGCATCCCTACTAACAATGTTTATAACTATTGAAATTAAACAGATACTCTTTTTAAAGAACCCTAGACTGTTTCAGGTAGACCATAGTAGTTATTCAGTAACTGTTGAATAAAAGGATGAATGGGGTGGTTTGAGTAAGGTGAGGAGAGGAACTGAACATGGGAAATAGAGTGGGAGATGGGTGAACCCGACAGCTAACTGTCACCCCAGCACCAGCTAGCCAGGCTCCTCTGAGCCCCGTGTGATTCCCAAACAGGATCAACCAACTCCTTCTGAGCCTGAGATCGACCTGGAGGCTCTCATGGAACTATCCACAGAGGAGCAGAAGACTCAGTTGGAGGTAGAATGGGGGGCCAGGCCCCGGGCCCAGGGGTTGGGGGATGGAAGCTGGGCTTGGACCAAGGGGAGCCCAAGAACCCAGGTTCTGCCTCCCCATCTGTGTGTGGAGAACCAATTCAGAGGGGAGAATTCCTGGGAGACTGATTGGGGACTCGTGACAAAGTGCTGTGGCTCGGGAACCCACTCTCTGCTTTCTTCTACCAGGCTATTCTCCAAAACTGCCCCCGCCCCACAGAGGTAAGGGATGCTCTGTTAGTCTGGGGGTAAGAGGAGGCCCAGCGGGACGGCAGCTAGCGAAGAGGAAAGCTTGGTCCTGGGTCCTTCTCCCCTTCCCTGACTCTGAAGCGATGGGGTCAGGTGGAGACTAGGGAGAGCAGTGTGGTGGGTGGGTGTGACCCCACGCCTTGATCTCACCCGTGTTTCTTTCTCAGCCTTTTATCTCTGAGCTGCTCAGTCAACTCAAGAAATTTCGGAGACTCAGTCGGCCTCAGAAATAAGCCTTGTGAGACTACCTTCATCAGCTTCAGCACTGCCAGGTCTGCCCTGAACCCCTGGGTCCTAAGCTGAGAGGGAAACAGCTCCTTGGGACACAGACAAGGAACATGGAGAGTGAGGAAGGACATTTGGACACCCCCGTCTATGTGCAGTCACAGCTAATTCCTGTCAGCTGGGCTTTCTGGGAGCCAGTCATGGCTATGGCCCAGTGCTTTCCTCGGCAGCCGAGTGAATAAAACCTTGAGGAGCCCCAGCTGAATGGAGTGTGGAGCATATCTGTGCTGAGGGATGGAGGAGGGAGGGATTGAAGTGTTATACCATAAGGCCAGCATCCTGAGTCACTAGTCTGCATCCACATGCCTCACCCATCTGTCCATCTATCCATCCATCCACCCAGGGCTTGAGAATTCAAAGATAAAGGTCACAGTTCTGCATCAGAGAAATTACCATCAAGCAAGACCTGGAGGCCAAGCAGAAGGCACCTGGCTAAGAGACACAGCATCCTGACATCACCAATAGGAACCCAAGTGGCAAAGACCCATAGGAGACGTAACAGGAAAAAAACTAGCTGGGTTTGGGGGCCTCAGGGAAAGCTAAACCCTCTTCCCTCACTAAATGATTCAGGAGACCTCAGGCTGAGGACTCTTTCTTGAACCAGCTCCAAGCCAGAGGCAGAAAGAGAAAAAGCAGGGGCTAAGCAGAGGGGTATAAAGGGTATAGGCTCAGAGGCCAGGAATCAGGTCAGAAGGAAGTTGGTGGGAACAGACACTGGGTCTGAATGGCATGTGGGTTGGGACAGGAGCCCTGGAGGTGCATCCTTTAGGAGTAAGGCAGGAAGCAGGGTATGCATTCACTGCTTGTGCATGCAGTGTTTGAGTATGGTGGGGCCTGGGGGCTAAGCTGGGCTGCCCAGAGCAGGATGCACAGTTCAGTTCAGTTCAGTAGTATGAATATTCATGCCTACTGCGTATGAGGCCACCAGGATGGGTGGGACTGTTCCTGCCTGCAGAAGCCTGCAGGACGGCTCAAGCCTTTTCCTCACTCTACAGGACTGGACTTACAGCCTACTCTGCTCTTGCCACCTCTCCAAGGCCTAGGCTCAGGGCCCACAGGGTTCTATAGATAAAAGATGCTGGGTCCAATGAATCAACATACTTTATTAAATGCTCTAAGTGCCAGTAGAGGGCCCTGGACCCTTGAGCAAGTTTCAGGACTCCTCCTTGGATTCAGGCTGGTCTTTCCCATCATGCCTCTCACTCCTAGTCCAGACTTCAATGCTGGAGGCTCCAGACTTCTGCCTTCCCTCTGGCTCCTCCAGTCATCGTCTCCAATGGAGAATCCTTCCTCCTTCCAGGGACGGAGGCTCAGGAAAGAGCGCATTCATAAGCAGTCTAGCCTGACATGTTCTCCCATCAGATGCCCTGGAGGGCACCCCAGCTTGTGTGACTGCCTGTAGGATGGCCTTCCTGGGAGGACCAGGGTTCCCTCAGTGCTCTCGGCTTTTATGCTGGGGGTGGTAGGCAGATGTCTGGTGCTCTTTAAGTTCAAAGGCATCATGGCCTTCCCTGTGGAGCACAGATAGAGGTCAGGGATCACAGGTGGCCCCGCAACTCTCCCAGCCCCAAAGAACATTCCACCTGCACCCACCGGAAGCAGCGGACACAGTAGAGGTCTCCGTCACAGCTAGCACAGCGCAGGGTGGCATCCTCATTGCAGATACAGCACCAGGGGAGCTCCTCTTCCTCAGCCTCAGGCCTGGCGGCCACGGCCTGAACATTTGGAGAACAGGGAGGAATGGGGGACATAAGGTACCCGATGGGGTCTGGGAGGGCGGCTGGAGGAACAGTCGGCCAGGCAGGGAGGGAGGCTGTGGTGGCGGCCCAGGGGTCTGTGTCTGGGGTTTTCCTCACCTCAGGCTCTGCCCTGCAGGATTGGGCTTGGGGTCGGAGAGCTGGCTCTGCAGGGATGTTAAAGCCACTTGCCTCATCCAGGGCAGCTTCTTCAGTGAGCTGTGGACAGGGCGAAGAGGTACAGCTCCCCACTCCAGGCAGCCCCGCCAACACACAGTATTTCTGCGCTCTGTGGCCTTAGCTCTTAACCCATCTTCCTTTATGTTGTCTGTGGCTGCTGATACCCCATCTCAAGGGCCCAGGGGCAGGTCTGTGTCACACGGGCAGGGAGGCCCAGCTAGAACAGGAGCTGCACAGTGACTAGCCATCGAGCCCCAGAGCGGAGGCAGAGTGAATGGGGTCAGGTGGGTGGTGGGGCAGTGTGGCAGGGACAGGACAAGGGGTGGTCGGGTGGGTAAGGCGGGGCCGACCTGCTGAAGGACTCTCTGGATGGCTGTCTCCTCATCCTCTTCGTCATCACTGTCTGGAAGGCGGTAGTCCTGTAGGGTCACTTGAAGAGGGAGAGACGGGAGCAGGGGAAGAGGAGTGAGGTTGAGAGCTCACCTGAGTGGCTGTACTTCTGCCCCCAGCAGAGGTTTGGTTTCCAGTGGCACGTGTTCCACAACTGAGCAGCCTTTGCAGCCATTCTGATCAGACCCTGCCCCACCATGCTGGGCTGGAGGGCATGAACAGAAGGCTCCGTACCTGAAGGGACCCAGGGTCCCCTGCCCCCTGAGGGCTGCCACTTGTTCCTCATCCACTGCTTTGCCCTAGCACCTTCCTCGTGGTTCTGGGTGGAGCTCGATAGACCCCTGGGCACAGGGACCCCCAGCCCCTGACTCAGCCTGGCAGGGAGTACAGCCACTGTGCAGTTTGGCCTGAGGGTGAGAGTGGGGAGGACTGCCCAGTGGACATGAATGAGTGGCTGCTCTCCAGCCTCTACCTCTATCGGGGTCGCGTCCCTGCAGCACGGCCAGGCGCTTGGCGAGGGCCAGGATCCGCTCCTGCCTTGTGTTCTCCTCCCGAAGCGTGACTGCTGCCTCAGCCAGCAGCCTCCTCTTCTCCTCCTCCAGGGACCAGGTGGCCTGTCCCTTGCAGCTGGTGCTCTGGGCCCCTGGGTCCCCCTGGTTGAGGTCATTCTGGATAGAGGCGGCTGGAAAGGGTGATGCATTCAGGGAGGCAGACATTTCAGGATCTCTCATCAGAAACCACTGAGCCCGTTTCTCAACGTTTTAAAAAAAAACACAGATTGGGTTTCCCTGGTGGTGCAGTGGTTGAGAGTCCGCCTGCCGATGCAGGGGACACGGGTTCGTGTCCCAGTCTGGGAAGATCCCACATGCCGAGGAGTGGCTGGGCCCATGAGCCGTGGCCGCTGAGCCTGCGCGTCCGGAGCCTGTGCTCCGCAACGGGAGAAGCCACAACAGTGAGAGGCCCGCGTACCGAAAAAAAAAAAAAAACCCACAGATTATCAGCTTTTTGTTCAACAATAGCTCCTGTGGTTTATATTACAAATAAAATTAGTATTTCCTCCATTATCCCAAATGTAAAAAACTAGTAATCTTAGACATTTCTTTTTCAATTATATCCATCCCACCCACCTGATATTTTAACATGCTGCCCTTAGGGTAGTTGCCCCATGGTATGAGAATCACTGCCCAAAAGGAGCAGGATATGGGGAGGTCAAGGTCCAGCCAGGCTCTCTGCCTTACAGGCTGGAATCAGCATTTCCAGGGAGCAGCGCAGAGAGGACATGAGGGAAGCTGAGGTCTTGAACGTCACTAGGCAGGAAGAATTTTACCAGAGTGGGTGTGGCTCTGACATGGTGCCCTTTAGCTCAGAGTTTCAGAGTAAGATGTTTGAAGTCAGTCGGCTTCGGGTTCAAGTCCCAGCTTTGCTACTTAATAGCTGTGTGACCTTGGTCAAGTTCCTTAAGCTCACCAGGCCTCAGTTTCCTCATTTATCAAATACGGATAATAACAGTTATTATAGGATTACTGAGGCTATTCAGTGAGATTGTATCTCTAAAGCAGGGTTTCTTAATCTTGGTTCTATTGACATTTTGGACAGGATACTGGCATACCTTGTTTTATTGAGCTTCGGTTTATTGCGCTTCACAGACACTGCCTTTTTTTTTTTTTTTTTTTTTACAAATTGAAGGTTTGTGGCAGCCCTATGTTGTCAGATGATGGTTAGCAATTTTTAGCAATAAAATATTTTTAAATTAAGGTATGTACATTGTTTTTCTAAACATGCTATTGTACACTTAACAGACTACAGTATCGTGTACATAATTTTTACACGCACCAGGAAACCAAAAAATTTGTGTGACTCACTTTATTGCAGTGGTATTCAACTGAACCTGCAATATCTCTGAGGCATGCCTGTAATTCTTTGTTGCAGGGTTGTCCTGTGTATGTACGATGTTTAGCAGCATCCTTAGCCTCTGCTCACCAGATGTCAGTGGTACCCTATGAGTTGTGACACCACCCCAAAAGTCTGCAGACGTTGCCAAATGGGCCCTGGAGGGAAAATCATCCATGGTTGAGAACCACTGCTCTGAAGCTTTTGAACAGCAGTGTCCAAAAGAATTTTTTAAGATGATGGGATCATTCCATATCATGTCTGTATTTGTGCTGTCCAAGATTGTAGCCATGAGCCACTTGTGGCTACGGAGCACTTGAAATGTGGCTGGTACCACTGAGGAACTGAATCTTAAATTGTATTTAATTTCAACTAAACGTAAATAGCCTCTTCCTCCTCTTTGTCATCATCATCATCGTTGTAGAGAACATTCACTAAGCATTTACTATGAGCCAGGCAGGGTCCTAAACGCTACTGGATTAGCTCATTTCCTCCTCATGACTTCCCTGTGAGGTAGGTTTTACCACACATTCCTCCATTTTACAGATGAGGAAAGTGAGACTTAGGTCAAGTAACGTGCCGAGGGTCACACAGCTAGTAAGAGGTAGAAAAGGGAATCACTGTCTGAGCCTAAAGCCCACATGCCTATCCACTAGGCCTACACTGGCTCCCACTGGAGTAAACACTCAATAAATGGTAGCCTTTGTAATGTTGACTATTCTCTGATTGATGTTCACCTCCCAGAGCGTGGGCAGCAGAGCCTCTCCCACCTGGGGAAAGAGTCAGGGCAGATCCCTGGGGGAGCTAGGTGGAGAAGATACCTGGGCCTCCTCGTTCCCAGCTCTCATCAATAGCCACCTCCGCTGCTAGCTCTGTCAGCAGATCCTGTGCCTGCTGGGCCTGGGTCCTGGTGTCTGGTGGCTGATGTGCCTGCTCAGAGGAGGGAACCTCAGTGGGGAGCAGCGTAGGCAGGAAGCCACACCATAAGGCTCAGAACAGTTTTAGGTCAGGGGTGGATGCTGAGGAGTTCCCAAAGCTCAGGGAAAGGGGACAATTCCAGAGCCCACATAATCAAATAGGTCTGGCAGTCCCCAGCAGGACCAAGGGGCCACTCTTTCCTGCCCCACCCAATCCTGCTGCCTGTCCCTGGTTCCTTGGTCTGGCAGCAGGCCTCAGGAGCAGGAGGTACTCCTGCAAAGTATCTAAGCATACACGTATCTGGGCTTCTACTGGGTCCTCGTCCCAGGGCCTCCATCCCTCCAAAGTCACAGCACTCACCAGCTGGGGGGTCTGAGAAGGTGGAACTCTGCCCTGCAGTGAAGCAAGCCGTGCCTCCATCTCCTGGGTGGAAGGGATGGAACCCTGGGGTGCATCCCTCAGTGCAACTAGCCTGGCTTCTATCTCTGCCTGCGAGGGCACTGACTCTGCAATTGGCATAGAGAAACCTTGTAAGATCCAGAGGAATCCTAGTCTCACGAGCCCTGAATAGTGTCTTTTCCACCCTGTCTGCCCCCACTCACTGGGCTTGTTCTCCTGGCGGAGCCGTGCTAGGCGCTCAGCAATGACTTGGTCTTGCTGGGTCAGTCCATGGCTCTGGGGAGTGCTGGGCTTCTGCTTGGCTTCCAAGGCTGCCACACGCCTGGCAGGATATGAGATAGAGGCTCTTAAAGAATGCAGAAGGGAGGGGTGAAGGCACTCACTGTTTCCCATTCAAATCATTTCTAGGCAGCTAGGGAGGCCTCCAACAGACAATTTTCTGTGGCGCTGGCTCATGTCACCCTGCAGCCCAACCCAGCTGACCGACGGGAGAGTCCAGATGAGAGGGTGAGGTCTACCAAGAATCTTTTCTGGGGAAAGGACTGGTGAGCTGCTTTCTAAGCCCAAGAGGGCAGTCAGGAGCCTGAGAGGTAGATATTTTCCTGATCCTGTGCTCATTTGATCTGTAGGCTGGGAAGAGACTCCTACCCTATGGCTCCCTTGTCCTTTCCCCATCCCCATTTGTCTCTGTCCCTTCAGCACTTACTTCTTATAGTTCTGAGGTGGTGACCACTTGGAGGCATTGGCAGGAGCAGATCCTCTATAGAGAAGAAATCTGGTGTCAGAAGTCACCTGCCATCTGCCTGTCAGTGTCCCCCACCCCAAACACTTCCTGGGCTGACTCTAGACATAGAGCACAAGGCTGTGAGGCCTAGCCATCTGCCTGCTGCCATGCTTGGCTGAACCCTCGACCATATTGGCTTCTCACCTGGTCAGAACCTCATGGCACTGCTTGCAGACTTTCTGTTGGGTGTTTCCAGCCCGGGGAACTGCTGCACTGAAGCTAAGGCAGCCGGAACAGAAGGCCCGGCCACAGTTCTTACAGCCGTACTACAAGAAACATGAAGCAAGGGGTCTACCTCTCACCTGCCCCTGCAGGCTCCTCCCTGGGACTCTCCAAACACACACAGAGAGCAGACACTGGAGTTGTGACCAGCTGCTGGGAGGAGGATGAGGAGTGGGGCCCCTAAGGACTGGGGAGAGACAGGGGTGGAGGGTAAAGCGATTCCTCAGTCTCCAGTATTCTATTCAAATCTCGAAAGCTTCATGCAAAATTCCCATGCTTTCTACTCTGTCTTCAATTCCCTGACACTGGAGTGTAAAAGACAAATAGGCAAAGCCCCATGCTTCAGGTCACTGACTCTTCAAAAAGGAGAAACAGTGCAGAGCCCATGCCTTCTCTGCTCTAGCAGAGATGAAAGGAGGCTTGACTCAGAATGGGATGGTAACAGTAGCAGCCTCCATTTATTAAGCATTTACTGTGTGCCAGGCACTAAACTCAGTACTTAACTTTCACCACCTGATTTAATCCTCACAATTTATACACACTATCTTACTTATTCCTGATGACCACCATTATTATTCCTATTTTAAACGGGGTCAGAGAGGTTACACGACTTGCCCAAATCAAGGTCACCCCATGAATGACAGCAGAGCTCAAATTTGGATCCTGACCACTTTGACTCCAAAACCCAGGTTTCTGAGTGCTACATGGATCTGCTTCCCTACCTGCTATTCATTCATCCTATCTGGTTCCTATCTCCTGGTCACAACTGAGGCTGAGGAAGCCTGCAGTTTACCAGGGAAACTTGGCAGGTCTGGCCTGAGGACAAGTGAGACTTTGCCATGGTGCCCTGGGGCAGGAGAAAGGGCAGTAATCTAACTCAAGAAACCGGGTAAGGGCTTGCTGGTGACGGTTTCAGAGCAGAGAGAGCAAAGGGCGTGGTGTGATGGAGAGTAGGCTGTGGAGAAGCAGAGTGGAGGGAAGGAAACAGCCGGATCCTACACCTGGCAGACAGAAAAGCCTAGATTTCCAAAAATCACAGGAGCCCAATTTACAGTTTATGGGGGAACTCTCACCTCCAGCACCTCACTGGACCCTCACACCAACCCCGAAAGCGAGGGAGTGTTAGCCCCACTTTATAGAAATGGAAACTGAGGCTCAGTGACTTCATCAAAACCACACACCTGGAGAGGGCCCGTAAAAACAAGCCTGCGAACTGCAAGTCCTGTGCATTTCCCTCTACTCCGCGCCCTCCCTAGCCCTCTAGCCCCCGGGGAGAGAAGACTCGCCTCCTTCTTGAAGAGGGTGAACTTGACAGCGCAGCCGTAGCACCTATTCTCCATCGTGGTTGTCTGCGCGGCGCGGCAAGGTCGGCGGAGCTGAGCTCCTGCGGCTCATATCCAGGACCCCGTGCACCCTCACCCAACCCCGCCGTTACTCTCCACGCCCACTCGCGCGGGCCAACCAAGGCCTCCGACAGGAGAATCACTACGGTCACCTCAGCCCGAGAGCACCAGCGGCGGACGCGAGGGCTGTTGGGAGTCGTAGTTCATTCACTAGTGCCCGCTTCCCTCAGAGGCAGTCAAGCCTAGTTCAGATCACGACATTTCCCAGGAGGCTAAGCGCCTTCCTCAGGCTTGGGTGGGGGGGGGGTCGATAGTCCCCGGGAATCCCCACACGCTTAGGCTCTTGGGAGTTGTGGTACTAATCCAGTCAGGGTTGGAACCATGGCGGTGACCAAGGAGCTCTTACAGATGGACCTGTACGCGTTATTAGGTATCGAGGAGAAGGCGACGGACAAAGAGGTGAGAACTGGGGCGAGGAGGGCCGATCCCGAGCGACCTGGCGGGCTTTCCCGTCTTGGCGCCTCGCCCGCGGCTGGCAACACCAGCTTTCCACGTTCGGCCGGGCCCTGAGTGGGGAGCGAGGGGCGGCCCGACGGCCTCAGGTGGGTTCCCAGACCTTTCCTGAATGGTCTGAGGGCCTCACGAGGAAGAGGGGGCACGAGAGGGAGGCTCCTAGCGCGGGGAACTGTACTGTGCTCTCCCCGTGGCCCTTGCCTAGAATGGGCCGCGGATGAGTCTGTGAGACAACCTTAGCCTACTTCCTGCGCCTGCGCAGTGTCAGCCTTCGAGTCCGCATCTATCTAAACTGTGGCAGGGGGAGCTTCATTGTCTCTCTCTTGCTGGCTGATTTAACTGGGCTTAGAGCCTAGGGCGGAAGAAAGGCCAGGTCTCAAGGCTCCTCCATTCCTTTTCCATACCCTCCGTGGCAGTGTGACCTATGACTCTGCCATCTCTATTTTCTTTTTACATCCCAGCCCTTTGACTCTTTTCAAGTAGCAGATGCTCAGGTGTTGCCCTCTCACCATGTGCTAGTGGGCCAAAAGCAGGAGGATCAGAAGGATAAGGCAGATGACCTAGAGTTTCACGGGAAGGCGTTGATAGATGTGTCAGGGAGTGGGACAGTGATCAAGCTGTAATTAAGATTTATGTTACTTTCCCCTGGATTATGGTGGTAGCTGTAGCAGTGTAGGAAGGGGAGGCAGATAAGCCACCAGATGGAAATTAATGCCTGCAGATGCCCCTGTACCTCCAGGCTGCTCTGCTCATCGGCAGAGCTTGTGAGAAGAGGAAGCTCTGGGGCAGAAAAGCAGGGAGACCCATAGGGCCCTTGTGGAGGGATACTGTCAGCCTGTACAGAACTGTTCCCTGCAGCTGCAGCTGAAATCAGAAGTGGGCCATGGGGATGTATACACAGCACCAAAAGCATCTGTTACACCTATCTCATAAGTCTTAAATTTTCACTGTTAATAATGCCTAACACCTATATAATACTATGTGCTGGACACTATTCTAAGTGTTCTACATTTGTAAATTGTTTAATTAGTACTTCGTTAATAGTGAGAAATTACTTTGGACACTTCACACCAGATCTAGCCAGTGTGTTGGAACCTCAAAGTTGAGAACTCCTGAGGAAGGCAATTAAGAGCCACTGATGTATATATTAATCAGAGAAGTGACATAATCAGATTTTAAAGAAAATATTCAACATCAGTGTGCAGAAAGGACACAAGTAGGGGGTGGGTAGAGGAGCTGCCACTAGGGGGTCAGGTGGGGCTGTTGTCTAGGCAAGAGGCCAAGGTCTAAGCAGCACAGTGAGGTTAGGATTCAGTTTTCACTCAGGTGAGATAAGGGATAGGTGAGACGACTTTTTTTTTTTAAGAATTTTTAAAATATTTATTTATTTATTTTGGCTGCGTTGGGTCTTTTGAGTTGTGGTAGCACGCGAGGTCTTCGTTGAGGCATGTGGGATCTTTCTTTGAGGCGCGTGGGTTTTCTCTCTAGTTGTGGCGCGCGGGCTTTCTCTCTAGTTGTGGCGCGCGGGCTTTCTCTCTAGTTGTGGTGTTCAGGTTTTCTCTCTCTAGTTGTGGTGCGTGGGGTCCAGAGCGCATGGGCTTTGTAGTTGCAACTTGTTGAGGTGCGCGAGCTCAGTAGTCGTGATGTGCGGGCTTTGCTGCCCTGCGGCATATAGGATCTTAGTTCCCTGACCAGGGGTCGAACCCGTGTCCCTTGCATTGGAAGGCGGATTTTTTACCACTGGACCACCAGGGAAGTCCCCTGGAATCATTCTTGATACCTCCCTATCCTCTCACTCTTGCATCTAGTCCATCACCAGGTCCTAATGAATTCACTTCTCAAATAATCTCCAAACCTGTTCATTAATCTCCATCTCCACCACCACCGCTCCAGCCCAAATGCCCATCAACTTCCATCTGAATGATTAGAGTGGCCTGCCAACTCATTTCCCTGCTTCCAGTCTATTCTATTACACTCTGTTGCACTCCTCCAATTTGTTCTACTCACGGAAAATGGAATAATCTTGGTGCTCCTTTAAAACCCTATTGCACTTTTAATAAAACATGCAATAGAATTTCTTACCCCTTCTTACATGCTTTTCCCTCTGCCGAGAACTCTTTCTCCCCTTCTGTTAACCTGGGTTACTTTTACTTGGCTTTCAGAACTCAGCTTAAATGGCACTTCCTCAGAGAGGCCTTGCCTATTGTACTTTCATAGCAGCCACTTCTCCTTTCCAGCACTTATATCAGTTTGCAAGCATATATTCATTTGTGTGATTATTTATCTCATGCCTTACTCCCCTCTGTACTCTTAGCTCTGAGGAGCAGGTCTGGTCCATTCACTTCTGTAGCATCCCCTTCCTGGTGACTGGCACAGAGTAGGCTCTCAATAAATATTTGTTGAATGAAGGAAGTAACAGCTAAGAGCCCACTGGAACAACTTGGCTTGAGAATCAGGAGATCTGGGGCCTCATTCAGAGCCTGACTTTCCTCAAATGTAAAACGAGGGAGTTGGGCAAACTATGACTTCAGGGGTCAAATGGCCCATGACCTGGTTTTTAATGAGCCATGAGCTGAGAATGGTTTTTCATGTTAAAACGATTGTAAAAAAAACAACCACGACTCAACAACAAAAAACCGAATAACTCAATTAAAAAATAGGCAAAGGACTTGAATAGACATTTCTTCAAAGAAGATATATAAATGACCAATAAATACATGAAAAGACGTTCAGTACCGCTGGTCATTAGATAAATGCAAATGAAAACCACAGTGAGATACCACTTCATACTCATTAGGATGGCTATTAAAGAAAAACAAAAACAGAAAGTTACTAGTGTTGGTGAGGATGTGGAGAAATTAGAACCCTTGTACATTGCTTGTAGTGCAGCTGCTGTGGAAAACAGTATGACAATTCCTCAAAAAATTAAACATAGAATTACAATATGATCCAGCAATTTCACTTCTGGGTATATACCCCAAAGAAATGAAAGTAGGGACTCAAACAGGTATTTGTTTTTTATTTATTTTATTTACTTTAGCTGTGTTGGGTCTTCATTGCTGCACACGGGCTTTCTCTAGTTGTGGAGAGCGGGGGCTACTGTTTGCTGCGGTGTGTGGACTTCTCACCGCGGTGGCTTCTCTTGTTGCGGAGCATGGGCTCTAGGCACGCAGGCTCAGTAGTTGTGGTTTGCAGGCTCTGGAGCACAGGCTCAGTAGTTGTGGCGCATGGGCTTAGTTGCTCTGCGGCATGTGGGATCTTCCCGGGCCAGGGATCAAACCTGTGTCCCCTGCATTGGCAAGCGAATTCTTAACCACTGTACCACCAGGGAAGTCCCTCAAACATATTTGTACACACATGTTCATAGTGGCATAATTCACAATAGCCAAAAGGTGGGAGCAGCCAAAGTGACCATCAACAAATGAATGGTTAAACAAAATGTGGTATATACATACAATGGAATATTATTCATCCTTGAAAAGGGAGGACATTCTGACACATGCTACAATATGGATGAAACTTGAGGGTATGATGTTGAGTGAAATAAACTAGTCACAAATGGACAAATATTATATGGTTCCTCTTGTACAAGATTCCTAAGAGTAGTCAGATTCACAAAGTAGAATGGTAGTTTCTGGGGTCAGGAGAGTGAGTGTGGAATGAGGCGTTAGTGTTTAAATGGTACAGAGTTTCAGCTTTACAAGATGAAAAAAGTCCTGGAGACTTATGGCGGTAATGGTTGCACAATATTAATGTACTTAATGTCATAGAACTATACACTTAAAAACGGTTAAAATGGTAACTTTTATGTTAATATATATTTTATTTTATATATGTTTTACAATAAAAACAACCAACCAAAACAGAATAAAAACAAAGAAGAACATATGTCACGGGAATTTAGAGAGTCAGCAAGTCCCAAAGGTAGATGTTTTTGTTCCCCATGCAGCCCTAAGGGAGACAGGTGGGGCGAGGTATCATTTTCTTGTAGGAAGGCTTTGAGTTGAGGACCCAGGTTTGGTGTGGAAGTTCTCCGTGGGAGAGGATAACGCCCCAGGAATCCAATCTCCTCCTAGAATCTCAGGCAGTAAGCCCCAGGTTCTTATGTGCTAATGCACATGTGCCTGTGTACGTGTATGTGCGCACACACACAGGACAGGGCCGGGCCCTAGAGCCTGCCAAGATGAAGAGTAGGTCATGGATTAATGCCACTTGCAAACCTTGAAGAGATTCTGAATTAATCTCAGGGATTATTTAGGTGACTGCAATGGCCTTCTAATCCTTTTCCTAGTTCTGTTCTTGCCCCCTTGAGCCTCTTCGCACAGCAGCCAGAGTGAGCCTTTAGATGGTAAATCAGATTGTGTTACCTCTGCTCCCAGCTCCCCAGGGGCTTCTCATCAGTGTTAGAATGAAGCCTGAAGGCCCTCCCTGGCCCTTGGGGCCCTCAATGCCTCTCTTGCATGTTCCCTACCACTCTTCCCTTACTCACCGGGCTCCAGCCACATGAGTCCTATAATTTTTTTTTAATTGTGGTGAAATATATATAACATGAAATTTTCCATTTAAACCTTTTTTTTAGTGTACAATTCAGTGGCATTAAGTACATTTACATTGGTATGCAACCATCACCACTGTCCATCTCCAGAACTTTTCCATCATCCCAAACTGAAGTTCCATAACTTTAAACGTTAACTCCCTATTCTCTTCTCCCCTCAGCCCCTGGTAACTACTATTTTACCTTTCTTCTCTATGAACTTGACTATTTTATGTACCTCATACAACATGCAAATATATAGTATTTGTTTTTTTATATCTGGCTTATTTCACTTAATGTAATGTTTTCAGGTTTCATCCATTTTGTTGAATGGATCAGAATTTCCTTCCTTTTTAAGGCTGAATAATATTTCACCATATGTATATACACATTCTGTTTCTCTACTCATCTTTTGATGGACATTTGGGTTGTTTCAACCTTTTAGTTGTTGTGAATGGTGCTATTAGGAACATGAGTGTATGAATATCTGTTCGAGTCCTGCTTTCAGTTCTTTTGGGTATGTATCCCACAGTGTAATTGCTGTATCATTAAAATTCTATGTTTAATGTTTTGAGGAACTGCCATACTGCCTTCCACAGCAGCTGCACCATTGCACATTTCTACAACAAATGCTCAGTCGTTCCAATTTCTCCACATTCTTCCCACCACTTGTTATTTTCGGTGTTTTGGATAATAACCATCCTAATGGATATGAAAGAGGCCTCCAGTGATATTTTTTCAAACTCACCTAACACATTACTGCTTCATGGCCTTTACATTTGCTAGTCCTTCTGTTTAGAACATCTCTTTCCTGGTAGTTGTATATCTCACTCCCACACCTTATTCAGATTTCCATTCAAGTATCACCCCCTACCCTCTCAAAGGCTTTCAGAAGTCGTACATCTAATTACTACACATTGTATTACATGCCCATTTGCTTACCATTGGTCTCCCCCATTAGAATGTAAAAAATCCAGGAAGGAAGAGACTTACTCTTTTATGTTTACTGCTATGTCTCTAGCACCTAGAACAATGCCTGGCCCTTGATAGGTGTTCAGTCAATCCTTGTTGAATGATTGAATATGTATTATTACTTTCTTATGCAGTCATACTTTGTGGCAAAGTGAAATTACTAGACCAATCAAATATATTTACCAAAAGTAAATGTATTTAAAAGCTTTTTAAAAATTGTCTTTCAGGAAAGTGGTGCCATCTTATACTCCCACTGGGTAGGCAGGAGATCACCCCATCTCTCAGCTGGCAGCTCCCAGCCTGGCTCTCGAAAACAGCATGCTGTGTGCCCAGTGCCTTGCACACACACACACACACACACACACACACACAGATCAGGTCCCACAGTTCATTAAATGAAACTTTACAGTGTTCTCCCTGCCTCTTTTGTTTTTCTCTTTCTTCATTTGTGTTTTCGAGGAGGGTAGAAAGATTTCCCACAAACACCATTCGATTCCACAAACTTTTAAGTGCCTACTTACTGTGTGCCTGTCGCAGAGCCTGGTGCTAGGGATACAAATGTGAAGAGAGCAGTTCCTGGAGGGTCACCCCATCGTGTCTGTTTCCAGCCTCTCTGTCTCTTGCTTTTGTGGTCCATCATTTTGAAATACAGAGGTCACAAAGTTGATAATTCTAGAAGGTGATGCTTTCTAATCAGATGGTGATTTCCTAGAGAGTGTAACTCATGTAGAAAATGACAGCTTTTATAACTAATCTTAACAACTAAGGCCAAGAGTCGTTGTTTGTTACATCTATCGTGTGTTGAGAATGGATGGAAATCATAATACAGAGCCTTGAGCAATGTTGGGAATTCTAAATGTGCGTTTATAATCATCTTTGTACTTATCACCAGTGACAGTTAAGAAAGTGGACCTTAGAGGCAGACTGCCTGGATATTGGCTCCATGACTTACCTAGTTTGTGACCTTGAGCAAATATTTAACCTCTGTGTGCCTTGGCTTCCATGTCTGCGAAATGGGAATGGTGGCAGTCCCTCTTCGCCGGCCTTGTTATGAGGCTCAGTCCAGGCAAAACACTTGGCAAGGCACTTGGCACAGACTCACTACAAGTTCCCTCATGCTGTTATCATTGTTGCTCCACCTTCCTTACACTGTAAGTGCTAATGTCCAATGCACATCTCCCAAACTCATGTCTAAGTTTACCCTCCACTCCTCACACCTTCTCACTCATTCCAGTCCTGATAGACCAGTGCTGATTCACCTCACACTACACCAGTGATTCTCGACCAAGGCAGTGGTCAGGGTAGAAAGGCGGTGGGGCATCAGGTAGAACAAAATTGAGGATCAGCAGAGTTCACTATTCAGTTCAAATCTACAAATGAATGGAGTATGTCACCATGGACAAGGGACTGTGTAGGCATGGTGGGACTTCAGAGCTGAAGAAGACATCACTTCTGCTTTCTGACAGCTCACACAATATAGTAAAGAATGAATTCTGAGGTAGAGTGAAAGAGGTGGAATAAAAGTATATAAGGAAAATGCTGTCAGAATAAAGAGGAAGACAAGATTCATATGATTGGCAGGATCATGGAAGACTTCCCCTGAGGAGGTGTTTTTGTGCAAGACCTTGAGAAGAGAAAAGAATATATCACAGCAGGGTTAAAAGGGATCATCATGGTCATTTACTCTCTTCATTTTATAGACAGGAGGATGGAGGTCCAAAGAGGCTATGGAACTTGCTGAGATCACCCAGTGAGTGAGTGTTGGGTCAGACTGGAGCCCCAGTTTAATATTCCTTCCACTGCTCTGCAGTTGACATGTGAATTTCTCTCCTGTCTATAGCAGCCTTGCCTTTCATTTGAAGCCCTTTGAAGGGTACATAACTCACTGTATCTTGGCAGGTATTACTTGGTGAAGCTTTAAAATGCATTTTGATCAACTGTTTGAAGACTGAAGTTTTAAATGTATTTACCAGGAAAACTACCATGGAAACTTAATATTCACCTTTTCAGTTTATATTTTATTATTGCTTTAAGGAAAAGGCTGTTTTACCTGTTTGCTAGCTAATAAATTTATTTTTTAAAGGGAACTTTATTTTTATTTATTTATTTTATTTATTTTTGGCTGCGTTGCGTCTCTGTTGCTGTGCGGGCTTTCTCTAGTTGTGGCCAGCGGGGGCTACTCTTCGTTGCGGTGCGTGGGCTTCTCACTGCAGTGGCTTCTCTTGTTGCAGAGCACAGGCTCTAGGCACGCGGACTTCAGTAGTTGTGGCTTGTGGGCTCTAGAGCGCAGGCTCAGTAGTTGTGGTGCATAGGCTTAGTTGCTGCGCGGCATGTGGTATCTTCCCGGACCGGGGCACGAACCCGTGTCCCCTGCGTCGGCAGGCGAACTCTTAACCACTGCGCCACCAGCGAAGCCCGGCAGGAGGATTCTTAACCACTGTGCTGCCACCAGGGAAGCCCTAATACCTTTATTTAAATCACTTATTTCTGTTATACCCTAGAATGTGATACATTGACATTGTTTCTTACAGATTTAAAAGGAATAAGTTTTTGGGCTTCCCTGGTGGTGCAGTGGTTGAGAGTCCGCGTGCTGATGCGGGGGACGCGGGTTCGTGCCCCGGTCCGGGAAGATCCCACACGCCAAAGAGTGGCTGGGCCCGTGAGCCATGGCTGCTGAGCCTGTGTGTCCGGAGCCTGTGCTCTGCAACGGGAGAGGCCACAACAGTGAGAGGCCCTCGTACAGCAAAAAAAAAAAAAAAAAGGAATAAGTTTTTGAGGACAGGGAAGGACTTGAAGCAATGACATGAAGGGATAGAAGTCAAAGTGCCTGGCATGACAAGGAATAGGACATTGCCTAGGGTCTGTTGAGGGTGTGGCAGGAGTTGAATCTGAAAAATGTGGTATCTCTGGGCTTCTAGGCCCTAGGGTGGTTGGACTTGATTCTGTGGGCATCTGGGGGACATTTCTGGATTTGAGGTGAGCCTGACTCAGTCCACTGTCTCCAATGGGAGCCTTTCTCAAAGCCTCTTACCTCCAGACCAGGCACTGAGGCCTCAGGGTTGGGCAGTGAGCCTGGTTTCACTTGACAGCTGTCCTTCATTCACCAAGGGCCTGACCAGCACTGGGTGGGACCAGGAGCCAGGCCTCCACGTCCTCTCTGTACCTCTCTGATGGTTAACTCATTCCTGGGTTTGTCTGTCTGGCTGAAACTCTGAATTTTTGAAGTTCCTTGGCTGCCTGTTAAGTCAAAAGGAATGATTCATTTGTGTTTGTAAGCTGTAAGCTATTCATTAGCATTCAAGATAATACCTCATATTTACATGACACCAAAGTGCTTTCACATAAATTATCTCATTTGATGTGATCTTCAAAGCCTGTGAGGGCTTCCCTGGTGGTGCAGTGGTTAAGAATCCTCCTACCAGTGCAGGGCACATGGGTTCGAGCCCGGTCCGGGAAGATCCCACATGCCACGGAGCAGCTAAGCCCGGGCACCACAACTACTGAGCTGGCGCTCTAGAGCCTGCTCGCCACAACTACTGAGCCTGCGTGCTGCAACTACTGAAGCCCACGCACCTAGAGCCTGTGCTGTGCAGCAAGAGAAGCCACCGCGATGAGAAGCCCGCGCACTGCAACGAAGAGTAGCCCCTGCTCACCACAGCTAGAGAAAGGCCACATGCAGCAACAAAGACCCATCCCAGCCAAAAATAAATAAATAAATAAAATATTTTAAAAAAAAAAGAATACATAAGAATCTAGGGCTTCTCTGGTGGCGCAGTGGTTGAGAGTCCGCCTGACATGTGCCACAACTACTGAGCCTGCGCTCTAGAGCCTGTGAGCCACAACTACTGACCCCGTGTGCCACAACTACTGAAGCCCACACACCTAGAGCCCGTGCTCTGCAGCAATAGCAGCCACCGCAGTGAGAAGCCCACGCACCACAACAAAGAGTAGACTCCACTCGCCGCAACTAGAGAAAGCCTGTGCGCAGCAACGAAGACCCAGCACAGCCAAAAATAAATAAATTAATTTAAAAAAAAAACAAGAGTGTGAGGTATGCAAGGACTATTAGCTCCAATTTATAGATGAGAAGACTGACACTGACAGAGTTTGATTTGCCCAGCATAAGGTGGCTAGTAAATGCAGAACGCCTGCCCAAACCTGCATTTTCTACTCCTATTTCAGAGCTGTTTTCCATGACTCACACCTTAGGAGCAATTAGGGTAACAAGATATGGGTCTGCGGGCCCCAGAAAGCCTTGTGTTCCCATCTGTGACACAGATAGAGATTTGACTCTGTGGGTAAAGCTGAACGACCTGGGTGAGCTCAAAGGGTATTAAGCCGACCCGGACAACTTGAGGAAGTATGTTAAAATTTGTGTTAAAACTACCACAGTGGAGTTTTCATTTCAGCTAAGGTAGAATTCAAAATATTCTCCATTTGCATAGCTGCTTTCCCTATTTTTGCTGTTCCTGAATACTGTTATTTGGTTATTATTATTTTTCTTTAAATTGACTCACTTGTTTTTACTAATATAATTTGTTTATAAAGGAAACCAGTGTGTTAAGGGGAAAAAAGAATGAGATGTAGGGAGTACCAGGGCCCAGAGAGAAAGAGTTCTGCACCTGGGCAGAGGAGAGTGGCTTTGGGGGTAGGGACCCAGGTCTCCAGGGGTTAAGAGTGACAGCAGGCTGTGGGGAGAGGTGAGGGGCCGCCAGACCCAGGGTATCTGACAGATCTGAGGGGTGGGAATCTCCAACCTGATAGAAGAATGCAGGTGAGGATTTTAGAGTCTGAGCATGATGTAAGCCTGCTTAGGGTAAGGGTAGGAGGGAGAGGCCAGGGCCTGAGAGAAGGGGGCATCGGAGGAGGAGAAGGGCTGTAGACTGTGCGCCCGGTGGATAGCTGGCTTGGGGAAGTGGGCTGAGAAGGAGGGCAGGGAAGGGGTTGAGGCCCAGGAAGGGATACTGGGAGTGCTAAAGGGGGACCCAGAGGTGAGAGCCCGAGGGGTATGAGGACCAGAAGAGTGACCTCAGGATGGGCTGGGGATCCAGATCCTTTAGGGTGCATAGGGGCAACATATGGGGAGAAGCAGCCCAGGCTCTGTGCATGGTCTCAGTTGGTTCAGGCTGCACAGGTCACTGTCCTGAGTCTGGACTGTGGGCCATGGTTAGCAGACTACAAGAGATGTTGGTGTGAGGTCCGGGTGTCCCCAGCATCTCGTTACCACCAGCAGGCCCACATTTTGGGAATGTTGAACTAAGGGGTGCTGGTCTGAGGGGTGGCTGGCACCCTGCTTGCTCAGAGCCTTTGGAGCAGTCTGGTTTCCGCAGGAATTTGGGAATTTCTATGTAGTGCTGTTGCAGTGTGGACCACAGGCTGTAAGGAATGAAAGTGGCCAATCTTTTAGGCAGAGGGGACTTCCAGGTAAGTGCCTAGAGCTCTGTGGTTTACTTCCTGCCTATGACATCAGGCAGTCACATAACCTCTGGTGTTGTGGTTAGTACAGGGTTGGGGAACTGTCTGCCTCCCCCAGGCTTAGGGAACTGTCTGCCTCCCCCAGGCTTAGGGAGAAATTACTGCCCAGGCCTAGATTACTGACTGTTACCATTCCTGGAACTGGGCCTGTAATGGCTTCCTAGCTGATTCACTGGCATGGTTTGTTCATTCAGTACCTGTTGTCACATAGAGTGACCTCCCTGTGTGCCCTCTGTATCTGAGTCTGACTTACGAGTCTGGCTTTTGAGAACTGGGCTTAATTACTTGTACTGCTTACTTGGCTCCAAGTTTTATTATAAGAAAGGATAGCAGCCTTTTAAAAAATAATGATCTCTTCTATGTAGGGCACTTTTCTTTTAAGTTTAATGATGGCTATTTTATATTTATTGGACCCCTTAGTGCTTGGCTTTTTTGTGTGAGTCAGGAGTTGATTCCTTATAAGAGGTGAAACTGAAGGCAGGTGGATTGTCAGAGGCCCTGTTGTGTGCCTGGCGCCACGCAGTGGAGATGGCGGGAGACCCAGCTCCAGGCTCCTTTCCCTGCTCTGGGCTCAGGTTGCTGTGAGTGGCGAAATCAGTTATGGAGCCCCGGGAAGGGCTGAGTGGGTGGCTGCTAATTCATGACTCATTATTCCCGTCTGTGATGTGGGCTCTGGGGGGATAACATTTAGTTCCCACTGCAGTTCTCTTATCAGTCTGCTGTAGTGATTTCTTCCCTTTTCCAGGCTTAGTTTCTCAAAAGGAAGTGTTAGCAGGTAGAAGGGGAAATTATGAAATAGTGTGGGAAGGTCTCCTAGGGTTGGGATAGCACCCACTTCTTTCTGCTCTTCAATAGGCCTGAAGTAATTGACATAGTTGAGGCTTCCTAATTGTGTTTGGTTGAGAACAAATGGACATGTGCCCCTTTCATTCAATAGATATTTACTGTTTGCCTACTGAGTACCAGGTGCTGTCTAGTGCACAGTTCTGGCCCCTGGGGATAGGCAAAACTCCCTGCCCCCTAAAGCACATTCCCTTTATTCGTAAGAACCCCCATAATTTCCTGTACCTGTATGCCCTCATTTGAGGCACAATCATAACCAGTTTATCTGTTTTTCCAGACCATACCAGAAAAGAAACAGCAGATAATAAGCACTTCAGAGACAGGCTGGCATCTGGCACAGTCTAGTAGAGGCTGACTGGGGAGGAGATAGAGAAACTATAAAAAGAGTAGAATTTAAGATCATTACCACCTAAGGAAGCGTAGGGAAAGCCTGACTCTGCCCTCAGTAGCATCTGAACATGTACTGTTCAGTAGTTTCTGTTCTGAATGATGATCCTGAGATATGGAAGACATTAAATTCAAGTAGTGTCCTAGGATGGGGAAAGGCAGTAATATTTTAGAAAGACATCAGGAGGAAGACCACACTTCTGCAAATTGGAGTTTAAAGTCCTCGTGGAGCTTATGTTCATCTGAGATCTCTGTTATTCTGGGGCTGAGCCTTGGAGACAGCCTGGTCCTCCAAAAAACCATGGTCTGGGCAGGGGGCTTTGGGTGAGAGGCCCCTCAACTGTGAAGGGGCCCCCTTTCTGTGAAGTCTCAGGAAATGCAAATGAATGTTTCCAAGTGCTAGAGAAACCTGGGGATTTAGGAGAAACCTATAGGTAAGGAAGGAAAACTGCAAGTGTTAAGACAATTCAGTAGCTTTTGGCACCTTCCAGTGGCTGCTTCAACCTTGCCTAGGTGTCCCAGCACTTGCAGACTCGGTTTCATAGAGGAGCTGCCAACCCGAATGCCTGGGATTAGATGGTCCTGTCTTTCTCTCACATCATTACATGTAGGATCCTACTGTTTCTTTGTTCTTCTGAAAGTTCCTCTTCCTTCCCAACTTATCATAGTTAAGAAAAATATTGTTGCATCTTTTTGCCCTGAATCCAGCCTCTTGAGCTGCTAGCTAATAAGGTAGAATATTTCGTAATAAACAATATCGACACGGAAGCTTTTCAAAGGCCTGCTGTAGGAGAGTTGTGTTTACATGATGAGAAATTCTTCAGGCACCAGTCACTCCAGGAGGGCTGGGCAAAGCTGGGAGTCTTATTTGTAACACAAAACACCAAACTCCAGGCCAACCGGTTCAAAGTCAGAACTGGCCTTTGAGGCTAAAACCTAGCAGTGGGCTTTGCCCAGGGCAGGCTTAGCAGCTAACCATAGTAATAACTAGTTAATCAGGACAGACACACTTGGCCAGCATTCTTAGGCCAGCTGGGTTTTGGTTCATGGCCACTCTGGAAGATCTCAGGCTACTTACCCATACCCCCTACGCTTTGAATGAGAGTAGTTCAGAGCCCCTGGGGGCTAACCAAGGATAGAATTTTAGAGCTGCCCCCAGCAGACCTGAAACCAGCCTTGTTGTACACCTCAAGAATTCATACTGGACTCACCTGGGCCCATTGTGGACCCATGTCCATCCCTGGAGTTCCTGTCAGGTTGGCATTGTCCTGGGCTGGTGTCACAATTTACCTCCCTCTCAGGAGTGGATAAACAAGAGGTTTGGACCTTATATTGAGTGCCTGGTTTTTGTTAGGTACTTCACATGGGTTATTTTCTTTAATCCTCACAACAGCCCTATGTGTATGGGATACTTTCCACACTTCGTAGTTGAAGAACCTAAGGCTGAGTGAGATCCAGTAATTTGCCCAAGGTCACGCTAGTAGTATGCGGAAGATTCAAAATTTGAAAACACATGTTAGACTCCAGAGCCTTCTTTCTTTCCGTGAACCATGCTACTTCCTAGCTTAGAATAGTTGAAAGAAGCTCAACATCCCTGGTTTTTTGCTTTTTGTTTTTTTATTTTTAAAAATAAATTTATTATTTATTTTTGGCTGTGTTGGGTCTTTGTTGCTGCACACAGGCTTTCTTTAGTTGGCGCAAGCGGGGGCTACTCTTCGTTGTGGTGTACGGGCTCCTCATTTCTGTGGCATCTCTTGTTGCAGAGCACGGGCTCTAGGTGCTGGGGCTTCAGTAGTTGTGGCTCATGGGCCCTAGAGCACAGGCTCAGTAGTTGTGGCGCATGAGCTTAGTTGCTCCACGGCATGTGGGATCTTCCCGGACCAGGACTCGAACCCATGTCCCCTGCATTGGCAGGCGGATTCTTAACCACTGTGCCACCAGGGAAGTCCCCTGTTTTTCTAGATATAATTGACATATATTAGTTTCAGGTATACAACATAATGATTCGATATGTTTGATGTATATATTGTGAAATGATGAACATAATAAGTCTAAGTAAATTACACCCATCACTGTACATAGTTAAAATTTGTTTTTTCTTGTGATAAGAACTTTTAAGATCTACTCTCTTAGTAACTCTCAAATAAACAGTACAGTATTAAGTGTAGTTGCCATGCTGTACATTACATCCCTATGGCTTATTTATTTTATAACTGGGAGTCTGTACATTTTGACATTTTGCTCCCCCCACCCTCCCCCAACTGCCTGCCTCTAGCAACCACCAATCTGTTCTCTGTATCTATGAATTGTTTCTTGTTTGTTTGTTTTTTAGATTCCACATGTAAATAAGCTCATATGATATTTGTCTTTCTCTGTCTGACTCATTTCACTCAGCATAATGCCCTCAAGGTCCATCCATATTGTCTAATGGAAAGATTTCCTTTTTTATGGCTGAATGAGTATATCTATCTATCTATCTGTGTGTGTATGTGTGTGTGTGTATATGTATATGTATAATCTCACATCTTCTTTATCCATCAGTAGACACTTAGGTTGTTTCCATGTCTTGGCTACTGTAAAATAATGCTGCATTGAACATGGGGGTGCATTATATTTTCAAGTTAGTGTTTTCATTTCTTTTGGATAAATACCCAGAAGTGGAATTGCTGGATCATTTGGTAGTTCTGTTTTTTATTTTAAAATATTTATTTATTTATTTAGGCCATGCCGTGCGGCTTGTGGGATCTTAGTTCCATGACCAGGGATACATCCAGGCCTTTGGCAGTGAAGGTTCAGAGTTTTAACCACTGGACTGTCAGGGAATTCCCAGTAGTTCTATTTTTAATTTTTTGAGGAATCTGTATACAGTTTTTCATAGTGGCTGCACTAATAGTGCACGTGAGTTCCCTGTTCTCCACATCCTTACCAACACTTATTCTTGTCTTTTTGGTAAGGTAGTATCTTGTTGTGATTTTGATTTGCATTTGCCTGATGGATAGTGATGTTGAGCACCTTTTCATGTACTTGTTGGCCATCTGTATATCTTCTTTGGAAAAATGTCTGTTCAGATCCTCTGCCCATTTATTAATCAGATTGGGTTTTTTGTTGTTTGTTTGTTTGTAGGTTGTTTTTGGGTTTTTTTGTTTGTTTGTTTGCTATTGAATTGTATGAGTTCTTTATATATTTTGGATATTAACCCCTTATCAGATATATGATTTGCAAATATTTACTCCCATTCCATAGTTGCCTTTTCATTTTGTTGATGGTTTCCTTTGCTGTGCAGAAGCTTTTTAGTTTGATGTAGTCCCACTTGTTTATTTTTTGCATTTGTTGCTTTTGCTCTCAAATCCAAAAAAAAAAAAAAAATCATTACCAAGACCAATGTTAAGGAGCTTACTCCCTATGTTTTCTTTTTGGAGTTATATAATTTCAGGTCTTACATTCAAGTCTTTAATCCATTTTGAGTTAATTTTTGTGTATGGGTAAGATAGCAATCCAGTTTCATTCTTTTGCATGTGGCAAAATGCAAAATGGGGAATGCAATTTCCCCAACACCATTTTTTATTTTTTAAAATTTTATTGGGGAAAATTTTTTTATTGGAGTATAGCTGATTTACAATGTTGTGTTTGTTTCAGGTGTACAGCAGAGTGATTCAGTTATACATATACATATATTCATTCTTTTTCAGATTCTTTACCCATGTAGGTTATTACAGAATACTGAGTAGAGTTCCCTGTGCTATACAGTAGGTTCTTGTTGGTTATCTGTTTTATATACAGCAGTGTGTGTATGTTAATCCCAAGCTCCTAATTTATCCCTCCCCTCCCTGCAACACCATTTATTGAAGAGACTGTTCTTTTCCCATTGCATATTCTTGGCTTCTTTGTCCTTTCCCCATTACATAGTCTTGGCTCCTTTGTTGTAAATTAATTGACTGTATATGTGGGTTTATTTCTGGGCTGTTCTGTTCCATTGATCAAGGTGTCTGTTTCTATGCCAATACCATACAGTTTTGATTACTGTAACTTTGTAAATAGTTTGAAACCAGGACATCTGATGCCTCTAGCTTTGTTCTTCTTTCTCAAGATTGCTTTGCCTTTTTGGGGTCTTTTGTGGGTCCATACAAATTTTAGGATTTTTTTTTTTTTCCTGTGAAAATGCCATTGGAATTTTGATAGGGATTGCATTGAATCCATAGATTGCTTTGGGTAGTAAAGACATTTAAACAATATTAATTCTTCCACACCATGAGCATGGAATATCTTTCCTCTTATTTGGTCTTCTTCAACTTCTTTAATCATTGTCTTTTTGTTTTCAGTGTACAGATCTTTCACCTCCTTAGCTAAATTTATTTTTAGGTATTTTATTCTTTTTGATGAAATTGTAAATGGGATTGTTTTCTTAATTTCTCTTTCTGATCATCCATTGTTAGTGCCTAGAAATGCAAGAGACTTTTGTGTATTGATTTTGTATCCTGCCACTTTACTGAATTCTTTTATTCTAACAGTTTTTTTGGTGGACTCTTTAGGGTTTTCTATATATATAATATGTCATCTGCAAATAATGACAGTTTTACATCTTCCTTTTTGATTTGGAGCCTTTTATTTCTTTTCCTTGCCTAATTGCTCTGGCTAGGACTTCCAGTACTATGGTGAATGAAAGAGGGTAGAGTAGGCATCCTTGTCTTGTTCCTGATTCTTAGAGGCAAAGCTTTCAGCTTTTCACCATGGAGCATGATATTAGCTGTGGACTTGTCATATATGGCCTTTATTAAGTTGAAGTATATTCCCTCTATACCCACTTTGTTGAGAGTTTTTATAAATGGATGTTGAATTTTGTCAAATGCCTTTCTGCATCTCTTGAGATCATCATAAGATGTTTATCTTTCATTTTGTTAATATAGTGTTTCACATTAATTGATTTGTGGATGTTGAACTATCCTTGCATCCCTAGAATAAATCCCACTTGATCATTATGTATGATCCTTTAATGTACATATTATTGTTTAATTCTGTTTGCTAATATTTTGTTGACAATTTTTGCATCAGTGTTCATCATGGGTGTTGGCCTATAATTTTCTTTTCTTGTGGCATCCTTGTCTGGTTTTGGTATCAGGGCAATAATGCTGGCCTTGCAAAGATAGTTTGGAAATGTGTCCTCCTCTTCTATTCTTTGCAAGAGTGAGAAGGATTAGTATTAATTCTTCTTTATTTTTTTTTTAACTTTTAAAAATTTATTTAAACAAATTTTTAAAAAATTTTAGGCTGTGTTTGGTCTTCATTGCTGTGCGCGGGCTTTCTTTAGTTGTGGTGAGTGGGGGCTACTCTTCATTGCAGTGTGCGGGCTTCTCATTGAGGTAGCTTCTCTTGTGGAACATGGGCTCTAGGCACACAGGCTTCAGTAGTTGTGGCATACGGGCTCAGTAGTTGTGGCTTGCGGGCTCTAGAGTGCAGGCTCAGTAGTTGTGGTGCACGGGCTTAGCTGCTGTGCGGCATGTGGCATCTTCCTGGACCAGAGATTGAATCCATGTCCCCTGCATTGGCAGGCGGATTCTTAACCACTGCGTCACCAGGGAAGTCCCTAATTCTTCTTTAAATGTTTGGTAGAATTCACCAGTTAAGCTGTCTGGTCCTGAACTTTTGTTTATTAGGAGATTTTTATTTACTGATTCAACCTCCTTACTGGCAATTGGTCTGTTCAGATTTTATGTTTCTTCATTATTCAGTCTTGGTAGGTTGTATGTTTCTGTGAATTTATCCATTTCTTCTAGGTTGTCCAATTTTTTGGCATATAATTGTTCAGAGTAGTCTCATGATCCTTTGTATTTCTATGATATCAATTATAATGGCTCATCTTTCATTTCTGATTTTATTTATTTGAGTCCTCTCTTTTTCTTGGCGAGTCTAGCTAAAAGTTCATCTGTCTTATCTTTTCAAAAAATAAGATCTTGCTTTCATTGATCTTTCTTTGAACCATTGGTTGTTTGGTAGCATGTTGTTTAATCTCCATATATTTGAATTTTCCAGTTCCCTTCTTGTAATTGATTTCTAGTTTCATGCCATTGTGGTCAGAAAAGATGCTCGATATGATTTCAGTCTTCTTAAATTTATTGACTTGTTTTGTGGCCTAATATATGATCTGTCCTGCAGAATGTTCCATGTGTGCTTAAGAAGAATGTGTATTCTGTTGCTTTTTTTCTTTTAATTTATTTATTTTATTTATTTATTTTTGACTGCATTGGGTCTTTGTTGCTGTGTGCAGGCTTCCTCTAGTTGCGGCGAGTGGGGGCTACTCTGTTGCGGTGTGTGGGCTTCTCATTGCAGTGACTTCTCTTGTTGCACAGCATGGGCTCTAGGCATGCAGGTTTCAGTAGTTGTAGCATGCAGGCTCAGTAGTTTTGGCTCACGTGCTCTAGAGTGCAGGCTCAGTAGTTGTGGTGCATGGGCTTATTTGCTCCGTGGCATGTGGGATCTTCCTGGACCAGGGTTCAATCCTGTGTCCCCTGCATTGACAGGTGGATTCTTAACCACCGTGCCACCAGGGAAGCCCCTATTCTGTTGCTTTTAGGTGGAGTGTTATATATATGTCTGTTAAGTCCATCTGAACTAATGTGTTATTTAAGGCCGATGTTTCCTTATTGATATGCTGTCTGGATGATCTATCCATTGACAAAAGAGGGGTATTAAAATCCTCTACTATCATTGTATTGCTGTCTATGCTTCCCTTTAGGTCTGTTAATATTTGCTTTATATATTTCGGTGCTACTGTGTTGCGTGCATAAATATTTACAAATGTTATATCCTCTTGATGGGTTGACTCCTTTATCATTATGTAATGACCTTCTTTGTCTCTTATTACAGTCTTTGTTTTAAAGCCTATTTTGTCTGATATAAGTATAGCTGCCCCAGCTTTTTTTGGTTTTCATTTGCATAAAATATCTTTTCCATCCCTTCACTTTCAGTCTGTGTGTGTCCTTACGTCTGAAGTGAGTCTCTTTTTTTTTTTGCGGTACGCAGGCCTCTCACCGTTGTGGCCTCTCCTGCTGCGGAGCACAGGCTCCAGACGTGCAGGCTCAGCGGCCATGGCTCACAGGCCCAGCCGCTCCGCGGCATGTGGGATCCTCCCGGACCAGGGCACGAACCCGCATCCCCTGCATCGGCAGGCGGACTCCCAACCACTGCACCACCAGGGAAGCCCTTGAAGTGAGTCTCTTGTAGACAGCATATAGAGGGGTCTTGGGGTTTGTTTGTTTGTTTTTGGCTGCATCAGATCTTAGTTGTGGCATGCAGGATTTTCATTGAGGCATGGGGAATCTTTCGTTGCAGCGTGCAGCCTTTTTGTTGTGGTGCGTGGGCTTCTCTGTAGTTGTGGCATGTGGATTTTCTCTTCTCTAGTTGTGGCGTGCAGGCTCCAGGGCAGGTGGGCTCTGTAGTTGTGGCATGCGGTTCCAGAGAGTGTGGGCTCTGTAGTGTGTGGCACGCAGGCTTTGGTTGAGGCGCGTAAGCTCAGTAGTTGTGGCACTCGGGCTTAGTTGCCCGGCAGCATGTGAGATCTTAGTTCCCTGACCAGGGATTGAACCTGCGTCCCCTGCATTGTAAGACAGATTCTTTACCACTGGACCACCGGCAGGCAGACTCTCAACCACTGCGCCACCAGGGAAGCCCGGCAGGCAGATTCTTAACCACTGCGCCACCAGGGAAATCCCTCATGTTTTTCTTTTTAATTAATTTTTATTGGAGTATAGTTGCTTTACAATGTTGTGTTAGTTTCTTGCTGAACAGCAAAGCTAATCAGTCATACATATACATATATCCACTCTCTTTTAGATTTCCTTCCCATTTAGGTCACCACAGAGCATTGAGTAGAGTTCCCTGTGCTACACAGTAGGTTCTCACTAGTTATTTGTTTTATACATAGTAGTGTATATATGTCAGTCTCAATCTCCCAATTTATTCCACCCTTCCTTTCCTCACTTGGTAACCATAAGTTTATTCCCTACATCTGTGACTCTATTTCTGCTTTGCAAATAAATTAATCTCTACCATTTTTCTAGATTCCACATACAAGTGATATTATATGATATTTGTTTTTCTCTTTCTGACTTACTTCAGTATATACAACAATCTCTAGGTCCATCCACATCTCTGCAAATGGCACTATTTCATTCCTTTTATGGCTGAGTAATATTCCATTGTGTATATGTACCACATGTTCTTTAGCCGTTCCTCTGTCGATGTACATTTAGGTTGTTTGTGTGTCCTGGCTATTGTAAATAGTGCTGCAATGAACATTGGGGTGCATGCATCCTTTCGAATTATGGTTTTCTCTGGATATATGCCTAGGAGTGGGATTGCTGGGTCATATGGTAGCTCTATTTTTAGTTTTTTAAGGAGCCTCCATATTGTTCTCCATAGTGGTTGTACCAATTTACATTCTCACCAACAGTGTAGGAGGGTTCCCTTTTCTCCACACCCTCTCCAGCATTTATTGTTTGTAGATTTTTTTATGATGGCCATTTTGACCAATGTGAGGTGATACCTCATTGTAGTTTTGATTTGCATTTCTGTAATAACTAGTGATGCTGAGCATTTTTTCATGTGTTTGTTGGCTATCTGTATGTCTTCTTTGGAGAAATGTCTATTTAGGTCTTCTGCCTGTTTTTTGATTGGGTCATTTGTTTTTTTGATATTGAGCTGCATGAGCTGTTTGTGTATTTTGGAGATTAATCCCTTGTCAGTTGCTTCATTTGCAAATATTTTCTCCCATTCTGAGGGTTTTCTTTTCATTTTGTTTATTGTTTCCTTTGCTGTGCACATTTTTCTTGTTATTAACCATTTATATTCTATGAATTGTTTCTTCATGTTCTTTCTGTTTTCTTGTAGTTTGTCTTTTTCTTGCTTGTCTTTTTCTGCATGATTTCTTTGCATAGTGAAGACTGTGTTGTGTGTCATATTTCATGCACATACTTCTCTCTGTTATCATATCCCTCATCTTTTAATTTTGTCTATGATTTTTTACTTAGAGAAATTAAAATTTTTTCATTTGTAAATCCATTCATTTTGTATAAGTATGCATGTGTGTGTGCATGCATGTGTGATTCCTTCCCTTGTTTTAATGCTTAGGAATTTCTTCCTCATCCTAAAAGCAGATTAAAAGTCCCATCATTTTCTTTCTTTACCATCATTTTCTTTAGGTTCTTTTAGTTTCTTTTTTTGTATTTAGTTTTTTTATCTATCTGGAATTATTTTGGTATATGGTTTGAGATGAAGAGCTAAAACCTTTTTCTTTTCACTCAGTGTATTGGATTTTAGTAATACTTTTTACTATACATTGAATTTTTACATTTATTACTATTTGTTTCTTGGCCATGCTTATATGTTCCATTAATCTTGCCTTTGTGCTTTACAATAAACTTTGATTAGGTCACAGAGAACTTTGAGGTTCAAGTTCTTTGGGCTTGGAGACCCCAAATGCCTCCTCAGTCATTCATCCTGGTTCATTACTTTTGGACTCAGAAGGCTCTCCACATCTCGCCCTGCTCATATGCACTGTGGGGCTTTCCCTTCTAATTGTTCTACTCTCTGTTTTATGAATTACACATACCTTATGAATCAC
Organism: Neophocaena asiaeorientalis asiaeorientalis; assembly: GCF_003031525.2. Lineage (NCBI taxonomy): Eukaryota > Metazoa > Chordata > Mammalia > Artiodactyla > Phocoenidae > Neophocaena > Neophocaena asiaeorientalis. Next base: position 3,096,022 of record NW_020175821.1, read on the forward strand.
GTTAACTTTCTTGTACTTTCAGTATCATACCTGAGTTAACTTTAATCTTTTTCTCCTCTTCTCAGCCCAGTTTGCATTTCTTTGCCTTCATGTATGCTCTCATTCCCTAGCATTTCTTCACCCCAAGTTTGTGTGTTAAAACTTGTTGGTATGTTCTTCTATTACTTTTCTTTGGTTGAATTTTTTTTTTAATTAACCAAAATATTCTTTGACAAAAACATTATTTTTATTCCCATGTTTTATTGCAACCATGTCTCTCCTTTTTCATGTCTTTTTCTCTTCTCAGTACTTATTCCTCAGTAAAGGAAAACATATTTCTTCTCTAAGCTTGTCTGGGGCTTGAAGAGAAGTTGGGCTGTTCCACATCCTCTGTCTTGAATACCCTTTCTGGCCCTGCTTGGAGAACTGTTACTCACCTTTCAGATCCAGCTCAGATATTGCCTCCTCTGTGAGGCCCTCAGGGCTAAAATTAGCCATTCTTTTCTCTTTGTTTCCATTCTTAGGGCCCTCTCTTACAGGCATCTTACAGCCTCAGTGTAATTCATTGTTTTCATAGCCATCTTCCTTGCTAAGCAGTGTCCTTCCTCTTCAGTGTCAGGGAAATTCCTGATTTTCCTCTGTATCCCCAGCTCCAGCTCAGCCCCTCCATATCCTAGCTGCTCCATGAGTGGACCTGGGAGGTAGGGTAGATTCGGTGCTGTACTGAAGGGCTGTCGGAGAGCTCCCCTCTTACCCTTAGACATTCCTCTCTAAAAATGAATACCAGCCTGACCTTGACTTTCTGGCCTGACCTCTCCCCCTACTCATGAGACTGGTAAATTTTTCCAATAGGTTCTTGAAACACAGAATGTTCAACCCCTTACACCTTTAAAGGGTGATTTGGAAATGGAGGCCCAGTCAGGCCTTGAGGGAATAGGGGTCCAGGATACATCAAGTTGATTGGGGCAGTTGTGTTTGGTTGTAGATGTTGGGAGTGTGGGAGGCTGGAGGGGTGGGGGTAAGATGGGGGTCCACCCAGACAGGGAGTGAGGTGACCTAGGTCCAGTTGTACTATTGCTTCACATAAAGTTTGTTGAGACAGTTAAAGACATATGTCAAAGGAACACATTCTGGAAAGAGAATTGATAAGGAAGCAAATTAATATATGTAGAGTATTTCCCATTATTATATAATTAGTTTTTTGTTTGAACAGTTTTGTTTTCCTGTTTAAGTGAAAAAAAAACAATCTTCTGATATAGAACATATAAAATGAATTATAAAACACAAAACAAGGGCTTCCCTGGTGGCGCAGTGGTTGAGAGTCCGCCTGCCGATGCAGGGGACCATGGGTTCGTGCCCCGGTCCGGGAAGATCCCACGTGCCACGGAGCGGCTGGGCCTGTGAGCCATCATGGCTGCTGAGCCTGCGTGTCCGGAGCCTGTGTTCCGCAGCGGGAGAGGCCACAACAGTGAGAGGCCTGCATACAACAACAACAAAAAAAAAACCCACAAAACAATATTTAATATCATTCCTTTAGAATAAAAATCTGTAAAGTATTCTTTAAAAAAAGAAAAGGAAATGAAGAATGTACTACTACCCCACACCCCCATGCTTCTTTTATTTTTCTTTCGTGCTATTCCTTCTTAGCTCCTCTCTCCCTTTTACTGTCCCTCTTAGATTTACAAAAAAGAACATGTAACTCTTTAATAAGAGCCCCATGATATAAAAGAAACCATCTTCCACAAAATCCTCCAGTATCAGTAGTGCACGCCTGCTAATCCTGGTCCTGAGGAAGCTCATTCCGAGGGCGGTGTTACAAATTGAGGCAATATACACCCTCTTCTCCCTTCCTCTTCCTCTCAGCCAGTTCAGAGAAAGGGCCTGGGATCAGAGAGAGAGAGGTGGGGGTGGAGAGGCAGAAACAAGACCCCAAAGACCCCAGATCATTTGTTGGAATGATCAAGGGGGAAGGTTTAGAAGGACACCCACCATCCAGTTAACACTGGAACCTTGGAGAGAGGGCTGGGGAAATGGAGAAAGAACATTAGCTTTTTAGCTCTCTCTTTGTATATTTTTTGTATTGTTTTACTTCTTGAAAAAACAAATAAAGGACCCTTAAATATAAAGAATATATAATAAAGGCTTGGTTTAAAATAAAAAGAAATAAAGCCCTGGGCATAATGGAGAAAGGAAAAGAAAGAGTAAAAGGGAGAAAAGATGAATGATAAGGTGCCTAAAGAGTAAAGATGGGGCTTCCCTAGTGGCACAGTGGTTGAGAGTCCACCTGCCGATGCAGGGGACCATGGGTTTGTGCCCCGGTCCGGGAAGATCCCGCATGCTGCGGAGCGGCTGGGCCCGTGAGCCATGGCCGCTGAGCCTGCGCGTCCGGAGCCTGTGCTCCGCAACGGGAGAGGCCACAACAGTGAGGCCCGCGTACCGCAAAAAAAAAAAGAGTAAAGATAACATTCCAGGGCTTCCCTGGTGGCGCAGTGGTTGAGAATCCGCCTGCCAATGCAGGGGACACGGGTTCGAGCCCTGGTCTGGGAAGATCCCACATGCCGCGGAGCAACTAAGCCCGTGTGCCACAACTACTGAGCCTGTGCGTCTGGAGCCTGTGCTCCGCAACGGGAGAGGCTGCGACAATGAGAGGCCCGCAAACCGTGATGAAGAGTGGCCCCCGCTCACCGCAACTAGAGAAAGCCCTCGCACAGAAACGAAGACCCAACACAGCCAAATAAATAAAATAAATTTATAAAAAAAAAGATAACATTCCAAGTGTGAGACTATATATAAAACTATCACCTCCCCTTCCCTTATTATTATTTCTTAATAGTGAAAAAAGCTAGATTTTGTTATTGTTGTCATTTCTTTTTAATGGTGAAGACATGAGTTGGGGTGGGAGGTGAACATAGGCGGGCAGTTGGGAAGGTTGGGGAGCAGGGAAGCACATCTACACCCTCTCTGCTCAAAGCCTGTCCTGGGAGTGGTTCCTGCTTCCTCAGGCTCAGCCAGGAGAGCTAGATGGGCTTGGTTGCCCTGCCAGGTGTGTTTCTAGGCGTGGCCCAGCAGGTGGCAGCACACCCCAGAGGCCCTGGGCTAGGTGGCTCCTGGCCCTCCTTAGCTCTGGAGGTGGGAGTAGAGTTAGGCACCTGCCCGCAGGCCCTCCCCAGGGGGTGCTGGCTGCTTGCCTCCGAAGCCCCTTATTTAGCACACTTTGGATAGAAGTGTTTATTGGTTCCCTCTGGGAAGCCTGGGAAGCCAGTCTTCTTACTTACTGGTAGAGGTTCTGGTCTAGAGGCTCCTCCTCCCAGGAGGTTTGAGCAGTAGGTAAGGTGTGCAGGCAGAACTGAGAGCAAGGCCTCAGGAAGCAGAGGGTAGCTTCTGGGATTTTGTGCTCTGCCTTCCCTTATGTGTGTGGAATAAGGGAATCTTGGTGGCTATGTTTGCTTATTTTTGCTAATTTTTACTAATATAAGAAATAAAACATTTTCTTTTTAATACAGAGAGGTGCAAAGATAAAAACTAAAAAAGGACCATAGCCTTGCCACCAGGATAACCCCCATTATCAATAAAAAAGATAATAAAGTAAGACATGTTTAAGGTTTGAAAATTTGAACTACAGAAAAGTATAAAATGAGAAGTAAATGTTTCCTTCCCCTCCACTTTCAGCTTCTTTCCAAAGGAAACCACAAGTTTACGATTGCTTTGAGGAAAGAAGAGAAAACAAGGGCTGTGCACATGCCCAAGTGTCTCTAACTATTTACATTTCTTTTATTTTCTTATTTTCAACCCCAAAATGATCATTGTATATACTAAGCCTTGTTTTTTTCATGCACCATACCTTGAAGATATCTCTTTCTTTTTCTTAAGTTGAGGTATATAATTGGCACATTTTGTACAACGTAATGCTTTGCTATTTGTTACCATACATTGTTATTTTTTTTTTTCTTGTGATGAGGACTTGAAGATCTTTCTAGAAAGCACATACAGACTTCAGTCTATGGTAATTTTTTTAATGGGTCTCCGTTGTTGGAGATTTTGGTTGGCTCCACTTTGGGGCTAATATAAACTATGTTTTAGTGGACATCCTTGCATATTTATTTTGGCATGCTTCTACAAGTCCAAATTCCAGAGTAAGTCAAAGGGAAAGTACATTAAAAATTTTTTTTTTTTATGTTACAAGACAGCAATCTTTTATTGAAACAGTTTTGTCTAAAACTATGCATGGAGAGATTAATCTCTTGTTCATAAATTAGGATAAGTCTAACATCACTATTCCAAACCAGTATTATTTACAAAAAAGAACCTTTGCTTTATCGCCAGGTTCACAGGACTAAATTTTAAACCAACTTCAGTCTAGCTTTTAAAATCTTCCTGCCATCAAATGCCCAGCAAACCTTATTAGGGTAGGGGGCAGCCTTTTGATGGCAACATTCATCATTTACCAGGAATGCAGAACCACAACTGAGCAACAACAACAAAAGATTAAATCATTCCAAACAATTCCTATTTGCTCTCCAGAAGAACGCTTTGTCTAATTCTCCCCTTCTATACAGACAGGTGGGAGAGGAACCCCACAGAGAATCATAATGTTAATTAAATTAAACTCTTCAAAAAGTGAACAAGATCATTTAGTGTATATATGGATGAATTGCAGTCGATGACACTAGCAGATAATAAACTTAAACCCAGATTAACACACACCCCAACAGCTGACCAGCTCAAATAGTTACTTCTCATTTAATCTGGATCACCTGTGCAATTTTTAATTCTCTAGTTAAATATATTGCCAAAACCTTTCAAAGCATATAGGGGGCAGGCTTCTTAGAAATTCAAACAAATATTAAATAATAAAAATTGCTGGCTTATTACACAGTTTCTGACAGACTCCAATATGCTGGGTGACAGAAAGTAATTCTATCTCAGTTGCTAGTAAAAAGGTAAATCTTGTATGTACATAGAAAGACAATATTACAAGACTATAGTGTTACCTACCAAAACAAGAATATCTAGAATGTAATTTTCAGTAAACACTTGGGATGAAGGGCAATCAAAATATAAGAGAAAGCAAAATCCACATAAATTAATTCTTAATTTGAGACATCAATAAAATGTATACATAAATTGATAAATACTGTCTCCACAGGTCACTAATTCCAAGGACTAGTTAGTAGTTAGTTTCTAACTAAATTATTACAGGACATTCTGGTGTATTCTGTCTTCTTGTGATCAGTTTGTTCTGGCAAGACTCCAGCAAGCACTTGCCCTTGAAAACAGCTCAGCAGGAGAAGGCTCGGAGGCAATCACTTCATTTATTAACTAGCCACAAAATAAGTCCCAAGATTACAATAATCACTGACAGGACAAGCACCAGGATACAGATCTTCTTGCGAGATTTTTTCTGATAGTAAGCAGCTCGCTGTAACTGATCAGTGGCTCTTTCTACATGCACCTCTGAGCTTTCCACATTGGCTTCTATGCTGTCAATGAGATCACCTTGGTCATGGATCATCATTGCCAAATCTTTAAATATCTGATTGACATCCAAAATATCAGCCTTCAGCTGCTGAATTGCCGTTTCCCTCTCTTTAATAAGTTCCAAATCCTGTTCAGTGATGGCCACCTCATCCTCCTGGCTCTGCATCTGGTTCCACTCCTCATGGCTGTCACATGAGACGAGTTGCTCCTCTCTTTGCCTCTCCTCCACAGAAAGACGAGATCCAGCTCTTGCTCTGGCAATACTCTCCTTTTCCTTTTCAGATACCCTTCTCTGCACAGCCTGGAAATTGTTTAAGGCTGCAGAGAAGTCATTCATGAGACGTTCCTTCTGAAGTTTCTGCTGGTGCTGTTCTGAAGTAGATAAAGGAAGGGGCAAGGACCCTAATTCCTTCAGTAATTCATTTGTTTCCTTGGCAAGCTGATTTGTAGAGTGCTGTAACTGTTGCAGATTTTCCTGTAGCTTGCTTGAATCTTGCTTAGTTCTTAGTTGGCTCATCAAATTCTTTATGTGAGCAGCTTACAAAAACACAGATGTGTTAATAGCCTCTAAGTCTGTTAAGAAACAATAATTAAGCAAAATCTTCCAGGTGATTGCTGAGTGACTCTTCTCCTAAGTAGAAACTGAACAACTTAGTCCTTAGCAGCATGTACAAGTTATTTCTCTGGCTTGGCTGATCTGCTGGATGTTGCCGTTGCACGTCTGGATGATGCTGTTGAAGTCCCGGAGCGGGGTTCCCGAGGCCCCCGGGTTCCGGTACATATCTAAGGGACCGTAGGACATGACGAGGAGCCGAGACCAACCACATTTTAAATTTTGATGGCTATATTTCCCTCCAGGGCAAAAGGTTGCCCTGGTTTACATTACATTACACCATGAGTGTGTGAGAGTGCCTGTTTCTGGGTGGCTATAGGGACATCTGCCCCCCTCCAGGAGCCCTCTGACATCCACAGTGGTAAGACTGGTGCTCAGCGGAAGCAGGCCCAGCCCCTCTGCTGCAGGGCAGTGGTCAGCTCCCTCCACGGCCTTTGCCCCCACTGCAGGTCTCCTCTGTGTTTGTGAGGTGACGGTTTCAGTGTAGCAGCCTTTCTTTTAGCGATGGAGAGCACTCCCTGGATTTCCCTTATCACTTTAACAATGTTTTCCTTTCCGTCCTGGGGTGAGAGAGTAAATAACCAAATCTTGACTCTTCCAGATAAAGAAGGCATATAGGCAGAAGGCCCTCTCCTGCCACCCAGACAAAAATCCGGATAATCCCAGAGCAGGTGAGCCTCTCCTAGGCATGGGGAGAAGGAGGCCAACCCACCTGGGTGTGGTGTGAGTGCCGTGGGAGGCCAACGCACACAGCCTGGCTTTGGGCGCTGGGCCCCAAGGCTGCACTTCGCATGTTGGGAGCATCTGGTCAATTGCTGATGCACTCACCCTTCCTTGCTAGTCCATCATCTGCTGATGTCTGCTTTTCTAGCAGCCTGTGGCTTCTTTGAGGTGCTCTCTGGAGGGAGTACACCATCATCAAGTCTAACTTTACTTTTCTCCTCTCTCTTTTTTGATCCCTATGTTTAGCTGAACTCTTCCATCAGCTTTCTCAGGCCTTGGAGGTACTGACCGATGCTGCCGCCAGGGTAAGCTCATCCTTCTCTATCTAAATTACTCCACATTTATAGACCACTGTGTGCTTCATCCTCTATACTTGGCCATGCATCACAGTCCTTGCTGTCCTAGCCTGGAGACCCTGTCACCAGACTGCCTCCTGATGGCTCTAGGGCTAGTGGCAGGGCCGGGGAGGTGGCTGGGCTCTGTGTGTGTTCCCTGGCTGACTGCTCCTCTGTGTTCCTTTCTTCTGCCAGGCTGCATATGACAAGGTCAGGAAAGCCAAAAAGCAGGCAGCAGAGAGGACCCAGAAACTTGATGAGAGAAGGAAGAAAGTGAAGCTTGGTAGGTGACATCGTGGTGCTGGTAGCCTGCAGTTTCCCTGGACCGCTTTCCTGCAGCTCCCCCACCTTTCCTCCTGCAGCTTCAGTTCCAGCAACTCAGAGCTTGGCGGCCCCGGCTCTGGGCAGAACCCTGTTCTCAGGGGTGGCTCCTAAAGGACAGTCATAGGAATAATAACAGTGACTAGGTGTGCTATTAGCTAAGCGCTGTGACAGGTGTTTTAGTGCCTCCTTTAATTATTACAACTATCCAAGGAGCTGGGTGTTATGAAACCCACTTTTTATAGACAAAAGAGGCTAAGGCACCAAAAGGATAAGAACTTGCTGGAGCCAGGATTTGAACCCACACAGCATGAGTACAGTCAGCGTTCTTGTTGGCCATGCCGTCCTGGTTCTTTTTCATTCGTCCCAGCTCTGCACAGAGCTTTCACTCCGTGAAATCCTCTCAGAAGAATCCAAAGAGATCCAGGCGTTTGTCTTTTAAGAAACAGCTTTATTGACATATATTTTGTATATCATATCGTCCATCCATTTCAAGTGAACAATTCAGTGATTTTTAGTAAATTTACCAAATGGTGCAACTATGACTCTAAATCAATTTTAGAACATTTTCATCACCCCCATAAGATTGGTCCAAGCATGCTTTACTCGATTTTTCTCCCCTTCCTCTTGCCTGCTTCACATCCATATATTTATTATGTACATATACCATCCCAGTACATCCATCAAAAACAAACAAACCTGAAGAGTTTAGGTAAGTAAAGTGAACAGAAAACAAAGTGGTGTGTCCCAGACCTGAAAGAAGCATTTGTCACAGCAGCTGGCCTGGGACAGGTCCACAAGCAGGTTTCTCTTGGAAGGTGGGAAGGCTCCAGGACCTGGGGTGATGTCCTTGCATGGTGGCTGCCATCCCTGTAGGAGCCGTTGTAGCCGGGTCCACAGTGAGGCTTGGTAAATGTGAGTTGAGGGGGGAGGTTGAAGATTCCACTGTGAGACTTCCCTGGTGGTGCGGTGGTTAAGAATCCGTCTGCCAATGCAGGGGACACGGGTTCAATCCCTAGTGCACATGCCGTGGAGCAACAAAGCCCGTGCGTCACAACTACTGAGCCTGCGCTCTAGAGCCCGCAAGCCACAACTACTGAAGCCCACACGCCTAGAGCCCGTGCTCCGCAACATGAGAAGCCACCGCAATGAGAAGCCCGCGCACTGCAACGAAGAGTAGCCCCTGTTCGCCACAACTAGAGAAAGCCTGCGTGCAGCAATGAAGACCCAATGCAGCCAAAAAAAAAAAGAAGATTCTGTGGGAACTCAAGCTCAGTGGTGGGAAGAGCATCAAAGCCATGGCAAGGTCGCAGGTCAGGCTGTGGTGCCAAACCACAGGAACAGAGGCCAGGAGCTCCATCCACTGGCAGCCCTGACCCGTGGCGCTGGGCTGCTGACATAAGCACCCACCCACACCTTGTTCACCGTTTGGAGAACCCGCTTGGTCAGCGTGAGCTGCTTTAACTTTTTCAGACCCTGGCCACCGAGCTGGATCCTATTCTCTTCCTTGTTAGGACTTTTCTCAATGGAAATTAATTTGGGAGCACATGGGCATTGAGGGAGGGGCCAGAGTTACTGTATAGGTTCATGCTGTGTGAGACTTTGGGGAAGCAGCCAGAGCCTGGTAGGCTGGGGCCATGTAGAAACTGCTTAGACCAGACATTGGGTCATTCAACCCTTGTTCGTAGACCTGGAGGCCCGGGAGCGGCAGGCCCAGGCCCACGGCAGCGACGAGGAGGAGGAGGAGGAGAGCCAGAGCACCGGGACACTAGAGCAAGAGGTGAGTGTCCAGGCACTGCAGCCATCTGAGGGGGAGGAGGCTGGTGGAGCAAAGGGGTTGCTGTGGCTGGAGAGGGCATGCCATTTCCACTTTCTTCTGTGGGATCTGGGTGATCTGTCCCACCTGCAGGTTGCTGAGCCTAGCTTGCAGGTGGAATGTCCCAGGGACCTTTGCAAGGTGAGCCAACCTGGAACTGGATCTGCACAGAACTGTCACCCTCCCCAACTCCCACTCTGCAGATCAAACGCCTGCGAGAAGAGGGTTCCCGGCAGCTGGAGGAGCAGCAGAGGGTGATCCAGGAGCAGATACGCCAGGAACGGGAACAGAGGTTGAGAGGTGAGAGTCCATCCCCCAAACCTGCCTCCCACTCTGAAGCAGCTCTTGATGCCCAGAGTGGCCACAGTGGCTGCTCAGGGAAGTTGTTCTGGAAGCTTCCACTTGCTGGAACCCCCTGGGCACCCCACTTGGACACATGCCACCTGTCTCTTCTTACCAGTTCTCTGAGGCCTATTGGATTTTCACTCTACCTGCGATCTCCTGGCCCCATTTATCTTAGTCCCAAGCAGAGCTGGCTCTATTTTGGAGCAGATCACCAGGGCGGGGCGGGGAAGGCTCTGGGGTACTTTGTTTCAGTAGAATTGTGTGGTCTATACCTCTACCTTCTGCCCCCCGTAGGTGTTCATAGCCCTTCGTTGGCAGAGTGCTGACCATGGCCTAGGGCAGGCAGCTGGGCAGCTGTCCCAAGGTGACAGCTCCTCAGGGTTGGGGTGGGATTGCCTCTACTTGCCCTACCAGGCTCCACAGCAGGGCGGGGCAAATACTGCCCTTGGTCAGGAGTGATCTTTTCTAGTTCCTTTGGCCCTGGGCTGTGTCTCCTTTGGGAAAGAGAACCTCTGATTCCATCATATTCTACCTTGCTAATTTTCCTAAATTTTCTAGGAATGGCAGAAAATCCTGAAAGCAGAGGAACCCCCAAGCTAAAGGTGAGCCCTGCGGATCTACGGGCCACCTCACACCATCTCCTCTCAGCAGAACAGATGCTTCCATGGGCACAGGTGCTTCTGGCGGGGACGCTGGATCTCTGGGAGCCACACCACTACCCACATCCCATCCTTCCATCTTCCCACTGCCTGGGCATCAGGATGGCCTCTCAGAGCTGGCCGTGAAAGGCTGCAGGGCAGCCCTCCCTGAGGCCCTCGAAGGAGAGCATCTTATAGGGCTGGAAGCGTAGCTGTGGATGAGCAGGCCACCTGCCTGTTTTCAAGGGGAATGCATTTTGGGGGGTGCTCCTTAGATTACCAGTACTTTGAAGGGGGGTGTCTGCTCAGACTGTAAAGCTCACGTGCAGGGTCTGGTTCTGTTGAGAAGTCAGTGTTTAATGGTGACACCCACTGCTATCTTTTCAGCTCAAGTGGAAGAGCAAGTCACAAGGCCGCTATTCCAGAGATGTCCTCCTGCGGCTTTTTCAAAAGGTCTGCCCTGCTGACTTCCCCCTAACCCATCATCTCAGGCCCCACCTCAGCCCAAACCCCAGGATCTCCAGGCCTAACCTTCCTTCCCATCTCTACCTGCCTTTTTTTCTGTGTCATAGACCTTCTCCCCAGGCCACAGCCTTCCAGTCACTCATGTTGCCATGTGCCCCTTCCCTTGCCATCCTTAGAAGCAAAGGGCTTGGCTGCATTTGTGGGGCGAGAGGAGGCTATTGTCTGGCACCAAAGCCCCATCCTCTTAACCTCCTTCAGTTGCTGAGGCAGCTGTGCGTCTCTGCTGGTCTAAATTCCCACGTCTACCAAGCTCTCCTTTGCTGTCCTCTGCATTCCCGAGGGGCGGGGGAACCTTTCTTTCCCATCTCTGATATCCCCTTTCTGGTTGAACCTAGCAATGAGAGGTTATACCCCGGCTAAAAATGGCCTAGTGGCCTCTGGGTGGCTCAGGCTTGTCTCTGGTGTGAGCTGGGCCATCCTGAAGGCTGAGCCACGCTTACCGGGTCCCCCTTATCTTCACAGTACGGAGAGGTGCTCAACCTGGTACTGTCCAGTAAGAAGGCAGGCACCGCCGTGGTGGAGTTTGCAACCATCAAGGCTGCGGTGAGTGCTATGTGGGGCTTTGGGGGCTACCGACAGCCCTGCCTTTCCAGGGGAGGAATCCAGTTCTGTAGGCCCTCTGAGCTTAGGTGTCCACACTCCCAGGGGATCTCTGGGCCAGCTCAGAGCCAAGATTTCCCAGAGCCCCTCCAGCTCCCAGGAGTAGAGGCACAGCGAGTGAAGGGATGGACAGGAGAATATTCCGGGGATGGCTTTAATTCCTGCTGCCTGGCTCCACACCCTCCACCTTCCCCTGGAAGCCAGCACGCCTCCAGGTTGGAGCCCTCGCACTGCCTTCTCCCCTTTCCCCACTCCCCAGTCAGAAAGCTCACATGGCACACAAGGAGGGTCAGAGCTTCAGCACACCATTGTATGAAGTTTGCTGTGCTTTGCTTGGAGGATGAGAGCGCTGGTTCTGGTTCTTTCTGTGGGGGTAGCGAGAGCTACTTTGTAGCCGACTGGAGTGATGGGACCAGGACCGGATGCTGTATGTGACAGGAGCTGGCTGTCCAGAATGAAGTGGGCCTAGTCGATAACCCTCTGAAGATTTCCTGGTTGGAGGGACGGCCCCAGAGCACAATGGGCCCTAACCACCCAGGACTGTCCCAGGTAAGGAGCCAGGCCTCACGCAGCTGGGCCTGCTCAGGCTTCGGGGCGCCTCTTCCTGTTTGGGCTCTTCTCAGGGCCCTTTCCTCGCAAATCCCAGTCATCAGGAATTGGCAGGTCCGCCAATCCAAGCAGGAGGACTGTGATTCCTTGCTGATCCCCTTTCCTCTCTGAGTGCCAGCGGGGCCCACCCTATGCAGACCTCTTAGACCTTATTTTCCATGTTCTGGTCCCCTTTGGGGTCTCTCATCATCACCCAAAGGCATTGTCCTGGCCTGCGGGTCGCTTGGTTGCAGTGTGAAGCATTTGGCGCTGAGATGACCTGGTGCTTCAGGGAAGGGGCCGGTGATGAGGGTGGCTGCTTCCTTCCCCAGCTTCCTTCCAGGTGTGTCCATGGCTGTCCCAGATGGGCACCTAATGTCAAGAGGCAATATCTCCTCTTTAGAAATAACACTGGCTACCCTGCCGACACTGAGGTGCTGCCTGGTGCCCGACTTGTGGTAAAGCATGCACTTGAGCTGACACGCCCAACACCGGCTCTTAGTCCTCACGGCTCCACGAAGGCTTATGTTCCACTCTACGGGTCAGCAAGGGCTCCACTCCCATTGCCTCAGGCACCCCGCCACCACGCCCCTCACCTGGCCGTGAGGATGGGGAGCTCTCTAGAGTGTGTCCCAGACCCTGGACAGAGGAGGCAAAGGACCTGGTCTGAGCTTGACTTGGGATCCTTCTTTAGAGACTGTTTCCCCACAGTTAAGGCCCAGCATTTCAGAGCCCCAGACGGCACTCCATAGGCTGTGTTACAAAGAGCTCTCTTTATCACCATCCCACGGGGGCTTTCAGTTCAGCACAGCCACACAAGAGGAGGGAAGGGGGAGGCCACAGGTTTGGGTTGTGGAGGTGCTGTGTGTCCAGGCTTCCCTTCCCCCTCTGCCACACCTGGAAAGGCCTGGGGTGTCAGAAGCTCATGCGGCCAACTGGGCTCTGCTCCAAGTCTTCTGGCCAGGCCTCAGGGTGGGGTCGTAGCCCCGTTGTCAGAGGTTTTGAGCAAAGCAAAGTTCCTCAGTCCTGGTGAGGATTCTGGAGACCAGCTTGCCTCTTCATTGTAACAGCTCTGAGCTTCGTGTCTGTCCCTGATCCAGTGCTCCCTCCCATATTCTCATGGGCGCAGGAAGGAGGGAAACCTGCCACTGTTTTTTGTTGCATTTCCCAAGGGTCCCGTCACTAATAACTCTGGGAATCCCCAGAGCCCCCTTTCGCAAGCTGTCTGTGCCTGGCGTTCTCCAGAGCCCCCTTTCGCAAGCTGTCTGTGCCTGGCGTTCCCCAGAGCCTCCCTCCTTGGGCACCAGGGAGTGCTCGTGCTCCGGGCAGCTCTACTGGCACTTTGAGTCTCTCATGCCCCCTTTTCTGCTAGTGATTTGTTTGGCGCTTTTCCAGAGTTACACTGTGTATCTCTACCTGCCTCACTCTTCCTACTCTGTCAGCCCCTCCCTTCCCTTGCAGGCCCCATATGCTTCCCCCTTCCCCCCACCAGGCCCCAGGCCATGGTCTAGGCCTGTGCTGCCCAGTAGAACTTTCTCCAGTGATGTTAACGTTCACTCTGCACTGTCCAGTGTGGTAGCCGTTAGTCATATGTGGCTGTCGAGCACCTGAAACGTGGCTAGTGTGACTGAGGGCTGAATTTTTAATTGTATTTAATTTCAGTTAAACAGCCACGTGCAGCTAGTGGCTACCATACTGTACAAGGTCATGCCTGTTTCATCCCTCTCCCCTTAGGTCTCCCACTTTCCTCTCCAGCCTGGATTGGACCACTTTTGCCCAGACCTGTCCTGTAACCTCATTCTGTTGACAGTGGCTTCAGAGGGAGCTGGTGCAGGGCACCCATCTGTCGTGCCCAGTCTGCACGTCCTCCGCTCCTGGACTCACCCCTTATGCTTCCCTCCCTCTCTGCTGGCCTCTGCCTGGTCCCTGTGGTTGCAGGTGTGGCCTTCCTTTCCCAGCCTAGCTAGCTGCCTTCAGGGCTCCTGCCAGCAGGTGCCCCCTCACATTTCCAGCTTGCCTCTGTACCTCTGTCCCTCCACTCTGGGGTGACTCAGAGAACTGTTCAGGACCCAGAGGGAAGGCAGGGACCTGGATTCCTATCCCTACCTTAATCCACGACTGTCCCCTCCTTCTCTGGGTCCCCAGGCTTCTGGCTCTTTCACCCACCTCTGGCCACCCTCCCCCCATTCAGAAGCTGGGCTCACTGGGAAATTGCTCCCTCAGCATCTGTAGAACTTCCTCAAGAAGTGAAATCCCTAGGTCAATTTTGAAGGAGAAGAAGGGATCGCTGAGGTCTGGAGCAGGTGTCCTCTGGAAGGGGGGCGTGTCCGAAAGGTCCTCGTCGGAGTATTGGTAGAGGGCGTCCGCCAGGGAGAGCGCGGAGGGCAGGGTGGCAGAGTAGGTTGCAGTGTAGGTGGACGGGGACTCCAGGATGTTGGGGCAGCTGGAGCTTTCTCGGTAGAGGCGCGGGGGTTTGGGCGGGGCCAGCAGGGTGGCCCGGGGCTGCTCGTCCCCCCACAGTGGCAGGCGCCGGCCATCTGGCCTCCCTCGCAGCTCCCGGACGACCTCCCGGTTGCTGTACTCCTCGTGGTCCCCTCCAGCCGTGCTGGCCTGGCTGAGCACGCTGCCCTGTCGCCGCAGTCTCCGCGGCCGCCGCAGGCTCAGCCGCTTGAAGAAGGAGGCGCTGCGGAAGGAGCCTTTCCGCCAGATCTCCATGGGGCCCCAGGGAGCCAGCAGACAAGCCTGGTACCTCAGAAGCCCGGTTCAAGGGCAGCTGGGGGCCATCTGGTCCCGCTGGAGCAGTGAACGGCGAGAATCAGGGAGGCAGCCTTCGCTGGCAGAAGCAGAGGCCTCCGGGTTTCTGCTCAGCAGGGACCTGCGTACGCGTGTCCAGGAGAGCCGAAAAAGCTGAGCGTTCCTGGCGACGGGAGTTTCCCAGAGGGACAGGAGTGGCCTGGTTACTTGATAGGGCAGTGGAAAAACCCCAGGAGGAAGAAACAGCACTCCACTCCGTGGAGCCGGAGCGAGGGCAGCTGCTGCGCGACCCGGGGTGGCTCCTGGCCCTGCGGGGGCTGGCCTCTCCGCCGCTGGCTCCCAGACTGAGTGGCTTGGCTGTTTGTGCCAGTGTGTGGCGGTGGAGACGTGTTGTTGTCTTCGGCTGACTCAGTCAGGTGGGAGGCTGGTCTCGTGCTCTGAGGTAATTGCAGCTTCCGCAGGCAGGGATTGGGGCAGTGGCAACGCCCCGGGGCACCAGGGAGCCTAACATTCCTCTGGGGACCGTCTGGGGCAGCCCTGCTTTGTGTGTCACCACGCTGCCACCTCTTCCTCCACAGCCCAACGCCCTGCGCCCTTGCGGGCAGGCCTGGCCCCCCAGTCCCCGTGGGTGTGGGGTGAGGAGCTCCGGGAGGTGGGAGCTAATTGAAAGGCAGGCGTGTGGAACGACTGCTGGGGAAGGAAGAGGCCTGCCACTGGTGTGAGTGACTGGCCCTCATTAGCAGAGCCTGCAGGGATGGGGGGAAGGAAGGAGGCAGAGGGTGTGTTAACGGGGAGCGGCCCTGTGCCTATAAAGGGCTGGCTCCTCCCAGGGCCAGGCTCGGGGCGTGCCGAGGGTGACTTCAAGTTTTCTCAGCAGAGCAGCATTACCTTGGGCGGGGGGAGAATTGCCCTCCCCTGGCTGCTCCCATTTCCTCAGCCTTCCTGGATTTTCCCAGATAGCCTCAGGGCAGGAAAGGACATTTGAGAGCCAGTGTCCTGCCTTCCTGTGGGGCTGCCTGGGCCTCATTTGGGGTCCTGCCTCTGGGGAAGGGGCTGGGTCAAGTCTAGTAGGTGGGCCTGGCTGGGAGGGCAATTCTCCTAGGAACTGCGGAGGCCTGGGAGGAGGCGTGGGGCTGTCGGGAAGGGCAGGGGGATCTGGGCTGGGTAACACTTCCTGGTTCTGTACACCCCTGACTCCAAACCAGTTGGCCAGGGCCTGGCATCTTAACCCCAGCCACTCCCTTCTAATTCCCCGGGTCACTGACCACCAAACTTTTTTCCTGGCCTGTTCCACGAAGGTGCATCAGCTTGGGGTACTGCGAAGCAGGCCTCAGCAGCTCTACTGTGCAGCCCCCCTGGCCTGGCTCCCTTCTGTGCCAACTCTGGTGGGCTTCATACTTCTTCATGCAGCTTCAGCTGCACAGAGGGAGGAAATGATTTAAGTGCCACTGCAGACCTTATCAGGGCATGGCGTTGGCGGCCCAGGGCTCTCCTGTAGAGCTGCCTCTCCACCCCACAGCCTTGGCCCACTGAGGTGGTCATTTATTATTTTGATTATGAAAATATTGCACCGTTCAGTCCCCCTCACTGTGCGGGCAGGATCATAAAAGAAAAAGCCACGGGCCCTGCCCTCCAGGAGCCCTAGTGTGTATTTTTAGGAGGCAAGCTGGCCTCATGCTTGTTTCTCTCTCCTTCTAGGGTGGGGCTGAGTGAGGCTGTGTGTAGGGTAGGGCTCCCTGTGCATCCTCAGCCGGAGCCAGACCACAGGGAGGGTGGGCAGCTGGGAGGGGTCAGTGCTCTCACCTCCACCTGGCAGAGTGGAGTGTATTTCTGTGCCTCTGACAACCCCCCTTCACTGGTAACTTGTGAGAAGCAGAAGCCATGGGGTGGAGGAAATGAAGGGATGAGGGCCTGGCTAGAGCATGAGGAAGTGATTCACCTGAGCTGACTGTAGATGTGAAGGGCCTGGGAAAGGGGAGGTGGGGCGGGGTGACAGCTGCTTGAGATGGGCTGAAGGGGAGCCAGCTGAGAAGCTGGCCTGGGGCCAAAGGCCTGCTTGCTCTGAAGGAACATGGGAGAGTTGGGATTGCAGGATGTTCCAGGGTCCTTCCCCTCCTGGGCATCCTCCCTCCTTGACTCTTGGCGGCGGCTCTGCCTAGGCCCTGTCCTCCGAGTCTGGAATCCGTGGGGCTGTGCCCCGCCGCCCTGACGCCTCCGTGTCCTCCCTCTGTCCCCCCAGGGCTCCGTGCGGTCCGAGAGGGACTATGAGAGCCTCGTCATGATGCGTATGCGCCAGGCAGCTGAGAGGCAGCAGCTGATCGCCCAGATGCAGCAGGAGGACCAGGCTGGGCAGCCCACGTAGCCTCCTGCCTCCAGCCCTCCCATCCCACAGCCCTTTTCTTAAATGTCACCAATAAACTTTTTTTTTTTTTTTTAAGAGTCTACCTCTATTGCATACATAGGTGTAGGGTGTGGGCCTGCCCAAGTGTGACCCTGGTTTCTGGGTTCTGCCTCGGAGGGCTCCACCCAGGCCTGGCTCTCCCTCCCAGGGAGGCGCTCCACACGGTGAGAGTCAGTGGCCAGCAGAGCAGAGGAGCAGCCACTCATCACAGCCCTTTACTTGCTTGGACTAGCTACGCAGGACCCACACGCCCAGTCCTGGAGCCATGCTCCGGGGGGGCACCCAGCTCCCTGCCAGGGGCAGCCTGGCTCTTGCCAGCTCCTCAGCCTGCCACAGAACACGGCCTCCTCCAGGGCCCGTGCCAGGCCTGAAGCTGGAGGGGCAGCTGGGGGCACCAGGGCCAGGGGCCCTGCCCCCCCACTGGCTGAGGCAGGTTTCAGAGAAGGCCGTTCATTGCCCAGTGGTGCTGGGCCGAGGAAAATGACGACTTGGGAAGAATGGGCAGGGCGGTGAGTGAGGCAGGGTCCTGGGGTCGGGGCCCATGGCAACCACTCCAGAGAAGGGGTGACTGCAGCTCCTCGGCGTGGGAGGGTCACTCCTTGTGCAGGCACCACACCAACGTCTGGCCCACCCCTGTCATGCTCAGCACACGGAAGCCTCTGCGCTCCAGCTTGTCAAGGACTATTCGAGGAGGGTCATTGACGTAGTACTCACAACTGCGAAGAGAAGGAGGGTGGCGTGAGGGAGTACACAGCACAGCCCTGCGTACCACGCTAGTATCTGCTGCAGACTAGGCCTGGTCAGGAGTACTCCTAACAGGGACTGACGTTTGCTGGGTGACTTCTGGGTGCCAGGCTGAGTACACATTCCCTGCCCCTCATCTACTAAGCTCTTTGCATCATCTCATTTATTCCTCCCAACAACCTAAGGAAGGTACTGTTATTGTTCCCATTTTATAAGTGAGAAAAGAGAGGAGTAAAGCAGCTTTCCCGATGTCATCCAGAGAGTAGAACCGGCATGAGTCTGACAACAGTTCCATGTGCCCTGGGCCACTGCCCATTCAGCAGGAGCGGCCTGCTCTCCCTGGGACCCTCCCCCAGGCCTCTGCCCTCTTGCTGCCTGGCTGTCCTGTAGTGGTGGAGCAGTAAGTTTGGCCCCCAAGAGCTCCTGGCTCTGAGTGCCACTGCCTAGGATGGAGAATGCCTGGTTTCCCTTCTTTCAGGGTTAATTGATTCTGAAGGGCCATCAAGTAGATAAAGGGCTGAAGCCCCAGGCTGGGCATCTGAGAGACAAAAGCCTTATGGCAAAGGGATGGCGTTGGCTTCTGTCCTCCAACCCTGACCAGGGGGCTACGGCCAGCTTGCCTCCTCTTTCCCTTCTTCTAACTGGGGTGCACTCTGGTGACCCTTCTCAGGAGTTTGAGCCTGTGTAGCCAGAGTTCTCCCTGCCTACAGCAGGAAGGGGTGAAGGGCAGAAAAGGAAGCATGAATCACTGTTTAGACTTGGGGCTGGTGTGAAAGATGCCAAGGGAAGTGGCTAAGTCCCCAGGCAGCAGCTGAACTGGAAGCAGGACCCAGGCTCCCTTCTCCCTGTTTCTAGGGCTGAGCTTTGTTACTTAGCCATCTCTTCAAGACAGAAGCCTTTCTCTGTGGTTGTCTTTGCCTTGATGGGATCCAGTTTAGAGATGAAAGGGCAGGGCAAGGAGCAGTCCACTTGCAGAGTCCTATACTCAGGGAACCAGACTCTGTCCTGGGACTTTGTCCAGGGGCTCCCTTGTGAAGGGAGGGCCAGTGGGAAAGCTCTCAGAGAAAGCCTACAGAGGACAGATCCCCAGGATGCAGGCAGAGGGGTCCTGAGGCTAGGCAGTGGCATTGTCCTGTTGTGTAAAAGGAACAGAGACAAGTCTAGGGGCTGGCAAGGAGAAGATCCTTAGGAATGCTACTACTTACAAATTGTTTCCCAGGATGCTTCTTTTTGAGGCCCCCAGATGCCGCATCAGTTCTGGATCGGAGTGCTCATCGCCCACCATGGTGGGGCCCACCTCCTGCAAGGTAAGTCACAGCGGCTGCTTGGCTGGCTGCCAGGCAGAGGTGAGCTGTCTCGCCTCTCCTTCCTCCCCCGCCTGCTGGCTCTGAGCCTGCTTCAGTTAAAGACTGGAGGGAGAGGAAAGGAATCTTGGGCGCTAAACACAAGCTGGGAAGGGGTGGAGTCCATCAGTGATCAGGCTGAGCCATGCGGGGCCTCCCTGCACCCTCTAGGCCGGGCTGGGCAATGCCCAACTACTGGCACCTTCACGCCAGGCACCACCACCTATATCTGTGTATCAGAATAAGCTGGAGAACAGAGAAATGAGAACATGTCCACACAAAAACTTGCGCACGAATGTTCACAGTAGCGTTATTCATAATAACCAGAAAGTGGAAACAACCTAAATGTTTGTCACCTGATCAGTGGATAAATAAAATGTGGTATAGCCATTCAATGGAATTTTATTTGACAATAAAAAGGAACAAGTATTGATGTGTGCTACAATATGGATGAACCTTGAAAACATCACGTAAGTGAAAGAGGCCAAAGACCACATATTACAACGAAAAGTAGATGGGTGGTTACCTAGGGCTGAGGGGCCCGGGGGAAATGAGTGACTGCTAGGGACAGGGTATGGGTACAGGGTTTCTTTGTAAGGTGATAGAAATGTTCTAAAATTGCCTATGGTGATGGATGCACAACTCTGAGCAAGCTAAAAAACAAAAACCCCATCACCATTGAATTGTACACTTTGGTGAATTCTGTCGTGATATGTATAATATATCGATGAAACTTATTTTTTTAAGTTGCTTGAGGAGCACTGAATTCCCAAGCCCCAGGCTTCCAGAGTGCTTCCGGAGGTCTGGGAAGGGGTCCAGGAGTCTACATTTTAACAACTGCACAGCTGACTGGTTCTTAAACCACTGCCCTGTGGCACTGCCGAGACCTCTCCTGCCCAGTGGTGAGCCCATCTGTTATTTCCTGCATCCCAAGGGAGCTGTGTACCCTCTGATGGATCACCCAAGCACTGGGGAGTGGGAAGGGGCAGAGGAGCATCCTGCTACCCAGGTTGGGGACCCGGTCATATTATTCTGAAGCCAAATGGGGACTCATGGAGCAACCAGCACCTTCTTTTTTCAGAGGAAACTGCGCCCAGGGAAAGGGGCATGGTTTCTGACTGTTGAATGGTGTTCTCCCATCTCTAACCCCATGGGCTGTCTCGGGTTCTTTCTTCTCTTCCTTTCCTAAGATCTCAGGAGAGCTCTTCCTGGAAGTGCCTAAGGGTGTAGCTAGTGGGCCACTCGGCACAGGGGTCTTGGCGTCTTAGCACATCCTTTAACAAACCTCTCTCCCTCAGGTTAGTCCACTCCCACTCCCCACTCCCTGGCAGAGTGGCTCTGTGTGGGGCAGTGGGTGCTGCACATGTGAGACCAGGACTTCCTGGGTCCCTCCCAAAGGCTCTTGACCTTCTCGCAGGCAGGTAGGACCGGAGCCACAGGCGCCCAGAGCTCGCTGGGTGGTGGGGACGCACTCACCTGGCCCCCTTCGCGGCGCTGGAGTCGCCGGGCTGCCAGAGCTCTCTGAGTCCCTGGATCCAGGCTAAGTCCAAGACCCAGCCTCCCTCCCGGCCGCCCAGGGGGGCGTGTTCCGGGCGGCTTCCGGGTCCGGCCACGCGCGGGCGTCGCCCGGGAGGGAGGCGCCGAGATGCGGTCTGCAGCACCCCCCCACCCCTGACCCGGGCCGAACGCCAACTCCCAGGGCTGGCCAGCGGGTACTCACCATGCGGATCTGGGTGCTGATGAGCAGGTAGGGCATGGTGCGCGCGTCCTGGTCAGGATCTCTCCCTAGACTTTGGGCCCGGCGCAGACGCCAGCCCCTCGGGCTCCGGGACTGCGACCGGCCACCTGGAGTCCAGTTACTCCTGCTCTGGCCTCCGGCTGCGCCAATCCAGCAGCTCCTGGCCCGTTACCGCCTCGGCCGGCCAATCAGGAGCTGGCGCCCGTGACACGCCCCGGAGCTCGGCGATTCGAGACCCGCCCCCAGCGGTAGGGCAGCGCCCTGAGACCCTTGGTTTCCGCCGACGCTTCCGAGGGTCGTCCGGAGGCGAGGCGGGATCTGTGTTGGGCGCGGGGGAGGGCGGGGTGTCGCTCCCCCAGCCCCGGACCGGAGGCCGGGGTGGCCCGCCGGGCTCTGCCGGCTGCGGCGGGCCGTGGCGCCCTAAGCGCGTGTTGACTTTGCGCCCTGTTACTGCAACACCTTCGGTAACAGATTCCAAAGTCCTCCTGGTCCCCGCCCCCTCCCCTGTGAAGCAGAGCAGGGTGCAAACGGCTACCCCACTGAGGCCTCCCAAGCTCCTGCCCACCCCACCCGCGGAAGGCCTCTAAAATGTTTAGCGGATCCCCACTTCCCGGCCCCGAGACACGTTCTCCAGAGATTCCTTCAGCGCGCGGGAGACAGGCAGGAGATCCCTCGGGTGCACTGCGCTTTCCCGCCTTCCCGACCGTAATTCCTAGTACAGCGGCGGAACCGTGCATTTCTGTGGCCCTGTAGGTAAATCTGTAAAGGAACTGAGCGCTTGGCTGAGTGCCAGGCCTGGAGAGAGTTAAACCAACGGAATCTGGCCGTCGGTTCAGAGAGTTTCCGGCGAAGCTGGAGAGACTCAGCGCACGTGTAAGAGCTCACAAGGCAACACCTGGGGGCAAAAGAAACTTCTGCGCACCAGCCACCAAAGAGAGTGCAGCGAGTTCACCTCCACGCGTCCACGCCTTCATCTGAATGTTTCAAAGTCTGACAACTGAACATTCTTTATCTGCCTTGCTGTGATTGGTTCTTTAAAAAGAAAGCAAGACAGTGGGATGAATTGGGAGACTGGGATTGACATACATACATTAATATGTATAAAATAGATAACTAACAAGAACCTGCTATTTAGCACAGGGAACTTCAATGTACAGTAGAAACTAACACAACATTGTAAAACAACTATACCCCAATAAAAAAATAAAATACTTGGAGCAAAAAAATAAATGAAAAAGATAAAGAAAGCAAAAGAAAGCCAGCTTGTAACCTTCCCTCCCAGGCTCTTGAAAATTCTTCACTTCACTGAAGGGTACGCTCTGTGCCTCCAGCACTTTGACCCATGTGGAGAAAGGTATAAGGGAAATAGGAAGTTGTAATCCTAGAGGATCACTACTGGTCTAATTTATTTTTCTGTACTCTCTATCCCTATCCTCAACCTCCAGGACTAACAGTTTAGCTAGAGAGATAAGACATGTTCAAGATTAACAAAGGATTTGTTAAACTGACAAACGATTAATGCCCAGGACATATGAAGAACTCTTACAAATTAGGGAGAAAAAGATAAATCAATAGAAGAAACATGGGCAAATGACTCAAATAGGCACTTTTCAAAAGAGAGAGTGGAGATGGCCAATAAACTTATAACATGATGTTCAATATCATTAGAAATCCCAGAAATGCATATTAAACCAGTGAGATACTGCTTTACAGATTTGCAAAAAATAAAAATGTGTAAGCATCATGTATTGGTGAAGATGTCTAACAATTGAAACATTACTGTTGGGATTGCAGATTGTTATGACTGATACGATCACCTTGGAAAACAATTCGGCATCGTCTAGTAAAGCTTAAGACATGCATCACTGTGACCCACCAAACCTCTCCTAGATAAACCTAGGAGAACTCACTGACCGCATCAGGATACACATACAAGAATATTAAAAAAAAGAATATTCATAATAGCACTGTTTGTAACAAGCAAAAAACTGGAAACAGACTTTATGGCCAACAAAAGTGGAGTTTTGGGTTGATTCATACAATGGAAACTATAGCAACGAAAATGCTGAATGAAAAAGCAAATCTTGGAAAAATATAGAATAATTCTATTTACCTAAAGCTCACAAACATGCAAAATTAAACAGTATATGGTTCGGAGATAAAGACATGCGTGGTCAGATTTAAAAGAAAAGGAAATGATAAATGTAATATTCAGGGGAGTGGTTACCTCAGAAAAGGGAAAGGGATGGAGTGGAGACAGACATGCAGGGTTTTGGGTTTTTTTTGATTGGAGTATAATTGCTTTACAATGTTGTGTTAGTTTCTGCTGCACAGTGAAGTGAGTCAGCCATATGCATACACACATCCCCTCCCTCTTGGACCTCCCTCCCCCCACATCCCACCCAAGTAGACCATCACAGAGCACCGAGCTGAGCTGCCTCTGCTATACAGCAGGTTCCCACTAGCTAGCTATTTTACACATGGTAGTGTATTTATGTCAAACCTAATCTTCCAATTCATCCCACCCTCCCCTTCCCCACCCGCCGTGTCCACACGTCCGTTCTCTACGTCTGCCTTTCTATTCCTGCTCTGTGAATAGGTGCGTCTGTACCATTTTTCTAGATTCCACATATATGCGTTAATATATGTTTGTTTTTCTCTTTCTGACTTACTTCACTCTGTATGACAGACTCTAGGTCCATCCACATCTCTACAAATGACTCAATTTCATTTCTTTCTATGCCTGAGTAGTATTCCATTATATATATGTACCACATCTTCTTTATCCATTCATCTGTCAATGGACACTTACGTTGCTTCCATGTCCTGGCTATTGTAAATAGAGCTCCAATGAACATTGGGGTGTATGTGTCTTTTTGAATTATGGTTTTCTCAGGGTATATGCCCAGTAGTGGGATTGCTGGGTCATATGGTAGTTCTATTTTTAGTTTTTTAAGGAACCTCCATACTGTCCTCCACAGTGGCTGTAACAATTTATATTCCTACCAACAGTGTAAGAGGATTCCCTTTTCTCCACACCCTCTCCAGCATTTATTGTTTGTAGGGTTTTTTTTTCATAAATGAGTTTTTTTATTCAAACAATATAATTGCTTAAACAGAAAACTCAAGATAAACTCAATGTACAAGAATACAGGTACAAAAATTACAGAATTATTTATAATAGCAGAAGGAAATTTAGAAACAACTTATATAATACTCAAAAGGTATTTGCTAACCACAATCATCATAAACTCACTCATTAGACAATTATACATTATTGAAAATTAAATATGGATGCTTTTCCTAATCTTGAGCAAAAAATAAATAAGTTGCTGAAGAATCCAGATAGTATGCTCCCGTGTATATAAAATGGAAAAATATGAAAATTGACATGTTTTTAGTTGATATGTACATGTGTAATAAACTTATGAATGGGAACATAAAAAACAAAATTCAGGGCAGTGGTTACATCTAGGAGGGGGTATAAAGAGTAAGGATGGCGAGATCATGGAAGGTTACCCAGGGACCTTAAATAGTACTGGTACTGTTTTTTTTGTTTGTTTGTTTTGCGGTACGCGGGCCTCTCACTGTTGTGGCCTCTCCCACTGCAGAGCACAGGCTCCAGACGCGCAGGCTCAGTGACCATGGCTCACGGGCCCAGCCGCTCCGTGGCATGTGGGATCTTCCCGGACCGGGGCACGAACCCGTGTCCCCTGCATCGGCAGGCGGACTCTCAATCACTGCGCCACCAGGGAAGCCCCCAGTACTGGTACTGTTTTATTTCATAATCTGGGTAGTGGGTACACAGGTTTTTTGTTTTTTTGCAGTACGCGGGCCTCTCACTGTTGTGGCCTCTCCCACTGCAGAGCACAGGCTCCGGATGCGCAGGCTCAGCGGCCATGGCTCACGGGCCTAGCCACTCCGCGGTGTGTGGGATCTTCCCGGACCAGGGCACGAACCCGTGTCCCCTGCATCGGCAGGCGGACTCTCAACCACTGCGCCACCAGGGAAGCTCAACACAGGTTTTTATTATATTTTTATGGCACCATTTTATGTTTGGAATAATTCATAAGAGAGCCTTCCCTACAATTCCGGCCTTTTTGGTGAGATTTACAAGGGCTGCAAATATTCTCACGCTCTGGGTGTCTTCTTAGTTGATCTTATCCACATCTCTTCCCCAAATCTCTTTGGCAAGTGTCCTCAAATCTTGTGCATCTCAAGTCTCTGATCATCTGAGCAGAAGAGACATTAGGTACAGTCTGTGATTTGGTGTCAATTAATACAATGGACCATGCCTCCTTTCTTTCTCATGCCACCCCGTGATTCCAGGACCCTTGTATTCTGGTAAGGGAGAAACAAAATATAAATTTGTTTTGGATTCAGAGCTTAAACATTATTCTGTAGGACAGCACTCCAAACTCTAAAAGTCATTTCCCTGCTGTTTCCTAAATTGGGTCTTCAGTTGTCCAGTTTATCGTCCATTTTATAAGAGCAGCTGCTTCTGTGTTATACGCCAGTGAATTCCATAGGCAACGGTCCATGTTTCACTTTCTTAGGAAGAGATTTAGCCATTGTTTTGGAGTGCATTATTGGGCATTAAAGTAATTTGTAAATTTGCAGACAGGCAGGGATATCATATGCAAATTCAGAATAAAGTTCATGCCTGTGTAGGTATCGCAGCCTCACAATGATGGAAGGAAGCCACAAATAGTCATCCTTCTCCACGTAGCTGGCTGGTTTGCAGTACCAGGGAAGATACACAGTATTGGGCTCTGCTGTTGGCAGTTTGGGCCCTCAGGAGTTGTATTAACCAGATCATGTTGGTTGGGGGAAGTCCATGTGATTCAGCCCATGAATGACCTTCATCTTTTTTTTTTATTTTATTTTTATTTTTTATTTATTTATTTTTTAAACATCTTTATTGGGGTATAATTGCTTTACAATGGTGTGTTAGTTTCTGCTTTATAACAAAGTGAATCAGCTATACATATACATATGTTCCCATATGTCTTCCCTCTTGCGTCTCCCTCCCTCCCACTCTCCCCATCCCACCCTTCCAGGCTGTCACAAAGCACCGAGCTAATATCCCTGTGCCTTGCGGCTGCTTCCCCCCAGCTATCTACCTTACTACGTTTGTTAGTGTGTATATGTCCATGACTCTCTCTCGCCCTGTGAACACTCACCCTTCTGACCTTCATCTTATCCATTAGATTCTCTTTGTTCATGAACCCATTGCACAAGCAGCAGATGGTTAGGGATATTCTCAACATCTGTAGAATGGGCCATTCTGTCCATTTGATTATTGAGATTCCTCTGCTCTGAATAACCTTTGGTGAGACTTTGCATGCGATAGATTTCATCTTCCACCCCTGTGCCCATTCTGAGAGGTCTATTTGCATAGCTCTTCTGCAGAAATCCTTGTTATCAATCATCTAATCTTATTCTTTTGAAATTCCTGAGCATCAAGCAATGCCCACGAATCTTGTCTGTAGATTTTTTGATGATGGCCATTTGGACTGGTGTGAGGTGACACCTCACTATAGTTTTGATTTGTATTTCTCTAATAATTAGTGTTGTTGAGCATATTTTCATGTGCCTCTTGGCCATCTGTATATCTTCTTTGCTGAACTGTCTGTTGAGGTCTTCTGCCCATTTTTTGATTAGGTTGTTCGTTTTTTTGATATTAAGCTGCATTATATATTTTGGAGATTAATCCTTTCTCTTGCTTCATTTGCAAATATTTTCTCCCATTCCGTGGGTTGTCTATTCGTCTTGTTTATGGTTTCTTTGCTGTGCAAAAGCCTTTAAGTTTCATTAGGTCCCATTTGTTTATTTATTTTTTTTATTTTCATTACTCTAGGAGGTGGGTCATAAAAGATTTTGCTGTGATTTTTGTCAAAGAGTGTTTTTCCTGTGTTTTCCTCTAAGAGTTTTATGGTGTCTGGTCTCACATTTGGTCTTTTTAAAAATTTTATTTATTTATTTATTTTTGGCTGCATTGGGTCTTTGTTGCTGCATGCGGGCTTTCTCTAGTTGCAGCGAGTAAGGGCTACTCTTCATTGCGGTGCACGGGCTTCTCACTGCAGTGGCTTCTCTTGCTGTGGAGCACGGGCTCTAGGTGTGCAGGCTTCAGTAGTTGTGGCTCGGCGGCTCCAGAGTGCAGGCTCAACAGTTGTGGCACATGGGCCCAGTTGCTCTGCGGCATGTGGAATCTTCCCAGACCAGGGATTGAACTTGTGTCCCCTGCATTGGCAGGCGGATTCTCAACCACTGCGCCACCAGGGAAGTCCCTACATTTAGGTCTTTAATCCATTTTATTTTTCCCCCTGTACGCGGGCCTCTCACTGTTGTGGCCTCTCCCGCTGTGGAGCACAGGCTCTGGACGCGTAGGCTCAGCGGCCATGGCTCATGGGCCCAGCTGCTCCGCAGCATGTGGGATCCTCCCAGACCGGGGCACGAACCCGTGTCCCCTGCATCGGCAGGCGGACTCTCAACCACTGCGCCACCAGGGAAGCCCCTTTAATCCATTTTGAGTTTATTTTTGTGTATGGTGTTAGGTAGTGTTCTGATTTCATTATTTTACATGTAGTTGCCCAGTTTTCCCAGCACCGTTTATTGAAGAGACTGTCTTGTCTTCATTGTATATTCTTGCCTCCTTTGTCATAGATTAGGTGACCATAGGTACGTGGGTTTATCTCTGGGCTTTCTATCCTGTACCGTTGATTTATATTTCTGTTTTTGTGCCAGTACCATATTGTCTTGATTACTGTAGCTTTGTAGTATAGTCTGAAGTCAGGGAGCCTGATTCATCCAGCTTCGTTTTTCTTTCGCTAGATTGCTTTGGCTATTCGGGGTCTTTTGTGTTTCCATACAAACTGTATAATTTTTTGTTCTAATTCTGTGAAAAATGCCATTGGTAATTTGATAGGGATTGCATTGAACTTGTAGATTGCTTTGGGTAGTATAGTCATTTTCACAATATTGGTCCTTCCAATCCAGGAACATGGTATCTCTCCATCTGTTTCTGTCATCTTTGATTTCTTTCATCAGTGTTTTATAGTTTTCTGAGTACAGGTCTTTTGCCTCCTTAGGTAGGTTTATTCCTAGGTATTTCATTCTTTTTGTTGTGCTGGTAAATGGGATTGTTTCCTTAATTTCTCTTTCTGATCTTTGGTTGTTAATGTATAGGAATGCAAGAGATTTCTGTGCATTAATTTTGTATCCTGCAACCTTACCCAATTCATTGATTAGTTCTAGTAGTTTTCTGGCAGCATCTTTAGGATTTTCTATGTATGGTATCATGTCATCTGCAAACAGTGAGTTTTACTTTTTCTATCCCAATATGTATTCCTTTTATTTCTTTTTCTTCTCTGATGGCCATGGCTAGGACTTCCAATACTATGTTGAATAATAGTGGCGAGAGTGGACATTCTTGTCTTGTTCCTGATCTTAGAGGAAATGCTTTCAGTTTTTCACCATTGAGAATGATGTTTGCTGTGGGTTTGTTGTATGTGGCCTTTATTATGTTGAGGTAGGTTGCCTCTATGCCCACTTTCTGGAGAGTTTTTATTATAAATTGGTGTTGAATTTTGTCAAAAGCTTTTTCTGCATCTATTGAGATGATCATATGGTTTTTATTCTTTTAAAAATTATTTATTTATTTATTTATGGCTGCATTGGGTTATCGTTGCTGCAGGTGGGCTTTCTCTAGTTGTGGCGAGCGGGGGCTCCTCTTCGTTGTGGTGCGTGGGCTTCTCTCACTGAGGTGGCTTCTCTTGTTGTGGAGCACAGGCTCTAGGTGCACAGGCCTCAGTAGTTGTGGCACACGGTCTCAGAAGTTGCAGAGTCACTGGCTCTAGAGCACAGGTGTCACTGGCTCTAGAGCACAGGCTCAGTAGTTGTAGCGCACAGGCTTAGTTGCTCCACAGCAACTAATGTGGGGTCTTCCCAGACCAGGGCTCGAACCCGTGTCCCCTGCATTGGCAGGTGGACTCCAAACCACTGCGCCTCCAGGGAAGCCCCTGGTTTTTATTCTTTAATTTGTGAATATGGTAAACAGACCAATCACAGGTAATGAAATTGAAACTGTAATTAAACATCTTCCAGCAAACAAAAGCCCAGGACCAGATGGCTTCACAGGCGAATTCTATCGAAATTTAGAGAAGAGTTAACACCTATCCTTCTCAAACTCTTCCAAAAAATTGCAGAGGGAGGAACACTCCCAAACTCGTTCTGCAAGGCCACCATCACCCTGATACCAAAATCAGACAAAGGTATCACAAAAAAAGAAAATTAGAGAGGAATATCACTGATGAACATAGACACAAAAATCCTCAACAAAATAGTAGCAAACAGAATCCAACAACACATTAAAAAGATCATACACCATGATCAAGTGGGATTTATCCCAGGGATGCAAGGATTCTTCAATATACACAAAACAACGAAAGCAGGGTTCTTAAAAGACAAAAATGATGTTCTTTTTCTTACACTAGGACCGGCGTGCAAAGGGTTATAAATGTACTCAGTTTTTATACATGTATTATAAGTATTATTTTGTAGCCATTAAATATTTTACAAGAACAAATTTTTTTTAAGTGTCAAGCGTATTAGAGCTTAGACACAAGAGGTAAGGCCACCATCCCAAGGCATATGTCGCCTCTCTTGAAAGAACTAGGTACATAAGGCTCTCGTGTTCTGGGCAGAGAGCAGGACAGGGGTTTGGGGTCTGCTCTACTCTCTTCTCTCAGGCTGGGCCGTTGAGGGGTGGGGATGAGACAGGAGGGCAGTGCCTATCTCAGACTGCCAGGGATTTATTACATTTGCAAAACTGGTCTGCAGATGCAGCATAAGATAGAGCGTTCCATCCAGAATCACCCAGCGCGCGGCTGATTCCCCTGGCAGACGCATGCACGCTGGATAACATCTCTAATATCCAGGAGGAAATGAATTCCCCTACTTGGTTTTCCCATCTGGCCTCCCCCCTTGCCACAATGAGTTTATCTGGCAGATCTCCCTTCCCTGTAAAAAGAGGAGAAATTGTTCTTCTACAACTCGGCTTTCATTATGAAAATGAAACTGTGTCCACAGTGTTAACGGAGGTTTGTGACTGGCAGAAATTCTTCAGCCCGTTTTACAGAACAACAGATAAGGAACAGCTTGTTAAAAACCCCTCTGCTTGTAAACTACCTTCACAGATTAAGCTACCCTTAATTTGTTTTTTTACCCTGTTTAATTTCATACCCTCCAGGCATCGCATAGCCTGGGTAATATATCACAAGACTTCTTAACCACCCCTACAGATAACACTTCTGAAGTATGGGTTGCTATAGTAACAGGGGCTTAATTTGTTTTTTCAGAACTTTGAATGGGCTCTTGGTCAGTTCAATCTGGCTAAGGCTGGTTGGGACCACTGACCCTAAAGCTGGGCCCTCACAGGTGTCCAATGAACAACTTTTTGACATTAGAAGGCCAAAAGTCCACTCTCAGATCACACTAAGCCCCTCCATTTTTGAACATGCATCCCATGAAGAAGCATATAATCCAGATACGCCTGCACAAAACACCATTTACCTCACCTTTCCCTACCTCTAATCACCTTTCCCCATGCCTAAGTCTACACTACTTCTTTATCCCATAAATAGCTCAAACCTTCAGAGAGGCGGATCTGAGATTTGTTCTCCCATCTCCTGGCTTGGCTGCCTTGTGAATAAATTATTTTTCTGCCGCAAACCTCTGTGTCTCAGCATTTGGCTTGCCACACGTTGCGCAAACAAACCTGGTTTGGTAACAAAAGCATTGTCAGTGTGGCACGGGCTGGATATTGGTCGTTCTTTATTTTCTTCTTTTCTCCATTCAACTTTTATGGATGGCTTTTGCATTAGAGCTCTGCTAGGCATAGGGGATGAATCAGGCATGAACTCTATCAGGGAAGAGTGAGCAGCCCAGTGGGATAGACAGACTAGAAAGCAAATAATCATGGAACCAAGTGTTATAGAGGTAAACAAGCCTCAAGAGCAAAGAAAGATAAAAAGATTAATTCCACTAAGATGGTGGTCTGGAAAAGTTTCCCAGAGGAAACAGGTTTTTATTCCCTCTAAAGTAAAGTTAATATTTTTTCTTATTAGAAAAGAAATACATGCTTATTTCAGAAAAATGAGGAAAAATATGGAAAAGATATTAAAAACATTCCTTTCTCACCACCAAGACAACATAGTTAATCTCTTAGTGTATCACAAGAGGTACTAAACAAACCGAGTCCTTAAAAATGAGTAGCAGGTATTGGTGAAGTTCTGTTCCTTAGGCAGTGGGATGGGTACCTCATTGCTTTTCAGTGATTCATTGCAATGTACCTATGCATCAAATGTACTCTTTATTATTATTAATTAATTAATTAAATTTTGGCTGTGTTGGGTCTTCATTGCTCCGTGTGAGCTTTCTCTAGTTGCGGTGAGTGGGGGCTACTCTTCGTTGCAGTGCACGGGCTTCTCATTGCGGTGGCTTCTCTTGTTGCAGAGCACGGGCTGTAGGCACGCGGGCTTCAGTAGTTGTGGCACACGGGCTTAGTTGCTCTGTGGTATGTGGGATCTTAGTTCCCTGAACAAGTGTCTCTCAAATGTGTAAAATATCTCACAATTAAAAAGTGAATAAATAATATCTAGTAAAGGATTTGGGAAGGACTGGTCTAGATATTTCAGCTCCCACTAAACTAAAATTTAACTTTTAAGGAATGCTGATGATAAAATTGGAACCATAGTGCATAAAATCATGTCTTTTTAGTTTCTAAAATTACAAGTTGCATAAAATCACAGGAGTAAAATAGAATTATAGAAGGAACTATGGGCCACAGGTAGGTAGAAAAAAATGATTAACTCAGATTAAAAACAAACAAAAAAACCTGAAATGGTATCTGAACCAATTTAAGCAATCAGAGATAAACCCAAGTTTCAGCCTCAGCCAAATGTTAAAAAATGTTATCATTAGAGGAATGAATTTCATTTACATTCTGGAAATAAAAAAGTTTTTATAACCCTGTCCTTGATTAATGTTAAAACGACAATGTAAGGTTTAAGATTTTTTTTTAATGATGGGGTGTGCATCTACAATAAAAGTTTTTAGGTTTCAACTGGCAGAAGCTGGCCCTGGGGACTCAGGGACCTCTTGTGGATAATCAACAATTTATCAGTTCTAATCTGAAATGCCAGTCACTATTGTCTAGTGCTTAGTAAATGGTTTGGGTAAAAATGCATAAACAAATTAAGCTGAAATCAAACAAAGTCTGAGTTATGACCCAGTGTTAAGGAAAGGTGGGAGGGGGGTCGCGTTTTCCAGGTAGAGAAAGGGTCATTCTAGGCAGAAAGCAGCAGTCGAAAAGCTAGAAAGGGTGAATACGCGGAGCATATTCCGGGAACACTAAGTAATCTGGTGTAAATGGAGGGAAATGGAACCTCAGCTGGCCAGACCGTGGGGGTTACTGCTCTAGCATCCAGCCCAAGGGGTCTCCCAGCTTTCCCCCTCTTCCCGGCTTCTAACCCATTCTAGGACCCCCTTTCCTACTCTCTGCAGGTTTCTCCCCTCTGGCAGAGCCCATGGCCCCGCCCCTGAAAAAACCCTGCGCCGGAGGCGGAGCCTCGGTGACCTTCTCACCCCGCCTTTCTATAGGCGCGCAGGGCTGACGGTCGGCACCGTTTGATGACGTCACGGTCATTGACAGCGCGAAGCGGCGGCTGCTGCCGCAGTAGTGAGCGGCGGAGTAGGAGTGTGAGTTGAGCTCCTGACAGGCCAGGGGGCCTTCAAATGGCGCGGCGGGGAGGCCAGGGGTTTGCAGCCAGGGCGGCGGGTTTGTGGTCTGCAGTGTCGTGAGGCTGGGGGAGGAGTTTGGAGGCCCAGCAACCTGACTCCGGAATCAGGGTTAGGGGGCGTGTTGGAGGGGAGGCTGCGTCCGGGCCGGCTGAACCGCGCGGTAGCCAGGTCCGGGGCTAGCAGAAACCTTAGGGTCGGGACTAGGGTGAGGGTGGTGGGTGTCCAGGGTGTGGGCAAGATTATCTCCAGGGGTTCAACCTTGGAGGTGGGTGGACCACGCTCATGAATCTCTCCTCCTCCTTCTCCCGCTTGCTCTCGGTGGCTCACGCGGGCTGCAGGTGCAGCATGTCTAGTCTGGGGGCCTTGGGTGGCACCCGCGCCGGGCTAGGACTGTTGCTGGGCACCGCCGCGGGCCTTGGATTCCTATGTGCCCTTTACAGCCAGCGGTGGAAACGGGGCCAGAGCCAGAGCCAGCCCAGCTCCCTGGACTACATGCAGACTTCAGAGCCTGGACGCCAGGGTAGGAGACGGTCTCTTGAGGCCGGCCTCAGTGACTGCTGAGGGGTGGGCCTGGGGTCGGGGCTGCCTTTAGCAGAATCTGTGGGACAGGACAACGGAGGAAGGAATAGGAGGGTGGGTGCAAGGCCCGAGAGTTTCACGTTTGGGGAAAGTTTATTGAAAAGGAAAAGCAGTCTTCCTCTTCTGTCGTCTTTCTCCTGTAATCGCAGGAAAGTATACTGCGAAAAGGCTTAGCTTTCACGTTTAGTTCTGGCCACAGGAGTGCTATATATATATTAAAGGCACTTGATTAGTGTGGGTGAGCTGTTTAATAAGTAGAGGAAAAGTCCAAAAGAAGGTAAAAGGAAAAACTAGTCTTGTAGGAATTAAAAATTTTTGAGGCTTATGTATTAAATTAGGTGTTAAATTTTGCAGGCACCTTGGAGACTATCTAGGCCAAGTTTTTAAAATCCTTCTTATAAGTCGATATTGAAAAAGATTGTGTAACTTTCCCGAGGCTGTCACAGAGCAAGTAAGTGGCAGCTGTGCTGCTTGCTCTCCTGAGTGGCCTGGTCACCTGTTCCTGTGGACTTTCCACAGCATGGGGATGGGAGTGCACTTACTGCAATTTAAGCTGAATATGGCTGGGAGCCAGCCACGGCTGAAATGGGTAGTGCTTTCGGTTTTGTAAAAACTTTCCTTAACTAATTGGAGCAGAGCATCTAGGGCTGGTTCAAACCACTTCCAGGTGTGTGTGATAGAGGAGCATTCAAATCATCTCGCCCTGTGTTAATTGGGAACAAGTGTTGCCTCTGATTACCAAATGCCAGATGGTTTGGAAAAGTTCGTTTTTGAAGTCTTCAAAGAGTTGTCACCTTAGATTGCAATCATTTGTCAGCATTTTATAGCACTAGGTAGTAACCTAGTGTTGCAAATGTGCTTGTCCTTCCTTTCTTTTCCTTGTATTTTGTTTGTTTGTAATTTCTTAGCTCTAGTGTTTCTTCTGCTGAGGTTGGGAGAAAGTGGCCACATTCCCAGGGATCTTTCTTGCTTTACCTACTGGAACACTGTTGGGTGTGTATTGTAATCTGGCCTAGATTGTTACTAGATTTCCTTTAACAGCTTTATGCTTGCTTGGACTGTGGGTCCTGCCTTACTGGTTTCTTCTCTGTTTTTACATTTTCCAGTCCACTTGCCTTAGGTAGCTGTCAGTTTTCTAGCATTTACTGTTAGCATTTACCTAGAGCTCAATTCAGGGCTCGGCAATGGTGTTTTTCCAATGGGGTTTGGGTGGGCTTTTCCCAGTGTACCTTTTCTCTCAGTAACTGCTCCTTTTCTCCTTGCCCCTCTCTGATGATACTAAATGAAGCTCTTGAGAGGAGCTCAGAGTTTTCTTTGCCATTCTTTGTAAAATGAAAGATCAGAGTTTGAGTGAGCTCCATTTTAATTTTGCTGTGGGTTAGTATTGACTGCCTGGGATTTGGGCATGAAATATAGTCAGATAAAGGGTTTTCTTTTACTCTAGCAGGACAGCTGTCCTTCCTTCTGGATACCACACTCTTGTGAGCATTTTACATGATCTGCCATGGTATGCAGTACTGCTGAAGGGCCCTGGTGTGGAAGATTTTTGGAACAGAGGGCTCTTGTTTGGAGGTTGGGACCTTGATTTTTTTCTGGATCATTACCTGGGACTCGTGAACATATGCTCTCTGAGCCTCAAAGATCTTTGTAAATTGAACTCCAGTGAGAAACAAGTGTTTCTGAATTCTGGGTGCGAGATCGTTTCCTCACTCTCTCCCATGGGCATCAATGTCTCCTGTCCTCCTTCCTGCAGTGAGGCCGTTGCGGGCAGCTCCAGGTGAGGCTGGTGATGCTGCGGTGCTTCCGAGCCTTCCACGAGAAGGGCAGGAGGAGGTGCTGGGCCGTCTGGAGTTTGTACTGACCAGCCTGCTGGCGCTGCGTGGGGAGGTGGAGGAGCTGAGGCGCAGCCTGCAGGGGCTTGCTGGGCAGATTGTGGGCGAGGTCCGGTAAGTAATGCAGCCTCCTTTTCTGCCTTGTCCCCCGCTCCCCAGCTTTTCCCTGTCCCTACAGCTTTTCAGCCTTTGCTGTCCGCCCGTCTCAGGACGAAGCCAGTTTTATAGCTTCTCACCTAATTGGCAGGGAAGCCATGTGCTTGATTCCTTGCCTTGCACAAGTTCTTGCTGCTTTTGGGCCCTCATGGCCTGTTGTAGCAGCTGAAATGCTTTGTTCTGACTAACCTGGTCTGCCGTGCAGGCTGGGGCCAGTGAGCTGCCCTGCTTGCTCTCCTGAGGGTAGAGACCCAGGATTTTCTCTGCTTTTAGCTCTTTAATGAGCAGCAGTAGTAAGAGGCTCCCTCATGGTGAGGGGAAAGGCAGGCTGGATGGGGCCCAATGGCACCTTCTAGAAACGAGCCTGCTTTTCAGATCCCACCTGGAAGAGAACCAGAAAGTGGCCCGGCGGCGAAGGTTCACATTTGCCCGGGAGAGGAGTGACTCCACCGGCTCCAGCTCTGTCTACTTCACGGCCACCTCGGGAGCCACGTTCACAGATGCTGAGAGCGAAGGCGGGTGAGTCTTCTCTCCTGGAGACAGCTGTAGCTTCAGCCAGGTTACGTTTTGTAAAAGTAATGTTTATAATGGAAAATTCACACCAAGCTGCTGTAAATAATTTTTGGAACAAGGTAAGGGTATAAATAAATGAAATACAGAACAGTTGAAATAAGAAAAACCATCCACCAAAAACAAAAACACCACTTCGTACCTAAAAAAGAAAAACCATCCACCTTATGTCATCCAGACAAGTTGAAATGTTAACAGTGGTTAGTGCTTGCATCTGTTATTTTCCTCCGAGTAGGTTTGTTTTTTATGTAGTTATTATATCTTTTACTTTCGTTTTCCTGTAACATTGGTTGGGCGTTTCCCTGTGTTACCACAAGGACTTTGTAAGCTTTGTCTTAAGACTGTTTCCTTCACTGAGTGGCTGGGCCAGGTCTACAGAGCTCTGTAAGCACTAAGCATTCTCCCTCCCTCAGGAAGTTCTCTTCCCATGGGAGAGGCCTGCTCATGCATCTTGGCCATCTTCACAGGTGGGCGGTGACTCACCTGAGTAATTGGTGGCCCAGCAGGTCTGACCATAGGCCTTACTGTGTGTGAGACAGGGCCGCAGGCAGGAGTCTGGTGGACAACCCCCAAACTTGGGCAGGCAAAGGGCTTTTTGATTTTAAACCACTAATGCCATTTTGAAACTTTGGTCCCAAGGATGGAGTCTGAATGAATATCTTTGTTGGGGTGCCCGATGCTGTAGGTGGCAGCATCTGCCCTTCTCTGCTGTGAGGTCCCGTCATCCAGGTGGCCTATGTGAGGTCTAGAGGCTGGTCTCTCCTTGGTGGCCTCTGATGACCTTTCTTCCTCCTCAAGGAAGAGCCTGGCGAAGTGAACAGTCAAGCCTTCTGTCAGGTCAGAATGACTGGTTTAGCTAAAAACATGCACACAGAAACTAAAAGCTAAAACCAGCCATTCAGGATGATCTTCGCAGCCTGTCCCTCTTCAGCTGAAAACACTTTATAGTATTAACTACTGTTTATCCTTCCTCTGTAACAGACACTGTACAATGCACTTCAGAGGTATTTCCTCATTTAATCCTCACAAGGTTCCTGTGAAGTAGGTGATGTTCTTTGCCCTGTTTGTCAGACAGAGACTTGAGGCTTAGCGAGGTTTGATGCATGCTTTCCCAGGGTTATACAGCTCCTAAGCACAGGCTCAGCCAGGCTCATCTGCCTTCTGAGGCATGGCTTGGTCGTCAGGGCACAGAAGGGCCTTCACAAGAAGACATGTCGCCTGCAGTCACGGGCAGGTCTTCCCATTGATTAAGAGCTGCCTCAGGGGCTTCCCTGGTGGCACAGTGGTTAAGAATCCGCCTGCCAATGCAGGGGACACAGGTTCAATCCCTGTTCTGGGAAGATCCCACATGCCACGGAGCAACTAAGCCCGTGCGCCACAACTACTGAGACTGCGCTCTAGAGCCTGTGAGCCATAACTACTGAAGCCCGCGTACCTAGAGCCCATGCTCCACAGCGAGAGAAGCCACTGTAATGAGAAGCCTGTGCACCGCAACAAAGAGTAGCCCCTGCTCGCCGCAACTAGAGAAAGCCCACACACAGCAACGAAGACCCAATGCAGCCAAAAATAAATAAATTAATTAAAAAAAAAAAAGCTGCCACGGCTCACTGCCCAGGGAAGACCTCTCCAGAGCAGTACGGTCTGTTCAGTACATCTTCTTCAGAAGTTTCAGCCTTGTTTTCTTGTTTGAACCATTATATTCTCCTGCCTCCTTATCTGGTTTTCTAAGAAAATTAAGAGTAGTATTTCTCTCTTTTTCTACGTCACTGCCATTGGGCATCTGTGCTGAATTTAACTATTGCTCAGGTGCCTCTTGAAATAAGTGAGGTCTTGGTAAAAAGCTTTGGTCCTCCATTCATGACTGCTGTTGCCTGGGTTGTCTGATCCCTATTATCTGTATTCTCAAGGGCTCAAAGAAGTAGCCCTTTTCTATTCAATTTACCTAGTACCTCTGGGCTGAAACATGCTTCCAGAGGGCTGTGTTAGAGGGGGCAAAAATGAAATTAAAATTTGACACATCTGGGAACTTCCCT
Organism: Neophocaena asiaeorientalis asiaeorientalis; assembly: GCF_003031525.2. Lineage (NCBI taxonomy): Eukaryota > Metazoa > Chordata > Mammalia > Artiodactyla > Phocoenidae > Neophocaena > Neophocaena asiaeorientalis. The sequence goes on from NW_020175821.1 coordinate 3,133,935, forward strand.
GGTGGTGCAGTGGTTAAGAATCTGCCTGCCAACATAGGGGATATGGGTTTGAGCCCTGGTCCAAGAAGATCCCACATGCTGTGGAGCAACTAAGCCTGTGTGCCACAGCTACTGAGCCTGCACTCTAGAGCCCGCAAGCCACAACTACCGAGCCTGTGTGCCACAACTACTGAAGCCCGTGTGCCTAGAGCCCATGCTCCACGATAAGAGAAGCCACCACAGTGAAAACCTGCGCATCACAACGAAGAGTAGCCCCCGCTCGCCGCAACTAGGAAAAGCCCCCGTGCATCAACTAAGACCCAACACAGCCATAAATAAATATATTAGTTAATTAAAAAAAATAAAAATGGACACGTCTGGATTGAAAAGAAAGGACAAAATAGTTGATAGTGGGCCCTGAGACTTAAGGAGCATCTCTATGCAACCCAAGGAAGCCGATCACTTGCCATTTGAACTTTATAACTGTAGAACAGAAGGAGAGGTCACAGCTCTGCCCAAGACCAGGATACTAGAACTCAAACCCCTTAGTGATGATCTTTAGTAATTGTACAAACTTCTGGGGGTAGTGAGAGCCAGAGTGATTAACCAGGGAAGCGTGCAGGTGCTTCACAGCTTGGGATGCTCACTGGGGCTCCCAAGGCCATAAAGGGCAGGACTGGGCTGCCAGCCACCTGTAGTGGTGTGAGAGGAAGGGTGTCTTTCTTAATTACAGCTCTAGCAGGCTCAGCCCCATGATCGACCCTAAGGCATGTGGAAGCCGATGGTCGTGCATGGTTCAAGACTCTGGTTTAGCTGGCTGCTATCTGGGGCAGTGGCCACGGTGAATCATTCATTTTGCCATGGTTATGGTCCAGGGGGAATTCTGGGAGGAGACCAGAATTCTGTAATGACTGGTCTGGAATGACTTTAAACATGTGGGCCCTGGGGAAGGAGAGCTTTTTTGAGGGATGAAAGAATAAGATGATTTGATGGGCTACTCTACTCCACTGAAAGCTGTGTTCCCTCTTTCTTCCAAATAAATAGCAACTTTGAGCTCCCAGAGGATCAACTGAATGTGGTAGAGTCAGAATCACTGGGTGGGTCCGTGAGCTTGTCCTCAGAGCATTGTTCCAAACACAGCTTTAGTTCCCTCCCTGTCAAAACCTAACTTGCCCTACAGCTCCTCTGGCAAGCCTTCCCAGGCATCCCAGCCAAGAGCAACTGCCTGCAACCTCATTGCCACTCCTTCTTGGGCCTTTATCACCTCGTTCTGCTAGGTCTTATCTTCCCCCACCACTGAGAGTCTCTCAGGGTCAGGGCCCAGGCCTGGTTGTCTTTGAATGCCTCAGCTCAGCACCTCTAATGGGGCTTAGGAGTTGAAAGAAAGAAAAGTAATTGCCAGGAGGGGGTGCGTCTATAACCGAGTTCTTGATCACTGACCTGGGGGCTCTCCTCAAGGAGTAGAGGTGGCCTCCTTGCTTCAAGGGAGCCTTGGGTCCTCGCCCTGCTGTGGGAACAGTGTGTCCTCCTGAGTGCACAGGTCCAAAGGGCCTTTTCAAAGGTCTCTGCAGGCTTTGACTCATCTCAAAAGCTGCCGGGCATGTTAAACAAAAGGGCCACCCCTTTTTCTCTGGTGGATTTCTCCAGAGGCTGGGTTGGTGGTCCAAGAAATGTGAGAGAATGCTGTGAATGTCGAGACAGCAGCCCTTGAGCTCTGGCACGTGAAAACTATCTTTTGGAAGAGATGGGGCTGGAAGCCCATGGAAGTCCAGGTGGCCGGTGTCTGTATTCACTCAACAAGTGTTTGCCAGCCTGCTGCATGTAAGGCAGCAGGGTTGCAGATGAGTGAGGCAGAGCTCCTTGAAGTGGGGCTGAGGTGCAATAAAAGGTCTCCTCACCACGCCGGCCTCGCTAGAGCTTCCCTGTCTCACAGGGCTCTACCAGCTCTCAGTCTGGGGGGCAGCAAGGCCCCTCCTGACCTCTCCTTTTCCTTGTCCAAGTGAGCTTCCTGGCCATTAGGACCCAGCAGGATCACAGCATTGCAGGACCTTCCTCTTAGCCTAGCTCCCTGGAGAGACTATGCTGATGCCTGTGCTCCAGCAGGGATGAGAGCAGGGGTCCCCCCCCGGGAGATTCCTGATCTGCCAAGGTAGCCTTCAGCTGAACAGGGAACGGGGTCTCCTTTTTGCACTGGGAGATGATGAGACTCAAGCTCGCACCCCCCAAAAAATCCATTTACTCATTTTACCTTTGGGCCTGGCTGGGCTGAGTAGGGGCACTGGTAGATGCTGATTTGGCTGATTTGACTTTCTCGTTTGGGGCAGGTTATTGTCTAAGCCTAGGAATTGGTAGCGAGTTTCTCTAGGCTGTCTCTGTGGTCTTGCTCATCATCACCCAGGTTGGTTGTGAAATCTGATACCACTTTTCCTTGTCCCTTTAATTTCTAAAGTTTTTACTGCAAATTGCTAGAGGGGAGAGATACTTGGATAACCTCTTAAAAAGCAAGGTTAGGAAGGTTACAGGTTACCTACAAGTACCTCAAAAGTTCCTGTAATAGATGTAACTGGAGCCCCTTTGTTAAATGAGTCTGAAAGCTCCTCTATAAAGAAACAGCATGGGGCTTCCCTGGTGGCGCAGTGGTTGAGTCCGCCTGCCGATGCAGGGGACACGGGTTCGTGTCCCGGTCCGGGAGGATCCCACATGCTGCGGAGCGGCTGGGCCCGTGAGCCATGGCCGCTGAGCCTGCGCGTCCGGAGCCTGTGCTCCGCAATGGGAGAGGCCACAACAGTGAGAGGCCCGCGTACCACACACACACAAAAAAGAAACAGCATGCGTGGATTGGGCATCAAGTCTGGTTTCTCACCTGCTGCCTTCTGGAGCCGGCCCCCTCATCATCTCTGGCTTTCTGGATGAGGAAGACAGCACTTCGGCCCACAGCATTCAGCCCCTGACCTTAGGCTGTCTTGTATTGACTTTATTCGTACATGTCTCTCCTTCAGGTCTGATCGCTCCAGTCATAGGGGTCCTACCCCTTTCATTTCAGGACAGAGAAAGGCTTATCCTTAAGTGACTCAAAGATCTTCCTTGTGCCTTGGAACCTTCTGGCTTTGATGGAATTTGCTTCTCCTTCACTCAGTCTGGAGGGCTCTTTGGTATCTGGTTGTGACCCCTGGAAGCCTTATCTTCTGCTCTACTCAGTTTTTGTCTGATTCATTTGGCAATTAGGGAACACACCATAATCAGCTGCTGGTGGAGGCCAAGATCCAAGAGAAACTTGGCTTCCTCTTCAGTGGCTGCATCAGGGTTGGGCTCCCTAGGAGACATCTGGCTCATAGTGGCCCCATAGACACCTTCCCAAGGGATTGTTCACATCTTTCTACTTTCCTGCTTCCAGCTGCAAAAGGGCCCCTCCCCAGCCCTGGCAACTTCCCAGGGTTTTCAAGGGCTACTCCTGTTGTGGTTTAGGTTTGGTTGCTGACTTGGGACAGAGGTATACACTGAATTGAGAAAGAAAATGTGGGTATCTGTGGCCGCCCATGGCCGCAGAGACTGGCACCCACCCATGTTGGTTCTGGCAGGTGCATTTGGCTGATAAAGCAAAAATGATTGACAGACCCTTAGCCTGGTGAGCCATCTAGCTCAGGAGATCAGCTCCACCTACATCTTAAGGTTGTTTTTTTTTTTTAACATCTTTATTGGGGTATAATTGCTTTACAATGGTGTGTTAGTTTCTGCTTTATAACAAAGTGAATCAGTTATACATATGTTCCCATATTTAGACATCCTCTCTGCTAATGGGTGGTGGTGTGTTCCTGTTTTGCTAGTTGTTTGGCATAGGGTGTCCAGCACTGTAGCTTGCTGGTCGTTGAGTGAAGTTGGGTGCTGGTGTTAATATGGAGATCTCTGGGAGATTTTCGCCGTTTGATATTAGTTGGAGCTGGAAGGTCTCTTGTGGACCAGTGTCCTGCGGCGGCAGAGGCCGGCGTGACGTTGTACCAGCCTGAGGCGCACCGTGCGTTCTCCCGGGGAAGTTGTCCCTGGATCCTGGGACCCTGGCAGTGGCGGGCTGCACAGGCTCCCAGAAGGGGGCTGTGTATAGTGACCTGTGCTCACACACAGGCTTCTTGGCGGTGGCAGCAGCAGGCTTAGCGTCTCCTGCCCGTCTCTGGGGTCTGCGCCTTTAGCTGCGGCTCGCGCCCGTCTCTGGAGCTCCTTTAAGCAGCGCTCTTAATCCCCTCTCCTTGTGCACCAGGAAACAAAGAGGGAAGAAAAAGTCTCTTGCCTCTTCGGCAGCTCCAGACCTTTTCCTGGACTCCCTCCCAGCTAGCCGTGGTGCACTAACCCCTGCAGGCTGTGTTTACGCCGCCAACCCCAGTCCTCTCCCTGCGCTCCGACCAAAGCCCGAGCCTCAGCTCGCAGCCCCGCCCGCCCTGGCGGGTGAGCAGACAAACCTCTCGGGCTGGTGAGTGTGGTCGGCACCGATCCGCTGTGTGGGAATCTCTCCACTTTGACCTCCGCACCCCTGTTGCTGCGCTGTCCTCCGTGGCTCCGAAGCTTCCCCCCCCACCCCCCCAGCCACCTGCAGTCTCCGCCCTTGAAGGGGCTTCTAGTGTGTGGAAACCTTTCCTCCTTCACAGCTCCCTCCCACTGGTGCAGGTCCCGTCCCTATTCTTTTGTCTCTGTTTTTTCTTTTGCCCTACCCAGGTAGGTGGGGAGTTTCTTGCCTTTTGGGAGGTCTGCTGCCAGCGTTCAGTAGGTGTTCTGTAGGAGTTGTTCCACGTGTAGATGTATTTCTGGTGTATCTGTGGGGAGGAAGGTGATCTCCACGTCTTACTCTTCCGCCATCTTCCCCTCGTTCCACCATCTTAAGGTTTTATCTTAAACTTTTATTTCTTTATTTATAAGAAGAATACATGCTCAGTAAAGCAATCATATCTAATACTGAAGTATAGGGGGGAAAATTAATTCCTTGACCCTGCGAGATCTCCTGCCATTTTGGTACATACCTTTCTAGGCTTTCTCTTTTTGTCTGTTTTCTGGCAGACTTGGTGGTAGCTAAGCAGGGGATTCTCATACTGGCCTCTGACTGTCACAGGGCCCCAGCCCATACTTCCCATAGGAAGCTTTCTCTCAAGGACTAATTCCTGCCCCTGAGTGGAGGGGAATGCTTCTTAGTTGGTGCTTTGGACAACAATGCCGTGGAGAGTGCCTCTTTGTGGGTGGAAGCAAGACCCCAGGGATCTGAGGCTAAGGAATCCCTCCCTTGACCTTGTCACTTACATTTCTCTGCCACAGTTACACAACAGCCAACGCTGAGTCTGACTATGAGCGGGACTCTGAAAGGGAGAGTGATGACGACGGGGAAGATGAAGTGAGCTGTGAGACCGTGAAGATGGGGAGAAAGGATTCTCTGGACCTGGAGGTGGCTTCAGGCCCGGCACCTGAAGCCCTGGAGGCTGGTGGCTCCCCTGGCCCAGAAGATGTGCTGGCCCTCCTGCAGCAGGCAGACGAGCTGCGCCAGGGCAGTGAGCAGGGCAAGCGGGAGGGCTTGCAGCTGCTGCTCAACAACAAGCTGGTGGTGAGGCTCCAACTGCCTGTCTGTCCTCCATCCCCCACTAACCCCCCGCGAATGTGTCACTGACCCTGCGAGGTGACGTGGGAAGGGAAGTGAGGGTGAGGTGGCTAGGTCTGCATCTGCACCCAGGGTTGTACATCCTCTTCCTGGGAGGCTGAGCACCGGCCCTGTGTGCTGCCTGCCCCAGAGCTGCTTTCTCTGCCAGACCCAGGGCAGTCGGCTGCCTCCTGTAGAGCTACTGCAGAAGAGCTCCTCCTCTCACCTTAAGGAGAAATGTGGAAAGAACTAGAATGTTTTTCCCTCTTTTATTTCCCTTGAGGCAGAGCCACAGCTGCCTACCCCATTTAAAGCTTTCATCACAAGTGACAAGTGTTAGGTCACTAGGTCACTCAACCACAATTCCCTTCTCAGGTTCACTGCCAGAATTTATGCTCACCTGGCTATAAATGCCTCCAAAGTTAGAATTTCCTTTTTCTTGGGCATTTTCACAAATTTTTCATTGTTAGCAAGACTTCTCTGTTGTTGTGCCTCATTACATGTTGGAATTGACCTTTCTTCCTCACAGTATTAAAAGGCCAGAATGCCCTCACTCTGTGGGTTGTACAATCTGTTGACTAGGGATAATGTCATCAGCTAACTGCAGGTGAGAGGTTACGTGGGGTGGCCTGATGTCAGTGTGCATAACACACTCAAAGGTAGGGTGTGGGGAGAAGGTCGAGCCCCAGTTCTCTGCAGCTGAGAGAAGGGGGCCTTATCCCTCTGTTTGGTTTGCAGCATGGAAGCCAGCAGGACTTTCTCTGGCGCCTGGCCCGGGCCTACAGTGACATGTGTGAGCTTGCTGAGGAGGCAGGTGAGAAGAGGTCCTATGCCCTAAGTGGTAAGTGCTGACAGGTTCCTGGTGGGAAGGCCACTGACTGACTCTGAGGGTGGAGCCAGCCCATCAGCTTGGGGCCCAGGGGAACCACCAAGACACACGCTGTCGGTACAGCTGGGGCTCTACTACTCTTTGGGACAGACTGGCTCCCAGAGACCCCTGCTTCCTCCTGGAGACAGAGAGCAACCTCTGCTTCTCTGCATGGCATGGTGCTTGAGTCACACGGGTATACACGACTTTAGGAGTACAGCTGAACCTTGAACAACAGCGGTTTGAGCAGCACACGTCCACTTATATGTGGATTTTTTTTCAATCCACAATCCATGGTTGGTTGGACCCAGCTATAAACTACATGTGGATTTCTGACCGGGCAGAAGGCCGGTGCCCTGAACCCCCACGTTGTCCAAGGCCAATTGTAGTTGTATCATATTAGCACAGTTCTGTGTTCTCATTCCTCAACTACAAAAGGCACAACGTTTCTTAATCTGAGGGTTTTTTTTGCTGTTGCTTAGGAATCTGGTTTCAGTTATGGAGCCTGTGGGGCAGGTGTTTAAGAATGAGTGGAGTATGTTTGGTGAGTGCCCAGAAGGAGCAGTTTGGGAGAATACTGCTAGGTTAGAAGTCCCTGGGGTCTACTTAGCAACTCTGTTGTCAAAATCTGTACCTGGGGGTGTAGGGTACATCTGACTTGTGCCAGGTTCAAGGCCTGTCCTTCTCTGTCATGAGGTCATTGAGAACCCTGGGACTTTAAAAATAGAGACTGGTTTTATGGGGAAGGTGATATGTCCTGCCTACCTACACACCCTTTGAGTCAGGCACCATCAGTGGACTTCCAGATCTTGTGGTTCAGTTATCCAAAGTTAAGTTAACTGCTTTCCCACTTTTATAAGTACAGTCCTGCAAATACTGAATCTTTGATAATGTAGAGTGACAGTACCTCAAGATCATTATTCTAAACAGTTATAGAATTCTGCCAATATAGAAAGGTCAATTGAGTTGAATGTTTGATATAGATCTTCAAAAAAGTCCCTGGAGGGGCTTCCCTGGTGGCACAGTGGTTGAGAGTCCTCCTACTGATGCAGGGGACACAGCTTGCTTCTTTTCAAAACAGTTTCTGCTTCCCCTCTTAAATTTCAGGTGAGGATTCTGATCAGCCTTTGGGGCTGTTTTTTGCACTTTTGGTAGCAACAACCACCTTTCCTTTCCCTTTTGATCATCTCTGTGTACTAACAGCCAACATGAACCCTACAGGTGGAGGTGGGGCAGTGATTAGAGCTAGCAGCGAAGCCTGCACTGGTCTGGTCTGGCTTCCTGAGTATAGCACCTTGGACAAATCTGTTCCTCCTGGAGGTCAGAGGACTATGCAGTATCTTTGAAGACTCTGCTCTGGGATTCTAGCTTTTTAGGACCAACCTTGCTGGACCTTAAGTTCTTTATTTTGTTCTTTCTCTAGAAGCTGGACCACCAGGAGGCAGCGGGAACTGGTTTGCCTCATTCTTCACCGTTATTTCCCTAGTGAGATAGTGCTTTGAAGGGGGCGGAGAAGTCCCCTAAGAGAAAATGTCCCTCAGTGGTGGAGCCATATGGTTCTTCTGCTTGGATAGGGGAATGTAGGGTTCTCATCTGCCCTCTTTAAATGTATTTGTTGCATATACAAAATTATACCATGATTACTATCACTTAAACATGAGGAAACATTTCAGAATAGCCAGCCTATCACCTCAACCCATTACTTTTGTTCTCTGTCTTCCCTTCCAAGCCCTCACCATTTAAAAAATTTTACTAATTTTAATAAAGTATAGTTGACTTACAATGTTTCAGATGTACAGCAAAGTGATTCAGTTATACATATATATACTTTTTCAGTTTCTTTTCCATTATAGTTTATTACAAGATATTGAATATAGTTCCCTGTACTATACAGTAGGTCCTTGTTTACTTAATATGTAGTAGTCTCTATCTGTTAGTCTCAAATTCCAAATTTATCCCTCCCCCCTTCTTTCCCCTTTGGTAACCAGTTTGTTTTCTATGAGTCTTGTAAGTAAGTTTATTTGTACCTTTTCTAAAAATTTTTTTAATTCATTTATTTATTGGCTGCATTGGGTCTTTGTTGCTGTGTGTGGGCTTTCTCTAGTTGCGGCGAGTGGGGGCCACTCTTCATTGCGGTGCAGGGGCTTCTCATTGCGGCAGCTTCTCTTGTTACGGAGCACAGGCTCTAGGTGTGTGGGCTCCAGTAGTTGTGTCACACGGGCTCAGTAGTTGTGGTGCGTGGGCTCAGCTGCTCTGCGGCATGTGGGATCTTCCCGGACCAGGGTTCGAACCCGTGTCCCTTGAATTGGCAGGTGGATTCCCAACCACTGTGCCACCAGGGAAGTCCCTATTTGTATCCTTTTTTTTACATTCCACATATAAGTGATATTATATTTGTCTTTCTCTTCATTTAGTATGATAATCTCTAGGTCTATTCATGTTGCTACAGGTGGCATTATTTCATTTTTTTTATGGAAGCCCTCTCTGTTCTAATCAGATTTCCCATTTTGCAGTGTTCTCTTTTCCCATGTGTAGGCGTGATGGTCCTCATCTGAAGGGCTCCAGCTCCTTGACATTCTAGGGGACCCTTGTCAAGAGCCTACATGTGTTTAGGCCTTGATTTGTTAGTTTGGGTGCCTGGAAAACTTGGGGAAGAACTACATGAAACTCATCTTTGGTCAGATCCCAGTCCATTTGGCTCTGGTGAGGAGTTCTGGCCTAGGGCCATGATTAATGTTCCTAGATCATGGATCCTTTTGAGAATTCGTTTTAATGTTTATTTGTTTGGCTGCACTGGGTCTTCATTGCTGCGCACAGGCTTTCTCTAGTTGCGGCGAGCGGGGGCTACTCTTTGTTGTGGTGCACGGGCTCTAGGTGCGCAGGCTTCAGTAGTTGTGGCACATGGGCTTAGTTGCTGCGAGGCATGTGGGATCTTAGTTCCCCGACCAGGGCTCGAACTCGTGTCCCCTGCATTGGCAAGCGGATTCTTAACAACTGCGCTACCAGGGAAGTCCCCCTCTTGAGAATTTGATCAAAGCTGTGGACCCTCTCCTCAATAAAATGCACATATACCTAAAATTATATACAACTTCAGTGGGATTCATGGACACCGTGAAGCCTATCCAGACCCCAAATCAAAAACTCTCCAGGGTAACGGTCTATTGGGGACAGTTTCTGATTGCTTTTGAGTCCTTTTATATTTGAAATGCTTCAAGCATATCAGGTAGGTATTATAAAAATAAGGGAGCTTGGGGCAGCTGATGATGGATAGGGAGAACAAGGTGAAGCAGAAGTCATCCCTGAAAAGCTATTTGCAGCTCTTCATTCTGCTCAAGTGCATAAGTATTTACAAGTCCCGTTCGGGTAGGGGTTGGTGAGAGCAAAAGCAGTCATTTTTCCCACAGCCTTTCCCGTGCAAGGGTGCATGGGAGCCCTTGTCAACTCTGGATCACCTCTGTCTTACAGGAAAAGAAGCAGCGGAGGCCGCTCTGGAGAAGGGGAATGAGAATGCTGAGTGTCACCAGTGGTAATAACACCCCGCAGGCTCCCAGGAAGAGCCAGCATGGGTTAGAGTGGAGGAGAGCCCTTTTGTTTCTCTGCCCTGTGGCCAAAGAGGCATTTGCCAGAGGCACCAGGAGAGGGAGCTCTGGCCTTTATTTTCATATGTCCCATCCTTCCCCAAGCTAGGGACCCAGGGGAGTTTGCTTTGGGAAGTGCCTTGGGGATGAGGCAAGGGGGAATAGTTTTTCTTTCTGGTGAAGCTTGGAGAAACGAGTAGCTTTGGTAGTCACCCCTGGCTACAGAACTTGTGGGTTCTTGGCTCCTCAGAGAGGCTGGGACGGTGGCAGTTCCCCTCTCCCATACAAGCTCTTCATTCCCCTAGCTTGCAATCCCTGGCTGGTGGTGGACTTTGGCTTCTTCGCTTGGCTCGCGTGAGGAAAAGTAGATGTGAGCTCACCCCCAGGAAGTTCAGCAGTCACTAATATTACAAAACCATCAGCCCTGTCTGTGGTCTGACGTGAGGCAAAGTTCTGCCAACCCATGTGGGTCAGGGGCAACCTGTGTCCTGGGGGCGTGGTTCCAGCGCCTCAGTTTTAGTGAAAATGTTCCTTTTCCACCTCCCTACTTCCCATAACCCTGCCCTCAGACTGTGAGCTGGGAGAGGCTGTTTCTCTATCTGTTGCTGAAACTTTGTCTCTGCAGCGCCTCTTCTCAGAGGCCAGGTCATTGTTTCTTGGGTGTCACAGGTGCTGTTTCCCTGTGGGCTCTCTTGGGGCTCCTGGGGTCCCAAGGATGGAAATTGACCTCATACTTTCTTAGCTTTTCCTGGGGAACAGCTGTTTGGACTAAACTGGAAATGAGCCTCTGGAAGTATCCGATACAAATACCCCCAGATATTTAGTGAGTACACAAAAAAGCAACTTGGGCCTTTAGACACTCATTTGTCAACTGTGCTTCTAGAAAGGATGCAGAGGGGATGGGGGTAATATCTTCTGCCTTTGTTTCTGAAGGCAGAAGATAGGAAGCTGGCTGCCTTTGTTCTCCTGGGAGGGAGGATGTAGAGGAGAGGGCTGAAATCAGAGGCCTTTTCTTCCTCCTCTGCTTCTGTTGGTTCCCAAGCTAACATTAGAAATTCCTAGAGAATCCCATTCCCAAACAGCTTCCCAGTGATATACCTGTATACTTCCAAGGCTAATGAGACCTTCTTCTTCAATGTCTGCTCAGGAGACAAAAAGCAGTGTACTCAGGTCTCTTATACTTTGATGCTGATTTTTAGATACCTGCTTAAGTGTTTATGATAGCTATGGCTATACTCATTATGAGGGGAAATTTGGACTGAGACCTTGCCTAAATATTAAGTATAAGAGAGCTTTAATGTGGAAGACCCACCTTTTTTGTACCTAGGGTGCTTTGGAGAATTGTGAGCCTACCACTGTATCTGCTAAAGAATATGAATTGGGACCACAGGTCTGTGAAAAGAGGAATTAAGTACAGATGGAAATGATATTTTCATCTCTGGATAAGGATGCAGGCGCAGTGCAATTGCCCATGGGTGGGAATCCCAATACTGGCAGGGACGGTACTCAGTCCTTGTCCCTGAGCTTGCTGCTGCTTCCCCCTAGGTATGCAGTGCTTTGTGGTCAGCTGGCTGAGCATGAGGGCATCCAGAGGCGCATCCAGAGTGGCTTTAGCTTCAAGGTGAGGAAAGGCTTCTCCTCCTTCCCCGGTGCTGGTCTAGTCCAGATTCCCTGCTGCATCCTAGCTCCTTGCAAAGGTGTTCCTGCAGCCTCTGTGACTTGCCTCTGTTCCCTTAGTAATTCTGCTATCTGATGTTAGCTTATATTTATATTTTCCCCTCAGGAGCATGTGGACAAAGCCATTGCTCTCAAGCCAGAAAACCCCATGGCATACTTTCTCCTTGGCAGGTGGTGCTACCAGGTAAGCTAAATTTCAGGGCTTGACATAAGGGCCCTAACTAACTGTCCTGAGACACTGATCACCTTTACAAGGAAGAGCAGGGTCCTCAGCCTGGTCTGGCTTATGTGTTATTTCCTCTAAGTGGTCACATTAGTGGTGATTAGACCCAGTCCTATTTGGCCCTGTTTGCTTTCAGTACAGAACATTCAGTGTTCCTAAAGGTACTTGAGTTTTTAGTCACACCTTGATCTCTTGGTGGCAGGTCTCTCACCTAAGCTGGCTAGAAAAAAAAACTGCGACAGCCTTGTGTGAAAGCCCTCTCGGTGCCACTGTGGAGGATGCCCTCCAGAGCTTCCTAAAGGTATTGGGGAAGGAAGGGAAGGGTGGACAGCAGCCAGAGTGACCTTATTTTTCCTAAGGACATTATTGGAAGGGGTTTTAAGTAGAGGGCAGTTTTATGTGTGCCTGTTCTATGGGAAAATCACAACCATCAGAAAAGCTTATAAAAAATATAGATTCACTGAATCAGTCTCCAGGTTGGGGACTGGAACTCTGTAATAAACTTTAGCCCGACTTGGACTTTGGAACACCTCACTGAAATGTGTTCTCCCTTCTCCAGGCTGAAGAACTACAGCCAGGATTTTCCAAAGCAGGAAGGATATATATTTCCAAGGTAAACTCACCTGCCTATTTCAACATAGATGAAAGTATGTGTGTTGATATTTCTAGGAACTCCTGAGGGCACACATATTCATCCCCTCCTAGTCTCCTGGTGGCATTTCTCCCAGGTTTTCACTGTTGTCTCTTCTCAGTGCTACAGAGAACTAGGGAAAAACCCTGAAGCTAAACGGTGGATGAAGTTGGCCCTGGAGCTGCCCAATGTCACTAAAGAGGTAATACTTAAGACCTTTACTAACACAGGGATCCTTCACTGAGTCATTATGTCACCCTTTCAGGAAAGACCATCTTCCCTTGAGGTCTTATTTCCTCCTTTTGCATGTGTGCTGTCTCGTATACATCTCCCCTAGGGGAGGAGACAGATTTCGTAGGTTCCAGGCTCTTCTGGGAAAGTAGGAAAAAGACTATGATAACAGTTTAGCAAGGAAGCAAAGGGCCCATTCTCAGGTACCAATGGTTTTGGAAATGTTGGCTTAGATTTTGAGTCCTAGTCTTATTCTCTTGTCTCCCTAGGATTCAGCTTTCCAGAAGGACCTGGAAGAATTGGAAGTAATTTTAGGAGAATAATCACATTTCAACGGCCTTCATGACTTGAGGGGGAAAAAAATCAAGTCTAAAAAAATCAAGTCTTTTTTCGCTTAGATTCTGCTTAGATCAGGAAACTGAGCAAGACTGGTTAAGGGAGTGTCCTGACTCCTAGGTCTGACTGCTACCTGCCACCATTCCCCAACTTCTTCTTATTGTCTACTGGTTAACTTATTCTAATCCGTTACCTAATCTGAAATTGGGGAAGTACTTGAGGCCCGGGTTTCTGTTACTCTCTCCGTAAAGTGAATTCTTGAAAAGCCAAGACTAGTATAACACCTGCCCTAGGGTACAGTGTGGGTAGAGCACTGAAAGCTGTCTTCCAACTGCTGGTGAGGTGGATGAAACTCCAGAGAGCTAGCTATAGGAACAAAACATAGAACTTCTCTCTTTTTCACTGATTAATATTCAACACCAAAGTATATAGTCCTAAAATCACACCCTAACCTACCCGGATAAAAGGTCGGAGAGTCCACGGGTATCGCCTCTTCTCAACCTATCATGTGGATTGTAACTGTATTCCTGGGCCGAGGGGCTGGACTACTTGACTTCCAGAGTCCTGGCAGCTTTTGGAATGACTGCAGTGCATAAGGCTTATGAGACTGTGAAAATGATGATCTGAGGAGTTGCCCGGAATATATTTTGGTACAAACCTGAAATAAACCAAATTTAACTAGACATGATTATAATCCCCTTTCTATGTTTGTTATAGCTCCTTATTCTTGCTTGACACTTCCATAACTGTTTTCTACTATGAGACTATTGCAGACAAGTAGAAAAACAGTACCAAATAGTTTAGAATAAGCTCTCTGGTTAATAATACTTCCTAATACTTCCAGAGAAAATTTTAGTTAAATGTAAAACATAAGAAGAGCTTATTTTTAGCCTAACAAGGCCTAGTCCAACTAAGCAGGTGTTCCCTGACCCTCTCAGGGCCAATAGCACAAAGCCTAATCCCATCTGAAAAGAAAATCCTCCCTACAAGAAAAATTGAGAAGTTTTTTAGGTCAAGGTCACTTAAATACTTTATAGGACTAAAAGATGAGATGCTTTTATTTAAGAACCAAGCTTCCATTCCAGAATCTGTTACTGTGGCTTTATTATTTCATCCCAGGTTTGTTCTGTAATGTAGAAACGAAAGAAGGCCTAGGAGGTACTCTGTTCTATAAAGTCAGGGAACAGAACTGTTTTTAAAACAAAGTTGCATTAAATTGTATCTTCCTATCTCCCTACATATAGTAGGATCAACACTGGCAACAGCAGAGATTTGCACTGCCTCTCCTCCTAATACTAGCCGAGAAGCCCTTTGAAATTGGAAGAGTTGGTTAGAACCCATCCTGAGTAGAAGTTTGAAGAGGAAGGAGTATCTCAAACCCCTGAAGTAGAATAATCTGGGCAAGAACCAGCCCTATACCATACAAAACTTAAAGAATAAAAACAAAGGCCACAGGAAAGCCATGGTGTAGCCATCTTGTGAGAGCTTCTATTAGGTTAAAGGAGTATAAAATGAATCATCTCAATGTGGGACTTCCCTTTTAAATTTTCAATTTTAAAGCAATAGAAACTGATCACCCTACCCAGAGCCAAAACTATATTATGAAGGCCCTATCCTGAAATATTCAGCTTGTACCAGAATAACTCCTACAAGTGGCACATTCACTACAAATAACTACTTTATTAGCAGTCCCACATTGAATCTACTTACTTGAAGAGCTTCCGAAATGTTTAAGATTCCAGAACTATCCTGAATTGCTCTTAGCATTAAAAGAGTAGATGGTGAAGGGCTGGTAGCCCAGCAGGCCTATTCAATACACCTTATCTAAAAAAACATTCTTATATAAGCTAATTCAGACACACAAACTTTACCTGCTTCTGATTTAAGAGTTTTACTGGCAGAGAAAAAAAAAAAACCTGTGAGGAGACCCACTCCCTTTGCCACATAGCTCAGGCATATTTTTCCCCAACATTATTCAGACAGTGAGAGAAGTCAGGTCTCTCCAGTTTTAGTTCTCTTAGAGACATAAGATTGGCCAATAGCAGTTAGTCCTGAGTCAACCCCAAGGCACTATGATGTCAAAGGTACTTCATACCTACACCCCCAAACCAAACAATTCACATAGAGATTAATATACTCTAGAAGGAATAAACATTTCAGATCAGCTTGTGACTACTGACCTGTCTCGTGTTTACACCGTAAGAAAAGCCGATATAATAGCTGTTTTCCTGGAAGCCTTTTCCCGGCAGTCACAACAGGAAGAGGCCTGTGAAGAACCTCAGGGAGCAATCCTCTACATTAGGCTGCAGCACTTAAGGTTTATCACAGGAAAAAACCCAACGATTCAGTCCTTGGCATCTCCTACTCCATCCGCATTGATGGCAAACATAGCTTCAGCTTCAGGAAGACAAGGAGAGTCATAGATTTTGCAGATTCTGGTTTCCCCTCTTCCTTTTCTCAGGTACAGTCTGGGACAAAGACACAGACCAAAGCACCAAAGTTATTATAATTAAAAAATTCTGTTCCTGGGCTTCCCTGGTGGCGCAGTGGTTGAGAATCTGCCTGCTAACGCAGGGGACACGGGTTCGAGCCCTGGTCTGGGAAGATCCCACATGCCGCGGAGCAACTAGGCCCGCGAGCCACAACTACTGAGCCTGCGCCTCTGGAGCCTGTGCTCCACAACAAGAGAGGCCACAACAGTGAGAGGCCCGCGCACCGCGATGAAGAGTGGCCACCGCTTACCGCAACTAGAGAAAGCCCTTGCACAGAAACGAAGACCCAACACAGCCAAAAATAAAAATAAATAAAAGGCTCAACATTAAAAAAAAAAAATTATATTCCTATTTATAGTAGATCTAAAAATTTTTTAGACAAATATACTTCCTAGAAGGACTTTGGGGATCTTTCTGTATTCCTTAGGGCAGGGGTCCCCAACCCCCAGGCCATGGACCAGTACTGGTCCGCAGCCTGTTAGGAACTGGGCCGCACAGCAGGAGGTGAGCAGAGGGTGAGTGAGCGAAGCTTCATCTGCCGCTCCCCATCGCCTGCATTACCGCCTGAACCATCCATCCTGGCCACCCCCCCACTACCCCCGCCCCGTGGAAAAATCGTCTTCCACAGAACTGGTCCCTGGTGCCAAAAAGGTTGGGGACCACTGCCTTAAGGCACTTGCAATCCAGAGGAATGCATTTCTGCTCACCCCCTGCCCCACAGTGGATTTCCCATATTGAAACCTTTTAAAAAATAATGAGAGACATCAATTGCTCACATTTATTCTTCCACATATGAGAGCTTTTAATTCCTTTATGAACTAAAAGCAAACACCTGTTCTAACCAGAGCATGACAATTAGGTTAAGCAAGGGCTCCCGTGTCTAATTACACAACAGCAGCAGTTAACAAGGTTCAAATGGAAATGTTATCTTCATGTCTATTGCACAGTTAATATGACATTCCATGATGAAGCCATCTCTCCCATCACTTTACCTTGTTGTTGAGGCATGAGCAATGATATTTCCTCCAATAGGTTTTTTAGGATCTGCAGCAAACATGGCTGCTCCATCCACTTGGGCTACCACCTGGTTGGTGATTACCACTGCTACACCAAACTGATAGGGAAAGAATAAATGTCATTTTTTTGTGGTCAGACATTCCAAGAGACTTACTGCTTATCCCCCATAAAGCAATGAACGATTGAAGTCTCTATATCTAACTGATATCTTGATGATACCAGGCCCTGGTATCCTGGCCTCCCAGCAAGGCTACTAGAATTCATGGCCCCTGAAAGTAGGCATTCTCTGTCCCTACCCCACAACTTACCTCATCAGCAAGTCGCAGAAGCATCCGCAGAAACCTGGCCAAGTGCATCTGCCTGGCGGAAAGCTCACCTCGACCCGAATAGTCTGTTCTGTAGAGGGCAGTGGCACTGTCTACAATTAGCAGTGCATACCTACAGGGAACACGGATTCTCTGAAGCCTGTTTCTAGCCCATGTCAGATTCTGCTCTTTCCCATTACCCTGAAATTCTATAGTTATATATTATTTATTTATACAGCATCCATTTCTGAATAACCCTATAACAAAGTAAAAAATTCCAACAAGTTCAGGTGGATTATAGCTTCATATTTTAAAAGCAACTTGACCTAAACGACAAAGCAAGAGTGGCAAAATAGGAACTAAAACTTAAATCTCCCCATATCTAATTCAAGCTACTATCAAATTGGCCACATGTACAAGATTCAGGGTAAGGGCTCTGGGAACATACTCGGTATCTTCTATTGCCCACATACCTGGACTCTACCATCATGGCTGACGCTTGATAAAGGAGCTGGGTCTGGTGGTCTGTGTTGAACCCTCGAGCATATGCTACATTATCCAGGACGTCACTGCCAGAGAGGCCATATCTAGAAGAAAGAACATTTTGAGGCTGCACACAGAACTAAGGCAGATGAGAAATTCATCTCTAACAACGAAATTATCTGGATGGGTAGGTAAGAAATGATAGGAGAAGGCTAAAGAATATAATTCCCTTTCTATTAGGAAGCCCAGGGAGACTATAAAGAGATGACAGCAACTACTTTAGAGGAGATCTACCTGGCAGGACTTCAGAATAAATCAAATTTATTTTTTGAGGACTCCTGAACTAGAATGAGAAATTTCCAAATATAAGGAAACAGTGGTCTCCTGGAAAAACAAAGGGCAGCATGACAGAATTGGGACTGAAACAAAAACAATGAATCAATCAATTAAAAACATACATAAACTGCTGTTGTATAGGAATAAAACCTTCTAAGCTCAAAAACCTTCTAAGGACTCAAAACTGTAAGAGGTTTAAGAGAAGTAAGTATATTTCATCTATTCTCCCCTTTTTTCTTGCTAGTGACTAGTTATAGAATATGTGACATGTATCTAGTATGGTTAAATAAGTGATACCTTAATTCATCTTATACCTCAATAATGATTTTTCTTCCCTTTGCATTTAAAAATACTTACTATTTTCTTAGAACAATCTATATTTTCTCACCTTTGTAACTGCTACCTAAGACGTGAATACTCAAGGTGGTCCAAGTAAGACAACTTCTCATTAAATGTATGCTAATGGGACCCCATTTCTTCAAAGGGAGTTTGATTTATCCATCTATCAAGACAACTAAATACCTGCACTTTTATAAAAGCTTCCCTGCACCTCTCAAATAGACGTGATTCTCCCTCTTCTGCACTTACAGAAAACTTGATTTAGGCTTTTCTATGGCACTTGTGAGGAGCTACCTGCCATTCTTTTACTAGACAACAAATTCCCTGAGGGAAAAGACTAGGCCTTTCCAACTAGCACATTTTTTTTATACCTAGTACATTCTGAATAAATGTTGCTGAATACAGCTTTTATCTATAACCCAAACCAAAAGAGAATTATATATCATCACTTTAACTCAAGTAATATTTTCATATTAATGTTACCTAAAATCATTATAGTCCAAAAGTATAATACTGACTCCCTTATGTAACAGTTCAAAAGATAATCTGTTTAAACAAAATCAGTGTGCTATAATTCCTTGAGAACCAAAAACTTCTATGCTTAAGATTTTATCAGTCTTTTAAAAGTAGTGTATTCTATGTAGATTCTGATCATTACAAAAGCATACACTGTGTCAAAACTATTTTTCTGAGACAGCTTTAGTAAATAGTTTTCCTCTCATTTTTCCTACCCAAAAGAATAGAAAAACAAAAGAATGTTCTAGCACTTGAAATAACACTGCAATAAGCTGAACCACAATATCAGGAGATCCCACTCTATCCAACTGGATTTTCCACATCTTATGATGAACTGATTCATCATATTAGGCACATGCAGTCTTTGCACTTTCCTGGACATTTCACCAGCTATTCTTCACCATTATCAACATGAATGGAAGTTTAGCTCTTGTATTAAGTGGACTGATGATGATGAATTTGTTGAGTCTGGGCATGGAGATAAGAAAATGAAGTGAAGATAGAGTTTTACCTTGGGATCCTGACCAAATGGGAATAAGGAGATAAAATTTTCTTTATTTAAATCATAACTATAAGAAAAAAAGACTGAAGAGGCCTAAGTCCTGTACTGCACAAGTCTTCTAGTCTTGCCTCAAGAAACACTGATGTAATCTACTATCAGGAACGGAGATTACCTTTTGCTATCAGAATATGGAAGATTTACTAGAAAAACAAAGAGTCATCCTGGCTTTTCTCTCAACAGAGTTCACAAAGACGACTATGGGGATCTCTGTGCTTACATTCCGGATGCAGCACATAGAACTTTCAATTCCCACAACTTGGAAAAAGTTGGTTGGAAATAAGCAACTTCTCTTAGTGTTTCCAGAAGTTCCTAAGGATAAGAATACTCTGTTAAAAAAATTAAATTCCGGGCTTCCCTGGTGGCGCAGTGGTTGAGAGTCTGCCGGGTTCGTGAGAGATCTTCCCGGGTTCGTGCCCCTGTCCGGGAAGATCCCACACGCCACGGAGCGGCTGGGCCTGTGAGCCATGGCCGCTGAGCCTGCGCGTCTGGAGCCTGTGCTCCGCAACGGGAGAGGCCACAACAGCGAGAGGCCCGCGTACCGCAAAAAAAAAAAGAAAAAAAAATCCTAGGTCTAAACTGGACTTAATGAATCACAATGCTCAGGGAAGAGTTGTGATAATTTGCATATTTAACAAACACCTGGCACATGAAAAGATGCTCAATATCACTAATCACAAGGGAAATGCAAATTAAAACCACAATGAGCTATATTACTTCACACCTGCCAGAATGGCTATTTTCAAAAAGAAAACAAATAGGACTTCCCTGGTGGCCCAGTGGTTAAGAGTCTGCCTGCCAGTGCAGGGGACACCAGTTCGAGCCCTGGTCCGGGAAAACCCCACGTGCCACAGAGCAACTAAGCCCGTGTGCCGCAACTACTGAGCCCACAAGCCACAACTGCTGAAGCCCGCGCACCTAGAACCCGTGCTCGGCAACAAGAGAAGCCACTGCAATGAGAAACCCGTGCACCGCAGAGAAGAGCAGCCCCCCCATGTGCCGCAACTAGAGAAAGCCCGCGTGCAGCAACGAAGACCCAACGCAGCCAAAAACAAAAAAACACCTGAAGTGATTTTTTTTTTTAATTTTTGGCTCGTGGCATGCAGGATCTTAGTTCCCCAACCAGGGATCGAACTCATGCCCCCTACATGGAAGTCCTAACCACTGGACTGCCAGGGAATTCCCGCTACAGATTTTCTTTCTGGAAATTTCATATAAATGGAATCATATGTGGTCTTTTATGTCTAGCTTCTATCATTTAGCATGTTTTTTGAGGGTCATCCATGCTGTAACAAGTATCAGTACTTCATTCCTTTTAATTATTGAATAGCAGTCTATTGTATGGATCAACCAGATTTTATTTGTTCATCAGTGGATGGACAATTGGGTTGTTTCCAGGTTTTGGCCACTATAACAATACTATAAACATCCACAAACAAGTCTCTGTGTGGACATGTTTTCATATCTCTTGGGTACATAACCAGAGTGAAATTGCTGGGCTATATGACAAATTTATGTTTAACTGCCACATTGTTCTTTTCCAAAGTGACTGCACAATTTTACATTCTCACCAGCAATTTATTAGGGTTCCAGTTTCTTCACATCCTCCCTGACACTTGTTACTTTTTCATTACAGCCATCCTAGTGGTGGTATCTCACTGTGGTTTTAATTTGCATTTCTTCTTGACTAATAATGTTGAGCATCTCTGCATGTGCTTATTGGCCATTTTACATCTGCTTCGGAGAAATGTCTATACAAGTCCTTTGCCCGTTTCTTTTCTTTTTTTTTTTTTTTTGTGGTACACGGCCTCTCACTGTTGTGGCCTCTCCCACTGCGGAGCACAGACTCCAGACGCGCAGGCTCAGCGGCCATGGCTCATGGGCCCAGCCGCTCCGCGGCGTGTGGGATCTTCCCAGACCGGGGCACGAACCCGTGTCCCCTGCATCGGCAGGCGGACTCTCAACCACTGCACCACCAGGGAAGCCCTGCCCATTTCTTAACTGGGGTGTTTTACTGCTGGGTTGTGAGAGTTCTTTATATATTCTTGATACTAGAACCTTATCAGATATGATTTGCAAATATTTTCTCACATTCTTTGGGTTGTCTTTTTATTTTCTTGATAGTGCTCTTTGAAGCACAGAAATTTCAAATTTTGATTAAATGAAAACTGACTCTGTATTATCGTTTTTTTCTTTCATAGACTATGCTTTCTTGTGTTGTATCTAAGAAATCTCTGCCTACTTCAAGGTCACAAAGATTTTCTGTTTTTTTCCTGAAAGTTTTATAATTTTAGCTAAATATAGGACTATCATTCTTTAAATATATATATAGATATACAGTAAACATACATAACATAAAATTTACCATTTTAATCTTTTTAAAGTGTACAGTCCAATGGCAGGAAGCACATTCCCATTGTTGTGCAACCATCACTACCATCCATGTCCAGAATTTTTTCACCATCCCAAACTGAAACTCTGTACGCATTAAACAATAATCCCCCATTCTCCTCACTCCTGCCCCTAGCAACCACCATTCCACTTTCTGTCTTTATGAATTTGACTGCTCTAAGTACTTCATATAGGAGGAATCATACATTTGTCCTTTTGCGACTGGCTTATTTCACTTAGCATAATGTTTTCAAGGTTCATCCATGTTGTAGCATACTGTAAGCATTTCCTTACATTTTGAGAATAATTTTCCATTGTATGTATAGAGGACATTTAGTTTATCCATTCAACTGTTGATGGATACTTGGGTTGTTTCTACCTTTTGACTACTGTGAACAGGGCTGCCATGAATACTGGTGTGTAACTATCTGAGTCCCTGCTTTCAATTCTTTTGAGTATATACTCAGAAGTGGAATTCCTGAATCATATTGTAATTCTTTGTTTAATTTTCTGATCAATCACCAGAATGGTATCCATTTTTAGTTAACTTTCATGTGTAGTGTAAGGTAAGGTGGATATCCAACTACATTAGCACCATTTATTGAAAAGACTATTATTTCCTTCACTAAATTGTCTTTCACCTTTGTCAAAAATCAAGTGACTATAAGTGAAACAGTTTATTTCTTTTTTTCTTATAAATTTATTTATTTGGCTGTGTTGGGTCTTCATTGCTGAACAAGGGCTTTCTCTAGTTGCAGCGAGTGGGGGCTACTCTTCGTTGTGGTGCGCTGGCTTCTCATTGTGGTGGCTTCTCTTGTTGCGGAGTACAGGCTCTAGGTGCATGGGCTTCAGTAGTTGTGGCACGCAGGCTCAGTAGTTGTGGCTCATGGGCTCTAGAGTGCAGGCTCAGTGGTTGTGGTGCATGGGCTTAGTTGCTCCATAGCACGTATCTTCCCGGACCAGGGATCGAAACTGTCCCCTGCATTGGCAGGCGGATTCTCAACCACTGCACCACCAGGGAAGTCCCAAAACAGTTTATTTCTGAACTCTCAATTCTGTTCCATTGATCCATATGTCTCTCCTTATGGCAGCACCACAGTGTCTTGATTACTGTTGTTTATAGTAAGTTTTAAAATTGGGAAGACTGAGACCTCCAATTCTGTTCTTTTTTTCCTCCCAAGAATGTTTTGGCTATTCTGGGTCCTTGACATTTCCATATTAATTTATAATCACCTTGTCAATTTCAGCAAAAATGTCTTGGTGAATTTCAATAGGCATTGTGTTGAATTTATAGATCAATTTGAGGGGAGGTGTTGTTTTTTTTTTTGCTGCACTTCGGCTTGCAGGATCTCAGTTCCCCGACCAGGGACTGAACCTGGACCACAGCAGTGAAAGCCCAGAATCCTAACTACTAGGCAACCAGGGAACTCCCTTACCATTTTAATAATATTGCATCTTCCAATCCATGAATGTGGAATGTTTCTCTATGCAGATCTTCCATTTCTCTCAGCAATGTTAGTTTTCAGTGTACTAGTCCTTTTTTAAAAAAAAAAAAATTTATTTTGGCTATACCGGGTCTTAGTTGTGGCATGCAAGATCTAGTTCCCCGACCAGGGATTGAACCCAGGCCCCCTGCACTGGGAGCACGGGGTCATACCCACTGGACCACCAGGGAAGTCCCTAGTGTACAAGTCTTGAACTTCTGGTTAAGTTTATTACTAAGTATTTTATTCTTTTTGACACTATTGTGAATGGAATTATTTTCTTAATTCTTGAATTGTTCATTTACAGTATACAGAAGTACAATGGATTTTTCATATTGAGATTGCATCCTGCAACAAATTCTAGCAGTTTTTTGTGTGTAGTTTCCTAAGGATTCTCTAAATACAGTATCATATCATTGGTGAATAAAGATATTTTACATCTTCCATTCCAATCTGGATGCCTTTTATTTCATTTTCTTGCCTGACTGCACTGGCTAGGATCTACAGTACAATGTGGAACGTAAGTAGTGAGAGTGGAGATCCTTGCCTTATTTCCAATCTTACAGAGAAAATATTCAGATTTTTACCATTAAAATGCTAGCTGTAGGTTTTTTGTAGATGCTGTTTATCAGGGCATCTGATAAATGTTCTATCCATTATTGAAAGTGAGGCATTAGGCCCCAGTGAGCTTGAATTGTCTATTTCACCCTTCAATTATATCAATTTGTATTTCACATATCTTGGGGCTCTATTAGGTCTCTATATGTTTACATTTGTTACATCTTCCCCATGAACTGACCTTTTAGTTCTAAAACATTCCTCTTTGCCTCTGATTTTTTTTTGTCTTAAAGTTTATTTTGTCTGATATTAGTACAACCACTCCAGCCCTCTTATGGTTACTGTCTGCATGCAATATCTTTTTTCCATCCTTTTAGTTTCAACCTATTTGTGTCTTTGAATCTAAGTGGTTCTCTGGAAGGCAGCATATAGTTGGATCTTGTTTTTTATCCAGTCTGACAGCAACTCATAGATTTTTGACTAAAGAAGCATGTTTTTCTCTAAGGAAGGTTATTCTTTTGAAACACACATACGACTTTGGGATACAGAGCAATAAGAGAGAAGAAGAGACACCCTTCAGCCAGACTAGCCCTGGCAATCACTACAGTGACATATGGAGCCATATTTCTCTCATCTGATCCAGTAACCTACCTCTCAGCCACTGCTAGCAGCCGTTCTGGCCTAAAGGTACCCTCGGTGTCAATGTACATGGCCTTTCCTTCACCTCCACCTCGGTCAATGGGAAGCTAGAGAGAAAAAGAACAGTGGAAATGACACTGTACTTCTATTATAACTGACCAACTTCCTCATGATGGGTCTATAATTCCTCCCACCCCCAATAAAGCAAAAGGAAAAAACACTTTAAAGTGACAATCAGAGGTAGGGAGGAGGCATTCACTTCTGACAGAAATACAGTTAGTAGTAGATATGAGGCTCATTGTGTCCCATACACGAGAGGCTACAGTCTAGCCAGAGTTGGAGTGCTTGGAAATATAGACCAAAGTAGGTGTTCTTAAAAAAAAAAAAAAAAAAACTTATAATTTTTAAAAAAATTCTATGACTGTATACCAACACACGACCGATCAATTCTCTCAAGACAACAAACATTTAGAAGATCATTTACTTAGCTTTAATAAGTAAGAGACCCTGATCCAATACCCAATTAATTTTAGCATATGCAGACCACACTTACACTTCACTTTATTGAGCAGAGTTCATTCCTTAGGGTTGCTAAAGGAGACTGGAAATACCCCAGGGGCATCCCTAGCACATCTACAGTATGAGCAGGAAAGAATAAAAAGATGTTTGCTCCAATCGTACACACAGATGTTAAAAATGAACAAAAGCAGAAAAGGAAGAATACGAAGAGTTTTAAAAAAGGAAAGAAAATGGAGGAATGACATGAAAACTGTCTTATGAGCGCCTCAGGGAAATCTGTTTCAGGCTACCTATCCCACGCCAGACACCCTGAGTTCTACAGATTTTAAGTGAATGTTGCTAAAGTGTATTTTCCACCCTTGAAATCTACTTTGGAGCCTAATACACCTTTAAATTCTGAGGAAAATCCCTCAGGACAGTTTACATTAAGTGCCTGGTAGCACCAAAATTTTCTTTTCCTATTTCTGAGAAAATGTATTTTTTCAAAATTACAAAAGTACTACATGCTTGTATTAAAAATTCAAGCAATATAGAAAAAAGTAAAAAATTGAAAGTTCTTCTTTATCACTCCCATCTCCCACAGGAGTCCTCTTCCAGATCACTTTCTATACATTTTCATACAAACACTTTTTATATGTGATTCTGCCACTTGCTATGTGAACCTGAGAATATTAATTCTGTTTCTACATTTTCTGTAAAATGTAGATAAAATCTCCCTATGGCACTGTTTTGAAGATTAGATAATTCATGTAAACTGTTTAGCACAGTGCCTGACATACAGAATGTACTTGGAAGACTTATGATATCCTCCACCTCTTAGGGCACTGATTTTAGCATATACTCAATTACAGAAGGCTTTGTTAATTTGGAAAGGAGGAAATGATTACGCTATCATTATGCAGGTTGGCAGATAAATCTTTCAAATCTTAGGAATCCATGAAAGGAGCCAAGGATACGTATATAACAAAAGAGGGTCTTGATAGAGGAAATGTTTAAAACCACTGGCCAAGAGGACAGAAAGCAGAAGCTGCCTCAGTTTGGGGGGAGGAGAAAATCTTCACATTCAGGGGGCTAAGTCCCCAGGAATTAAGATGAATGAAGTTCTCCCTTCTCTCACTTTCTTGTATCTTTAGTGCTAGCATGCCAGGGAGTTCTTTTCCAGCTAAATAGACCTCCTTGGGAGAAGGGAGGCCATGAGTGGCTGGCATGGCATTGGTAGGCCGACTGACAGCAGAGAAGTGGACATGGTCCCAGGGTATTGCTGGGCCAGTCACAAGGGGATGGACTATATGCTCTGCACCCCACTGCATTTTGTCTCCTCCACCTCACCCTTCCAGTGCCACTTCAGCTATCTTGTGTTACTGGGCTGGGACACCACCAAAGTAGCTATTTTTAATACCTGCTTAGTACCATAATTTAACTCTTCTTCCTATTTTGTAGTGATGCAAGTTGTTTTGACTTTCACCATTTTATAATGCTATGGTGTAGATTCTTTACACATTTATTCTTGACTATATGTGAAAAGTTCTGTAAGACACATTTTCTGTCAAGGGCATGTGCATTTAAAATTGGTACTTATGTTAAACTGTCTTCTCAGAATTTTAAAATTATTCTAGAATTTTGAACAAGCATGGGCTATTCATTTTTGTAACCTAAGTATGGCTCCCAACTTTATATAACTTCACTATTAGACAGAGATCTAATATATAGTGGGGTTTCGCTTCATTAAGTTGAGAAAACCTGAAAAAATGTGAGGTGATAATGTTTAGATTTAAATAGTAATCTAACACCCTCCCTATACCTCTGGTTCCAGCTCTTAGGCTGGTGACATGTAATCCTTTCTATTATTAATGAATTAGAATTGTTTTTCTCTGAAAAAAATATCAAAGATCCGTAGTTATTCAGCCAACTGTGAATGTTCAGTTATTTTTATAGAGGATATATTTATTTTAGAATTTTCCTTCAGTTTATTAATAGGCATTATCTGACAACTTAATAAACATTTCCAATATAGGAGTCTGTTTGTACAACTTAAGAGCATCAGTGTGATAGGCTGAGTTGCCATGGCAACTATATTGTGTAATGTACTTGAAATATTTATTCCACATGAATCCCTGTCAAAACAACATGGGGTGGGGGGGCTTCCCTGGTGGTACAGTGGTTAAGAATCCACCTGCCAATGCAGGGGACATGGGTTCAAGCCCTGGTCCGGGAAGATCCCACATGCCACGGAGCAACTAAGCCCATGCGCCACAACTACTGAGCCTGCGCTCTAGAGCCCACGAGCCACAACTACTGAAGCCTGCACCTAGAGCCCATGCTCCACAACAAAAGTCACCACAGTGAGAAGCCCGCGCACTGCAACGAAGAGTAGCCCCCGCTCAACACAACTAGAGAAAGCCTGCACGCAGCAACGAAGACCTAATGCAGCCAAAAATAAAATAAATATAACAATTAAAAAAAAATAAGATTAAAAAAAACTCAAAACAACATGGGGAAATCATTTCTATTTAAAAAGGTCACATATCATGTCAAATGACCCATGTCTGGGTGATATTTTAAACACTCCTATTTCCCTTTAGCTAACAATTTTCTAATGGTGCTTTGGGCAATAAGCTATAGCTTCTACAGCTTACTATACCACTCTTCCTCTTCTCATTGCTTCCCCTCTTATCCTAAAAGTTCTCCTATCCCCCTAACTCTTTTTCTACTAGGAGTTATGTATGAGATGGAGCCAACATGGCTTAGGTCTACTTGATACTGGAATCCTAACGTGGCTGTCATATGGTGACATTTTAGTTGCAATGAAAAGATCAGTAGAGCAACTGAGGAGAGAAACACAATTAAGATGACAAGTGAGAAAGGAAAATGATGAGAAAAACAGAAGACCATGAAGTTGGGCCTCTAGCTATTAGATAAACTTTTATTCATGAAAAAGCAAAATATTTTCCTATCTCAAGAAATGGCGGGACTTCCCTAGTGGTCCAGTGGGTAAGACTCCACACTCCCAATGCAAGGAGCCCAGCTTTGATCCCTGGTCAGGGAACTAGATCCTGCATGCATGCTGCAACTAAGAGTTCACATGCCGCAACTACGACCTGGTGCAGCCTAAATACATAAATAAATACTGAAAGAAAGAAATGGTATTCACCACTTCAAGACAGAAGTATTGACTGATGGACATATCTGTAACATGAAAAAATGAGGAGACAGATTTTCTTGGGTAACTTCAGAAAATCAGTCTCATAATATTAGCCTCTGCACATATATGTGTTTCACTAAAATGTGAACCCTACCCAAGACACAGGATCCCAACAAAATCCATATATTTTTTTTTATGGCACATACCATCTTTAACTATAGCACTGCATTACAATAATGTAATAAACATTTTTTGTAAAGTGCTATTTGAATACAGAATAAATTATGAAGGATAGTTCATAACTTGTTTTATAAGGGAAAAAAACACAAAAGAGAACAATTTATATTTGATGTTTAAATTTATAAATGAGTTCCAACAATGACTCTTATTTTGTTGAGATGATAAGAATTCACACTGAAAGGAAAGATACTAGGAAGCCCCCTCTGTCATAATGATAAAAGGAGGCAGAGGGCTTCCCTGATGGCGCAGTAGTTGAGAGTCTGCCTGCCGATGCAGGGGACACGGGTTCGTGCCCCGGTCCGGGATTCCTTTCAGTTATTCTCCAACTCCATCAGTAAGTTTGCCCATGGGAGAAGTGAGTATAATCTATCTAGATTCAAATACAGATAGTCCCCAACTTAACTATGGCTCGACTTACAATCTTTCAACTTTACCATGGTGCAACAGTGATACAAATTCAGTAGAAACCATACTTCAAAATTTAAATTTCCATCTTTTCCCAGGCTAGCAATATGCCGTACGATACTTTCATGATGCTGGGCAGCAGCAGTGTGCCGTGCTCCCAGGCAGCTGCCTGAGCCAAAGGGTAAACAGCTGGTACACTTACAACCATTCTGTTTTTCACTTTCAGTGTAGTATTCAATAAACTACATATAAGATATTCAATACTTTATAAAAAAGTAGGCTTTGTATTAGATGATTTTGCCCAACTGTAGGCTTATGTAAGTGCTCTGAGCATGTTTAAGGTAGGCTGGGCTAAGTTACAATGTTCAGTAGGTTAGGTGTATTAAATGCATTTGTGACCTATGACTTTCAATTTACGATGGGTTTATCAGGATGTCACCTCATCGTATATCAAGGAAGATCTGTAATGCCATTTTGTTCAAAACACCTCAAACCCACCATCTCTAACTTTGAACTCATCTTTCCATAAAACTGTCTCTCTCTCCAAAATCCTTTTTAGAGTTTACCAAAGTAATACATTGTTGGGCTGAGGGGTATTTTTTATTGTCATTTGTAGCAATATGGATGGACTTGGAGATTATCATACTAAGTGAAATAAGTCAGAAAGAGAAAGACATACCATATGATATCACTTACACGTGGAACCTAAAATATGACACAAATGAACCTATCTACGAAACAGAAATAGACTCAAAGACATAGAGAACCAACTTCTGGTTGCTGGAGGTGGGGGGGGATGGAGGGGTGCGGGGGGGGAGATGGACTGGGAGTTTAGGATTAGCAGATGCAAACTATTATATATAGAATGGATAAACAAAAGGGTCCTATTGTATAGCACAGGGAACTACATTCAGTACCCTGTGATAGGGACTTCCCTGGTGGCCCAGTGGTAAAGAATCCACCTTCCAATGAAGGGGACATGGGTTCGATCCCTGGTCAGGGAACTAAGATCCCACATGCCATGGGGCAACTAAGCCCACCTGCCACAACTACTGAGCTGGCGTGCCTCAATGAGAGAGCCCATGTGCCACAAACTACAGAACCCATGTGCGCCCTGGAGCCCGCGCGCCAAAACGAAAGATCGCGCATGCCTCAATGAAGAGATCCCGTGTGCCGCAACTAAGACCCGACACAGCCAAAAAGAAAAATAGAAAAATAAAAATTAACAATAAATAAATATTAAAAAAAAGAATATCCTGTGATAAACCATAATGGAAAAGAATATGAAAAAGAATGTATATATTAGTATAACTGAATCACTTTGCTATACAGCAGAAATTAACAAAACAAGTAGTTTTGATGTGAAGAACAGGTTAGGTCATTTGGCTAAGAGTGAGGGTTGAAGAGAAGCATGAAGGTTGAGATATGATATGTGGGATATATGAGATAACTGTCGTACTGAGTGGGAAAAAGTCTGTCTGAATTCAACCTTTTTCAGAGGAGAAATTCAGTAGGTCTGCCAAGCAGTATCAAATGTTAACTTAAAATCTGTCATCTTGAATTTAAAGTGATGCCAATCACCTTTATGTTAGGATTTTTCTCCAGTATGATCAGCTATTTGGGAACAGGCACTGAAAAGACAGATAGGGTTTATCTAGGAATGGCATCTCTTCAGATGGGGGATGTAAATCTGAGGGTATCTGTAAAGGAATGACTTTAATGAAGAATCATTTAATGATGAATCATACAATATAAACTAGTGAAGAGGGCAGGTGAAGCCAGGGAGGCCTGGTGGTTGGTAAGAAAGTATGTGAAATTAATAATCTGAAAGTTTCTACGCTGTGGAAGTTTTGCAGTAGCAGTCTATCTTCTAACTAGCTATAGTATTCTTTTCTTTCTTTTTTGGCCGAGCCATGTGGCATGCAGGATCTTAGTTCCCCAACCAGGAATCGAACCTTGCAGTGGAAGCACAGAGTCTTAACCACTGGATGGCCCGGGAAGTTCCCCTAGCTATAGCATTCCTGAAAACAGTGAAAGTGCATTTTTTGCCCATGCTAACAGATGCTTGCTAATAACAGGAATCAACACATTCTTGCTGATCTGATTAGTTAGAGCCCCAACAGCTCACCTGGCATGTTACAGCCAACGTATGACAGATCTGGGTCTTCCCAGTTCGGAATTCTCCAAACATCTCTGTGATGGATCCAGTCTCAATTCCTCCTAATAGAAGAGCAATAAGAAACACCTTCTTAGCACAATACAAATATTTAGAAACAATAATCATAGAAATGTCCTAGGGGGACTTCCCTGGTGGTGCAATGGTCAAGAATCCACCTGCCAGTGCAGGGGATATGGGTTTGATCCCTGGTCCGGGAAGATCCCACACACTGCAGAGCAACTAAGCCCGTGCACCACAACTACTAAACCTGCACTCTAGAGCCCACAAGCCACAACTACTGAGCCTGCGTGCCACAACTACTG
Source organism: Neophocaena asiaeorientalis asiaeorientalis (assembly GCF_003031525.2). Lineage (NCBI taxonomy): Eukaryota > Metazoa > Chordata > Mammalia > Artiodactyla > Phocoenidae > Neophocaena > Neophocaena asiaeorientalis. The sequence goes on from NW_020175821.1 coordinate 3,164,975, forward strand.
AAGCCCATGTGCCTAGAGCGGATACTCTGCAACGAGAAGCCACCGCAATGAGAAGCCCACGTACTGCAATGAAGAGTAGCCCCCACTCACCGCAACTAGAGAAAGCCCACACGCAGCAATGAAGACCCAATGTGGCCAAAAATAAATAAACTTATATTTATAAAAAAAGGAAATGTCCTAGCTCATCAGAAAGATGTTTACATAATTTAGAACCCCAATTTTCAACAAGCAGTAATTTTAAAAATACTTTTTATTTTGGAATAATTCTAGATTCATAGAAAATTTCAAAGAAATGTACAGAGAGGGCCTGTGAATTCTTCACCCAGCCTCCCTCATTGTTAACGTTTTACATAACTATAATACAGTATCAATATCAGAAAACTGACATGGATACAATCCACAGAGCTTATTCAGATTTCTCCAGGTATATATGCACTCATTTGTGTGTGTGTAGTTCTATGCAATTTTATCCCATCTGTAGCTTCATTTCACTATCACCACAAATCAATATACAGAACTATGCCATCACAAGTCAATAAGCAGTCATTTCAAAAAATAAATTATAAATAATATCTAATGTTTACCAAATGTCTCTTGTGTATCTGGCATTGTGCTATGTATTTATATATATATCAATTCATTTAATTCCAATAACTTATAAGGTAGGAAGTCTTTTTTTTTTAAATAAATTTATTTATTTATGGCTGTATTGGGTCTTCGTTGCTACACGCAGGCTTTCTCTAGTGGTGAGCGGGAGCTACTCTTCGTTGTGGTGCACAGGCTTCTCATTGCAGTGGCTTCTCTTGTTGTGGAGCACGGGATCTAGGCGTGTGGGCTCAGTAGTTGTGGCTCGTGGGCTCTAGAGCGCAGGCTCAGTAGTTGTGGCCCATGGGCTTAGTTGCTCCGCGGCCTGTGGGATCTTCCTGGACCAGGGTTTGAACCCATGTCCACTGCATTGGCAGGCGGATTCTTAACCACTGCGCCACCAGGGAAGTCCCGGTAGGAAGTCTTTTTGTCCTCATTATGAACATAAGAAAACCGAGGCGTAGACCACAATAAGTAGTCTGCACCATGTAATACAGCCAGTAAATGCTGAGGGGGGAACAGGAGAGAAAGCAAATGCTCAAATTTGAGTGTGATTCCTGAACCCATGCTATTTTGTGCCCTAAAAAAAAAGGAAACTTGAATAATCGAATATTTGGGGAAGCAACAAGGACCAAATCTAACTCTGCAAAAATTAAAACAGCAGTGCTTTCAAAAGTTCAAAACCTTTACAGCTTTCCATAAAGCCCTGAAGATTAGTGTGCACTACAATGTATTGACCTACAAAGCAGTATTCAAGCGTGGGGTGTTTTAACCAGTAATCAGATTGTCTACCTTGTGGTAGATAAAAGGTTATAATTATTCTTTAGGCAGAGGGAGCTTACTCTCAGAATGCAATATTAAATGGAGATTAAATTATTTAATTGGCAGATAATTTTAGTATTTTTTAAGTCAAGTACCACCCTCCAGCAGTCTTCCTTCTTCATTGTGAATACTTCTCTTTATTTCTTAATTCTATCTAACACATAAACCCGACCCAAATATTTTATTTAGTTATATTCTATAACCTGATGCTTTGCTAACCGCAGTTCACAGCACAGGATAAGGGATTACTATACCTTGAAGTAGTTTGTCAAGCTCTTTGGAGCCGGTAGTAATCTGTATGATCTCAGACCGCCTTTGGTGGAACTCAGTTGCAGTGGTGAAACCCATTGGAACTAATTTAGCTGCCTCAGTCTGGGGAAAAATAAGAAATGCCAAATCGATGAAACATGCTTAGTAAAAACCAGGCATACAGTGGGAAGAGATAACATCTAACAAAATTTCCAGAATGATCTCTCTTTAAAAAGTTATCAGGCTTCTCTGGTGGTGCAGTGGTTAAGGATCCGCCTGCCAATGCAGGGGACACGGGTTCAAGTCCTGATCTGGGAAGATCCCACATGCTGTGGAGCAACTAAGCCTGTGCGCCACAACTACTGAGCCTGCGCTCTAGAGCCCGCGAGCCACAACTACTGAGCCTATGAGCCACAACTGCTGAAGCCCGGGCAACTAGAGCCCATGCTCCACAAGAGAAGCCACTGCAATGAGAAGCCCACGCACTGCAATGAAGAGTAGCCCCCGCTTGTCGCAACTAGAGGAGGGCTGTGCACAGCACGAAGACCCAATGCAGCCAAAAATAAATAAATTTATAAAAAATAATAAATAAATGCATTCACAAATACATGGAAATTAAACATTACATTCCTAAATAACCAATGAATCAAAGAAATCACAAGGGGATTTAGTAAATTCATTGAGATGAATGAAAATGAAAACAAAACATACCAAAACGTATGGGATGCAGCAAAAGCAGTGCTTAAAGGGAGATTTATAGCTGTAAATGCCTATATTAGAGAGCTCTTAAATCAATAACGTAACCTTCCCACCTTAAGTTACTGAAGAAAGAGCAAACTAAACATAAAGCAAGAAGGAAGAAGATACAATTTGAGTAGAAACTAGTAAAATAGAGAATAGAAATACAATAGAGAAAAATCATCGAAACCTGAAGTTGGTTCCTTGAAAAAATAAGCAAAATTGATTTAAAAGACTCAAATCACTAAAATCAGAAATGAAAGAGGGGACATTACTACCAACATTACAAAAATAAATATATGCCAACAGATAACTTATAAGAAATACAGAAATCCCTAGAAAGACACAAACTATCAGAACTCACTGAAGTAGAAAAAGAATCCAAGTCCAGGCCCCAAATGATTAGCTGAGCTTGAATCTAAATTCAGTAAAATAAATTGTTTGAGTCGGAAGGAAGGAAGGAAGGAAGGA